>NC_141271.1:8247500-8847500 GCF_054856545.1 Hippocampus guttulatus
GCTGTGATTCAATTCAAGTGCTTAAACTCCCTCTATATCTCAAACAAATGTCTTCTAAATTTGACACACCACAGAGTGTTGTTAAAAACGGTTGAAAGTCGAATGTGCTACATGCTAGGCTAAAACTGTGGGCTACCAATCTAACGGCCAGCACTTGCCGAGGATTAACGTTTGACTAACAAATATTTGCATAGCGCATGCTGTAGGCCTGTGACGACTATTATGACATTGACTTGACGTTCGATAAATAAAATGGACATGATCGTATTTTCCACGAGCCAGTATGTTGCATTTGTATGAACAACCATCATGCCCAATTTCTTCAAGTGGGAAGGAAAAAATGGCGGGACATGGAGGGTCATCAATTTCCTTACAGGTTGCAATACAAACGCCTCATAGATAGCATTATTTGCTTTACAGCGAAATAAATTCAGCGATTCAACACTGTTGAAAAAAAACAGCATTGGAAGAAATGCCGCTAACTTTTAATAGGGAGTACGAGCCATTCCAAAGAGCCATTGTGCAGTCAGGTAAAAAGGGGAGAATCTGAAGGAGAGATTTTGCTCTGCCACTACAAATATGTGATAGTACGTGTTAATATTTAAGTGCCATTTTTGTGGATAGAGACTGAGGCTGTTTTTATCTCAAATATTTGATTAATTGTTCAACATTTCAATTTTGAGAATCAAAAGTAAATTGCTCTTAAAAAGTGGTAGGTAGTCTATTTGAATTATTAGGCTCTAATATCATATCATTGGCATGAAAGAAAAAAGCATCATCTATCATCGTTTATCATGACGATTTCTGAAAAATCCAATTTAAAAAAATTGGGGCCGGCCTCGTGAGCTGGCATTCGTTACATTAATAAAAAAATTTAATTTAAAAAACAATCACCAAGAATATACAGTGAGGCTACAAAATTCTGAAGGAGTCCTCTACGCTCTCAGGTGCTGCAGGCATGTCTGCTGAATGTCTTTTTTACACACATTAAAATAATCTTCTTATGGCATAATCCACACATTAAATTCACGTATTCAAACAAACAAATCTACCAAAATATCCTTGCTGAGCCTTTTTAAAAATTGTTTTTCCAGTCCTGTCAGCTGGGGTTGCCAACAATTGGATCTGTCAGCTGGAGCATACGCTGACTCTCCCTCGTCCACTGAGGACATCTCTCAAACCACAAGCGTAAAGCAGGCAGACAGGACTTAGTTGCCTCATGTGACAATGATGCCACAGCCAGATACACTGAGACAAAATAGGTCGTAGGGTGTGGAGCAAAGCTTGAAACGCTTTTTTATAGACACATGTTGAACAGTAACCCTTTGATCTTAATCAAGAACAAATGCATGTACAGTAAATATATACAGTATATTTTTAATAGAATGTACAGTACATTTACAAAACCTATGAAGATTTTATGATAAAGGAAATGGAAAGACAGAATTCCACATCCATACAGCGCAACTTCACACAAATCAACAACAGTAAATACCGTATTGCCCCGAATATAAGACGGTGGGTTTTTTTGCATTGAAATAAGACTGAAAAAGTGGGGGTTGTCTTATATTCGCGGTCTAGACATTATACCCATTCACGACGCTAGATGGCGCCAGATATCATTGAAGCGAATGCTGAACTTGACTTCCCAGGCCAAAGTGAACCCGTCACGAAGAATAAAAATAAAAATAGCGGTAGCACAAAGAAGAAAAATAAAAAATAGCGGTAAGAAAGAAAAGAGAAGAAAATAATAGAAGAGATAACAGAAAATGGAGAAACGTAGCGACAATCTGGAGAAAACTGGTCGAAGATCGGCCAGGTTAACCGGCAGCTGAGGAGAAGTTAAGATGTAATTTACATTTCAAAAACCTGAAGCCATTCATTTACGAATGTGATTGCACTTTAGTTTACATATTTAAATGTTCAGATATTAAGATATGAATGAGGCAAAATAACATGCTTTTGCTCTCAAATATATTCTTATAAACATTTGTTTCAGATGTACTGTAATTATTTTCTGTATAAAAATTAATTTGGTGTTCAAAAAGTCTTTTTTCAAACTTGAGTCTTGAAAAAAAGGGGGTCGTCTTATAATCAGGGCCGTCTTATATTCGGGCCAATACGGTAATGATGCCAAAACATACCAATAGCTGAGAAATGGTTTCTTCAAAAGCTTCACACCAAAGTGCACTTAAGTCCATTTACTTGCCGTTTTGTTTATTCTGTGCTTTTTTGTTGTTGTTGTTGTTGTTAAGAAAGTAATTGAAATTGCATATCAAGATGAACTGGTAATTGTTAACGTGTTTGTTGTACGAAGGCTTTGTACCAAATTGAAGTAAATTTCATTCAAAACAACTTTTTCCATTATTTTCCGAAAATAATCTACAGTAGAGTGCAGATCAATATTGATCACTAATTGTTAATTGATTTGTTGCATCATGGATTTCGACCAAATTCCTATCGACATCCGTTGACAACTTTTTGTCTTAACTTACGCCACTTGTTAATTATGTTAGCGGCAATGCCATACTCTTCATATTATTCATTCTGATCAAATGAAATAATTAAGTATTTCTCCAAAATGTTATATGCTACTAATTATTATTTTTTGTACAAAATCCGACTAAATACTAATAATTGTGAGTGCAGGCTCATGAGTGTAATACATTCAATTAGTGTCTGGAGACAACCTGCTGCTTTCCAAGCTGCCACAGACTGCTGCGACTCACTCACTTTAACGCTGCTCTTGAGGCAACGAGTGTGCAATTTGTATTTGCACGGTACTTGACATTCATGCAATGGGAAGGCAATTAGGGTGGAACGAGGGTCATAAATAGTGAGTATAGCTGGAATTGTTTGCGCTTTGAGCCTCAAATCGTGTGGCACACAGTCGAGGCCCGCCAGTTTTTACTTGCCCTCCTGGGGGTTAAGATTAGTAGATGTTATGATTTGTCAACCGTGGGTCAGTGTAGCCCTTTGAGAGTTCAAGAGCTATATCAATAAATGTGACTTGACTTTACTTTTTTTGGGGGGGTGGGGGGGTTAACACACAGATCGGAATCAAGGTCACCATTTTCATGTTCAAATACTATATACCGTAAAGGAGTCCAATTAAATTGTATGATTACCGGTAATCACAACTTCCTTATTTCAGTCTTTCTTCTAACCCTGATCAACATGGAGAATACCAGGCGAAAAGAATATGATGCAGCTTTTAAACTAAAAGCGATCACTCTGGCAGTTAAAGAAGGAAATCGAGCTGCTGCCCGTAATCTTGGCATAGACGAGTCGATGGTGCGAAGGTGGAGGCTCCGGCAAGAAGAACTGAGCCAGTGTAAAAAGACAACCAAAGCTTTTAAAGGTTTTAAAGGTGGGCCGTCATGGTGTTATAGATTCATGAAACGGGAAAGCCTGTCTATTAGGGCACGCACGACGTTGTGTCAGCAGCTCCCTCCCAATTACGAGAACAAACTTGCTTCGTTCCGCACATTCACACAAACAAAGATAGCGGAGAATTCCATCAGACCAGATGAAATAATAAATATGGACGAAGACCCTCTGACATTTGATTTGCCTCTCACTCAGACTGTAAATAAAAAAGGTGACTCCCCCGTCATACTGAAAACAAGCGGCCACGAGAGAACACATTTTACCTGTGTTTTGAGCCGCGCAGCATCGGGCCTAAAGCTGCCAATGATGATCATTTTTAAGCGGCTGACAAGGGAAATAATTTCATATATCTTTTCCCATTTATATGATTTGCATTATTCTATTCAAAGCCGAGTGGGCTGCAGTATTTCTCCTCGTAATTACGCAAATGCACATCAAGATCTCTCTTTGTCTGGCCTCTTATTATGTGTTTCAGCGTAATTTCGTTGTGCAAATGCATTTATCATGCTCATAAAAATATGGAGATTATTTTAACCTTAAGAAATTTTGCGGGTTTTTTTCTGCAGGGGTTCAGCGGGGGACCGCGTCAGCGGCCTCACCCGGAGGCGCTCCACGGCGGCAGGGACGCAAAAGCAAACCCCCGCCTACTCATTGGCCAGCGGTTTATAGTACGGTGCGGCGCATATAATTACAAAATTGATTTTTATTCATAAATCTGAGCATGCGGCTCTTAATCAGGTGCGGTCTGTAGCCTGGAATTTACGGTATGTTTTTGGCTTGGCAACTGCACTTTGGAATCAGCTGAACTCAATTTCCCAAGATGTCATTTTGTTATGTGGATAAGATACATGAAATGGTTTGTGTTAGTCACTGCTATCACAGGCCTTTTCTATGTCAAAGCTTATATATATATATACAGGTATATACACACACACACACACATACATGCATTCAATGTAAGGAGCATCGCATTGAATATATTATTACAGAATATACACGGATTCTCATGTACATCCTTGCTGCTACGAGAGTTGCTTTGATTTACCACAGCTCAAATCTTTCAGCGGCTTTGTGTTGTTTTTCTGTCTCGTTCATGCTGTTCTCAGCCACTTGGATCAAAGTGTGGGTGTATGTGAAGGATGGGGATTCTTTTACAGTGACAGAAAAGCCCGCACTTCTCCACTCGCCTGCCGATGCGTAATAGCTGTCGTTTTCTCCCATAACCCCCCCCCCCCCCCACCCCCACTACCACTCATCTCCACAGGCGTCCTTTCTTTTTTCTCCATTTCCATGACAGAATTGAAAGGAACATTTTATAAAAGTTCTTCCCCCAGGACATGCAAATAATCAATAAGTATGAGAGATCTTTAGAAAGGCTTTAAAGCATGAACATGTATTCTCCTAAATGTAAAGTGAGCCCCCTCCCCCAAGCTGCGAGCGAGTCGACACAACAGCTTGTACGAGTGAATGCGAAGAGACGTGTGTTAACTCTATAGGCCAGCAGGTTATTTAGATTTACGTCGTCTTTCATCCGTGGGATTGGTTTATCCAAGAAAAAATGTACTACCCTGAATATAGGCACTGTGAAGCCTTCTGATGTCCCTTTGCACTGCACTACAGTCCTAGAGTAAGATCTTGTCAGTGTGCATGCACACAGATGGAAAATTCCTTAAATTCTAAATTGAATTAAATTCTGTATTTACCTGGCAAGTCCATCCCAAAAAAACACAATCAGCTCAAAAACACTGTATGGGCACAACCTACAGTAGGTTCATGAAACATGAATCCTGTACTCAGTTTATGCCTGGGATAATAACACTTTACCGTATTTTGCCTGTCCATCCTCCGTCTTCCATCATCCATCCACCTGGGCACCCTTCCCTCACTGTCCCTCCGTTCTTATTCCTAAAATAGTTATCCTCCAACCTAGTCCATCCTCATCGTTTTAAAGCGCTTCCGTCCTTACATTTCAACAGTTAGTCTCCCCCGACCAAGAAAAAAAAAAAACGGCCGTGCAACCTATGTCCCCAATGCGTCCTCCTACTTCTATTGAAAAGACGATTCAACAAAACAGGGTAATATCTCGTCCAGATTAAACCCTTACCTATTTCTAGCCAAGTGCAGGGCATTGGTGGGATGGCAATTCAGGCCAACTCCTGAATGGCTAATCCATTTCGAGCTGGCTGACCTTGTCCTGAATGATTTTTGTTTGTTTTTTTTTCATACAAAGCCTGAGTGTCGCGAACATCAATCCCTTCCCATTCATCAATTGCAAATACTTCCCTGATCGGGATAATCAGTCAGCAAACCCCACCCCCCTTCCATTAGGCGGAAACAAAAAATTTCTGACTTTATTTCTGCTTACTTGCAGCTTCTCCAGCTCAAAATTCCAGGCTGCCAGGGTATATCGAAACTTTATCCCAGGAATATTTTTCTTTTTTAAACCACAGAATAAAAAGAGGAGTGTCTTGACCTTATTTCAAATCCCCAAAACGTGGAAATATCTAGACTTGCTCATAGTATACCCAAACCTTATCCGGAGACGTGTAAAATGGAGTTGACCAAATTATTCCCAAAAATTGGGTAATCGCTAAAGAATTTACACAAACTTTTGATCCAGAGATGGCAACCAAAATAGTGTTTAAAATTTTTCCTTGCGCTCTTTATTTCACATTTCTAAGATAGATATGACTACAACGAGCAGCAGTAGTCTAGAATAAATGACAGCAATAAACCAAAAGGTTGAAAATGTGTCTGGCTGAGACCATCCCCGCAAACAAACTTAATCCCAAAATGTCACTGTCAAATCAACCAGAATATTCCCGTAAATCTTAACCACACGGATACACCAGACTAAATATGACCCAGGAGTATAAAGATTGCTAAACTAACTTTAAAGATGCTATAAAGATAAAGATGTACTCAATCCCTGAGCACCCATCACAATTTCAGTGGCTGGATCGACAAGCTTTAATTCTTCATTAATTTCAACAGTAGTCAATTTTCGATGCAAACCTAGCTTGGCTGCACCATGGCTGTACATGCTGCTTTTTTCTTTGTGCTGTATGCTTGAATCATTCAGTCTTTTACGCTGCGGCCATGCCACCTCATCTCCTCTGAGGGATGGGTGAGTGTCGGGGGGGAATCCTCTTGTGTCCTCACCCGATGCTCGTGCACTGAGGCTGAGTGCTGCTGGCTGCTTTCAGGAGACGCGCAGTCAAGTGAAATGGCCTCGCTTTGACTGTCAGCTCCCAGGAACAACAAACTGGGTGGGGAGGTGGGGGGTGCGGGGGTGCAGGAGTCCTTGTGATCCAATCCTTTTTCAGACAAGTGAGGGATTAAAGCAAGTACTTTGAACTAGTGGCGGTTAGATGAAGTTGTGAAAAATTCTTATAGGCTCTCCGCAGCTACTGTTTGAAAGCATGATTCATTTTATGAGTTCTTTTACCGTATTTTCCGGACTATAAGGCGCAGTTTTTTTCATAGTTTGGCCGGGGGTGCGATTTATACTCTGGAGTGATTTATGTATGAAATTATTAACACATGATTATGTCATTTCACATGTTATTTTCACATTACACCACAAGAGGGCACTCTCGGCCTGTGTTGATATATTGATGATGAGTCTGACGTAAGCGACGTAGAAGAGGAAGCGGCGCAACGTCTACCTCCCGAGTTGGTGGAGTTGTTTAAAAGTGACACCAAGGATGAAGATTTCATTGGATTTAGTGATTTTGAGTGAAACTGATAGTTTGGTAAACTTGTTAGCATGTTCTTTATGCTAGAATTATCTGAATAACTCTTAATATGTTATGTTGTTACTGACATTACCAGGCATGTCAGTCATGTAACGTTAGTATACCGTACACTTATTCAGCCTGTTATTCTCTATTTTATTTTTATTTTAAATTGCCTTTAAAGATGACATGCATGTTTTTGGTGTTGGATTTTATCAAATAAATTTCCCCCCAAAATGTGACTTATACTCCAGTGCGACCTACACATGTTTTTTCCTTCTTAATTGTGCATTTTTTGGTTGGTGCAATTTATAATCAGGAGCGACGTATAATCCGAAAAATACGGTACTCATCCAAAAGAAAATACCTACATTTGACTAAAAATCAATCCCTGACTAAGAGTAGAGATACTTTATATTTGTTTTTTGTTTTTTTGGTGTTTGCATATGTGTGTGCCGAATGAGTCAAGCAAGCTCCCCGGGGCCTGTATAAAATGGGAAACTTTTCACTCTTTTGGGAAATTTAAGTGAACTGGGTGTTTGGAGAACCAAACACCCAGAAGGGGTCTGAACCTTCTGGCATCCTTCTCTTTCAATTCTCCAAAAGAAAACGATGACCCTTGATGAGCCTACATGGAACTTAACACCACTAATATTGTATCATACTTTCTTGTAATTATCCTGTCTCCACATAAATTATGATCTTCTTTGCTTGCTTCTTTGCTAAAAAGGCTTGACTGCCACATAATAGAATGGGTAGTCAATCTGTAATTTATTGGGGCGCATCAATTATTCTTGGACTCTTACTTTCTGCTAGCTTTTGATCCCTCGCTAATAGTGAGGGGTTCACTGTAGGTACTTTTTGGAAAAGGGCAGAACAAGTAGTGATAACCTTTTCACAAATTCAGGTGAAGAAAAAAAGAAACTTCCTCAACAGCGCGGTCATGATAATCTCTTCAGTGTCCTGACAATATTTGGAATCCATTATCTTTTCCGTGATAAGTAGTTTGCAAGCGCGCTCGAGCCTGTGACTTTCACATAACAGATGTGCCCAAAGTGTCTTGATTAACGCACAGCGATGCGGCCCTTTATTTTTAGCCAGAGCAGGGTCGGACAATGTGGAAACACTTTTATTACCCTTCTGCTAGGAGATGAATGGCCGACAGCGAAGAAGAGATGTGGTGCCTTTCGGATTCATTTGTCTTTGCCACGTCGAGGCGTGGAGGAGCCGCTCGGTTAGCTCGATCATCATTTGCACAATGGCCCATGAGGCTATGCTAACAAGTTGCTAAGAAGAAACCAACTCTTTTGTGGATTCAATTCCAAAGAAACATCAAGGTTCAAGCAAGAAGTGTGATTCACTTTAATGACCAATATCCATCCATTTTATACAGTGCCTGTCCTCATTAAGATTGCGAGCAAGCCCTAGCCTATTCCAGGTGACTTAGGGCGAAATGCACACGCTGGACTGATCACCAAACAATCGTAGTAGCAGTGAGAGTTGCCTTTCAAATGAATCCAAGTTAATTAGGGACATATACACAAACATAAATGATACGCTTTCTCCTCACAACAGGTACACATCCATTTGACTGGTGCTGTTTTACTGTACTTTACATTAGGAGTATGTGACGCAATAAGCCAGATGACCGCATTTGTAGGCAAAAAATACAATACATCAATATTTCCCCGCGTGGTTGTCATGATCATCTCTCATTATTCCACAAAAATAATGAATTTTGTGTGTGTTTGTCTTTGCAGGAGCTCTTCACAGCAGAGTGCAAATTTAAAGAGTCCGTGTTCGAGAACTACTATGTCATCTACTCATCCATGCTGTACAGACAACAGGAGTCGGGTCGAGCCTGGTTCCTCGGTCTCAATAAGGAGGGTCAAGCCATGAAGGGGAACAGAGTGAAGAAAACCAAACCAGCCGCTCACTTCCTGCCCAAGCCATTAGAAGGTAGTTATGTTTTGAAAGCTACAACATAAAGTAGCCTACATATTAAATGCAATACAAAGTATCTGCCTTTTTTGAAAAAATGACTACAATAGCATCTCAGGTGTAACTGTTTACGGAAATGGGAGAGGGGATTTGGGACAGGAGGTTGTTTGTTTGGCCGACCACAGTATGGCAAACATAATTTTCTGTCATCGGCAATGTGTATTCTGGCCAGCAGAAGTTGGCCAGTGGCAATAAGTGGCCTGTATTGTGAAAAGGCGGGAATCGTTGTCCTGCTAGCAGCCCGTTAAATCCTTCTGGGAGTGGGAGGTTACTTTAAATTGTGACTGATACAGGTAAAAAAAACAACAAAAAAAAACAAAACCAATTTCTCAATCCTTATTTGGATGAGTTTTTGATTGTCTCATGGAAACTGTGTTGGTCAGAGGTTCCCAACATTCCCTGTACCACGAAATGTTCACATGAGGACATTTTGACGAACAACCGTTTTGGCTTTTAATTTAGCCTTTTAAATGAACTAACCTTATTCCATCTCTTCTCGCATCCCCAGTCGCCATGTACCGAGAGCCATCCCTGCACGACGTCGGAGAGACGGTACCCAAAGCGGCAGTCCCGGCCAGTAAAAGCACAAGTGAGCCAGTGGTGATGAATGGAGGTAAACCTGTAAGCAAGCCTGACAAACCCGCCACATAGCCATGCCCCACCTGCCCCCTTGACTGTTTGCTGTTTGCCGGGGTGATGGCGGGAGGTCTTTTCCCCCTTGCTGGAGCATCTTTCCTCGGTAGATCCAGGCGAACCTTTGTTCTCCCTCTCCTCCACGTTTGTCTCTGCCTTGTCCTCACCCTTTATTCCAGCTGTCTGGTGGAGGGATTCTTAGGTTGAGGCTGGGGGAGGGTGGTGGGGGATTTCCTCAGTACAGGAGGACAATAACGGACCTCTCTGATACTGGAATGCCTTTAAAAATTCCTCTGGAACTGTGAGGTTGTGGTGTGAACATGTGTTTTACAGCCACTTTGATTCCTGAGGGTTCATACAAAAAAATCTCCAAAAAAGAAAAATAGAAATTAAAAAAAAAAAAGTTCCCTTCTTTGATCCCCTACGACAGAGGAAGTCTGTGCACCTGCAGACCTATTTTCTATACCACGGTTCACCAGCTATGTTCTGGGATAGCGGCTGTATAGATAGAATGAATATGTGGACGACTGTCCTTTATTTTTTAATGAGTATTTTCCCCTTCCTCTCTTCTCTTTTCGAGAACCACTCACACAATTTCCACTTTGGCCCCAGAAACACACGTAAAGGACTCCATACAGACACATAAAAACAATAGGACATTGTGTTTTGTTTTTTTGACAGCACCTGCAATTGGTGATGGAGTGCTAGTTACCACCACTGCAAAAATCTGTGCAATCGGGCTCTCCTCGAAGAGATTTGTAAAAAAAAAAGGATGTGGGCGGCAAAAGCACTGTATGGGAATGATGTCTACATACCACACAAGTCCAACCAAGCTGTAGTTCAGCGGTCCACCTTCTTTGGTAAATCTATTTTTCTTGAAGTTTATTTCCGAGCGTGGGCTGTAGGAATATCTCTCGGTCTTGTGGGCCTCCGTTGCCGACTCCTTGAACTTCTTGGACTCAAGACTTTAATCTGTCCGACATTGGCAGGCTGCCTTTCCGCGGCAGCATCCACAACTTTTTCAACATTTACCGGCTGCATCTACAAACTAAAGCATGGGCAAGGTTGATCTTGTGTTCTGTCTCTCTTGCAGCAACAACATCATGTATATTGTAACACTTTCATTGCATAGTATAACGTTTCGGGGGGGAAAATTACTCAAAGACGTTTTTAAAGAAGTAGGTATCGTGTCCTAGCTCAGCATGCAGAGTCCAGTACTGATCATTCTGGCCTATCACGTGCCTGTTTTCAAACTCGATTTTTTTCCCGGCATGCAAAAACCGGTTCCCAGTCCCCACTGGGCCAAAGGTGCCTCGCCCACCCAACCACCTACTCATCCATTTACAGGACACGTAGCATCGATAGCATAGCGAGAATCACCCTACTCACTCTTAAATGACCAAAGCCCCCCCCCCCCCACTTCACACCTACCAGGAAGATTCTTGGAAAATCCTCTCAAGTCATCAGCGCTTTCACTGTGATAGCTTTTCATTTCTGAACCCTTACGAGATCTTTGCGTGACCGCCACCCTGCTCCACTACTCCTTCGAAAGGTCTTAACGATGTCATTTTTGTAGAGGTTTGTCTACCTTCAATTAGTCACGTGCATGTACTTTCAGAGGTGTCGGGATATACACACTGTAGTGTAGGACTTGACATGGGCATGATGCAGGCTACGGCACCCTCACGAGCTACTCTGCACTTTCACCTTGTTACTCTCGTCATGACTGTTAGCAGATGATGACCAATCCTTGACATTTTGTCTTGCTTTTATCGGCTTTTCCGACTTGTTCTATTTCATTCAGGTTAAGAAATGTCCATTTTTTTACGTTTATCAGAAAAAGATACAATGATCTTTTTGATTTGCTCATATGAATAGATGCAAGAGCTGAAAAGCATTGTTAATGTGTTTGGGACTGTGTCTGTGTAAATTCACAGTCATCCAGGTCATGGCAATCCACAAATAGTTGAGGAGAAGGTAATTGGACTTCTAGAAGAATTCTAGTTGCCATCTACTACACTTTAAAGACAACTAGACCTCTTTCTTGTTGGACTGGACCCCTATTCAACTTTGAAAGGCAACTGGACAAACCTTCTGTTCCCTGGTATTCAACTTTGAAGAAATTGAATTTCACAACCGTACCAGCTATCTTTCATTCAATTTTGGAGGAAACCAGACTTCTTCTCAGTTGAGCTGGACTCCATTGCCGTTTATTTAACTATCAAGGAAGCTACAGTAGACTCATTCATGGAAGTAGACTTTGACAACTTTGAAACAACCAATAAGTTAGTTGCCTTCTATTAGACTTCGAAAGCAAATTTTAGTTGTTATCCTGGACCTCTATAAAACTTTCAAACAATCAAAAAGAAATATAGTTGCACTAAATTCCACTAATGCACTAAGAAGCAGTCCAGTTGCCTTCTGTTTAACTTCGAAACAACAAATTACTTCTGCTTGGTTGCTGTTCTGGACTTCTATTCAACTTTGGCAATCCAGTTGCCTTCATTTCAACTTCAGTGGCAATTTCACTGCCAACTTCAATTTTGTAATGGCTACTATGTTAAAAAGTATGTTTGGATCCACCTAGTCGCTTTATTTTCTGCCGTTTTCCTAATACGGGTCAACTCCCTTCATTCTGTCTGGCGCATTGCACTTGCATGTACTTCTTTATTATAAATCATTTCGCCCCTTTTTGGTTTTGTTTTTTTTGGCATGGTGGAGAAAGGTGTCGACGAACAGCATGTAACCTAGGATATGTCTATCACTGTTGGGATGTATCGCTGCGTTTTTTTTAAGAAACAAGGTATACGCATTGGGTTTGTCTGATGTATTCATGCATATAAAACACATTAAATATTTATGTGAGAAAGTGCTGTAAATGTACGATGTAATGTTCAATAGAGTGTGTAGTATATTTTTGAACCAGGTAGAGAAAACAATTATGTTACTGGGATTATGAAGGAGTATTAGGAACACACTGACAAGAAGAAAAACATTATTAAAATTAAAGCGTACGAAACTTTACAACACCCTCAATAGTCATTATGATACATTCATTCTTGCATAAATATTTTCAAAAAAGATTCCCCCATATTATGACTTTATTCTCTTTAACATGATGACTTTTTTTTCCTCATGAAAGTACATCTTTGGTCTTGCGAAAATAAAACCTGTCTCTGAAAAAAAATACGATTCTCATTGCATGACTTTGTTTCCATGTTCTTATAAAACTCTCAAAAGTACGATCAATTCCTTTAACATGATGTGCTTCTTTTCAGTGTGACCTAATACTCATTTGTTGATAATTAAAAAAGAAAAAATGGGAAAAAAAAGTTTTATCATCGGTTCACTTTCTCAAGTGTGGCACTTTATGGCTAAAAGGGTTGGGGGAAAAAAAAACGTTTCAACAATTTGGTGATCACCTTGCCTCGTAGGGTCCTGAGCTAAATCCCATCAAAATCATAAATGCTCCTCTGAATGGGTGAAGATTTACACCTAAATGGACACTGTTCGAGATTCAAAAGGGCACTCTATATTAAATTCCGTTATCACTTCCGGTTTAATGGCCACTTTCCTTATTCTTTTGCGCATATAACACATGTATGTCCCCTCAATTTTCTCCACTCTCCAGTCTGTGAGGAATATCCATACCTGGAAGTCTGAGTCTTGTTTTTTTTTGTTTGTTTTTTTGTGAAGGTGAAGAAAGAGTCACTATTGAAATGATTTATTTTTTTAAAAACAAATATGTAACACTATATACCATTGCAAGTATGCCCATTTGGAGTTATGTCATGTTATAAACCAAATTTGTAACCATGTATGTATGTTTAAGGTCTTCGCATTGTTTTCCATGCAAATTGTCGTGTCATGCGGCATATTTAATGTTTTATTTAAAAAAAAAAAAAACAAGAAAGTAAAAAGAAATAAAAATGCTCAAACAATGCAAACTGTCTGCCTCCATTGCCTCATTTGTGTTAGTTTGTCAACTTGCATCCGATTTTGCATATCAGCGGAATAAGCGTGTGATTAAAAAAAAAAAAATAGCTTGGAGCCAATATAATACAAGAAGTAAAACCAAGTCCATGATTTGCTTCTCCAAGCTTTGATTCCTTGTTGTAGCCCTCGGGGGTCTCAGTATTCGGCCCCCACCCAGATTTCGCACGCGTTCCCGGTCCAGCCGTCCCAGCACTCGCAGGTGCCGCAGTTGCACAGTCCGTTCCCTGCAATGATGTAGAATAGACAAGCTGTGAATGACGAGGATATTTGAAACAAGATATCTCTTTTCACAACATGACCCTCTCTAGGAGCATCACTCGGGCTGTCACAAGTCTCACGGGGAAGAAACCAAATATAGGGGTGTTATTTCCTTTAGTGAAAGAAACTGCTCCAAAAATCATGGGAATTACATTGTGCTGTTGAAGTGTTCCTTTCATTTTTTTAGCGCAAGATATTTTATTGGTAGATTTTCTTGTTGTCATTTCATTTTTGGGCCAAATAAATCGCAATTTTTTTTTAGGGCTCTCCAGTTCTAAAAAAGTCCCTATAGTTTATTGGTGTGTTCAACATGATTAAAATTCACAAGGGGTTTCAGGTATGACCCTCAAAAATTGCTTCAGTTGCACTCCCTGGAATTTTTGTGAAAACCCAGCCTCGGACACCTGTTCAGTTTTAGGAAGGAACATGGACTTTCGTATTCTCTGGAATTTTCTTGTTGTCTGTCATAGGTAGACGTAGACCCACAAGAAAGTCTCCAAAACTTTTGGATGAAAACACAGGCAGCCTGTATTTTGGTTTGAAACAGGATTTTTTTTCTGGGCATTTTGGCCATGATCAGTTGTTGCTCAATGTCAAACTTTCGTCGAGATATTTTGGCCAATTGTTACCAAATGATAACTGTGGACTTTGGCACTGCAGCATCCAGAAGTATGGTATGTCATAACGGTAAGCTAACGTTAGCACTTGTATTTATAGTTATCCTTTTTTTTGCTACGTATCCTCAAATGTTATAGTGATGAATTTCCTCAACCAATGAGTGACTAGCTCTGGTTAACCGCCCTATATGGCATTGGCTTACTAGAAAAGTACGGTACCTAAAAATGAACTTGATAGCATCTCCTTTTGCCAAAGGAAAATTGAGTGCAAGATGCAGTATGTCAAGCAGAGTAGGTACCGTTCAGTGGAAAAGGGCCATAGCACACGCAGTACAGCACTTTTTGAATAAAATCCTTGGACATTGAAGTTCAGCTGGTGTACCTGTGCAGACAATGTCATCATGTTTGTCACACTCTCTGTCATCACACTCGCAGTACTCTCCGGACACCCACCAGTCCTTGGTGGAACAGATACACTGGCCACAGTGACAGGAACCTGCAACATGCCAAAATATATGAGAGAGAGTTCAATTCCATCTTTATTTTGCTGTAACTAATGCTCTCTTCTGATAGTGTTGATGCCCAACTGCACTTTGCAACAGTTTATGCTCCATTCTTTTATTTTTTTTTTGAGAGGGGAAGGGGAGGCGGGGTCATATTTGACATTCCTCATTATTTATGCCGCATTAATGCCCCCTCTGCTCTTTAATTTGCCATTGTTAATGCTCCCTTTTCATTTTACAATCGTTAACAGCCTCCCTTGTTTTCCCATTTTTGACGCTCCCTCATTATTTCATAATTTGTGACAGTCCTTCGTTACTTTGCCGTTGTTGACAATCCCTTCTTATTTTTGCCGTTGTGAATGCTCCCTAATTATTTTGCAATTGATGACCTTCCTACATTGTTTTCAAATTGACATTCCCTCACTTAATTTGTAAACAATGATACATTCTTCTTATTTTGCCATTGTTTAGAGTCCCTCTTTAGTTTGGTTATTATCGGGATCAAAAATATCTTGTAAATATAACAAAACAGGACGGCCCGGTAGTCCAGTGGTTAGCACGTCGACTTCACAGTGCAGAGGTACCGGGTTCAATTCCAGCTCCGGCCTCCCTGTGTGGAGTTTGCATGTTCTCCCCGGGCCTGCGTGGGTTTTCTCCGGGTACTCCGGTTTCCTCCCACATTCCAAAAACATGCATGGCAGGCTGATTGAACGCTCTAAATTGTCCCTAGGTGTGAATGTGAGCGTGGATGGTTGTTCGTCTCTGTGTGCCCTGCGATTGGCTGGCAACCGATTCAGGGTGTCCCCCGCCTACTGCCCGAAGACAGCTGGGATAGGCTCCAGCACCCCCCGCGACCCTAATGAGGATCAAGCGGTTTGGAAAATGGATGGATGGATGGATATAACAAAACATAAATAAGAGTGTTTTTTAACAAGCCTGACAAATTTGAATGCAAACAAAATTGCCAAGTAGAGAAAATAAGGCTCCAAAATCATTAAAATAGATTCTGTCTTTGAGCTGAAGAAAATCATGTTCACGCCCGCAATGGTGCAAACTACCCATTTCTAACTGTGCCAAACTGTGTGCATCTGTAAATATACCACTACTTGTGTGTGTAGCCTACCCCTTTTCCACCGTTAGATCGCATCACGTGCCAGACTTAGGGTTGGCACAAATATAGAGCCGTGTCCATAGTTACGTAATTTTAACACTCCCTTACTTGGGAATGCCTGACTTCCATTTTTTATTCTGTGATTTTTGAATCACCTTCCTACTTTTGACACACACTCATTTTGAAATGGTTCACTCTACCTAAAATGTAATCATTAACTTGACATTCCCTGCAAAATACCCCAGCATAATAAAAGTGAATTTTGCAGGACCCCTTAGAAACATGGCTTGTACATATTACAAGTAGTGTTAAGATTGTTGAATTGTAATAAATGATAGGGATGGACAAGCACCATTACCAGCCTTATTTTAAGGTATCAGATACTCAGTGAGTCTGTTGATACCAGCACGATACTTAAGGGAAAGACAAATAATAATAACTCCTCCTCGGCAATAGCTGGTGCAATACTGTAACAGTTTCACAAATTAGCAATTATCATCTATTGGAAAAAGAAAGGTCTTTAAGAAAACCTTTATTAGTCTCGCAATGGAAAAATTCCCAATTCACAGCAGCAAAGTAATGAAAGGAAGAAGTAGAACAACAAAATATAGGAGCTGCTGGAAAGGCAGCCACTCTCGCGGCGCCATTTTGAAGTCAAAATAACACAACATAACACATAGGACACAGACAGTCGTGCAATCTTTACCACTTTTCTGCATACACTTTGTTGTCTGAAGCAGTTATAGATGAAAGAGGAGAGGATCAAAGTGTCCTTTCACCAGTGGGTCAGAGACGTCATGCTGAAAATGTGCACATGTCTGCTACAAGCTAAGTTTTGAAAGCAAACACGAAGCTGTAGCGTCCATTGACGAAAAGAGATTAGTTCACTTCTCCTGTCCCACGTAATCCGCTTCAAACTCCAAGCCGCGACTCCCAGTTGCAAATCCGCATCGGCGCTCCGCACTAACGCTCCTTTCTTCTCATCGTCGGCTCCTCAAGCCTTACATCCATTCAGCTGCAGACCGTTCAACAGCAGCGATCTCTCCGCTGAACAAAGTGGGGCTGTGAAAAATGCTACCCATTCCAGGCGCAAGACACAAGCGCCCCGGGACTGTCCAGCAACGACAGTCAAATGGCGGCGACATTCCTCCCAGTCAAAAACAGTGCTGGTATACCCATGCTGCCGCGAAGGCGCAACCACCAAGCACAGAGTTTCCTCCTTGATGAATGTCGTGGCCAAAAAATGCTGAAAAAAGTCCACATCAGGTCCACACGACGTAACAACAAACACAAAGTGACAAAACAAACCAAAAAACAACAAAAAAAAAGCAGGCTCATGAGAGCACTTGCCGACGGCTGCCTACTCGGGCGCCATCTTGACTTCACCCTTTGTTCACCCTTTTTTGCCATTGTCTTACATGAAATTTTACACATGAAAAGTATTGGAGGAATCAATACTCTGTATCGGTGAGTACTCAAAGTGAGTATTCAAAATGGTATTGAACATCAAAATGGCGTTGAACATTCCTAGTAAATGATCTAAGATATTGAAATTAATATTGTTAATATTCATATACGTTACCTTTGCCACTGCAGAGGACTCCATCGGCGGTCTCGCACTGCTCCTTGCTCTGGGCATCACTTATGTCACATGACCTAGGGAAGCGGCACTGCTTGCCAAACCAACCGTCCTCACAAATGCAGCGTCCACACGAGCAGTAACCATGACCTGGTGACAGAGGGCAGACGGTCTATTGGCTTACAGGAGGAATAATATGAGGCAGGGCCAGGACAAAATCGAAAACCTTTGTTTCCACAGCATGCAGCGAATAGAAATGACTAGTTGACTACAGCTCGAACAGATTTTTCTGCAATCTCAATACATTAGACCTAAGGTCAGTCAGCACACTGAGTTAATTATGGCAGAAGGGTACTTGTGATGGGAAATTAAAAAAGTGTGATGACCAGGTCATCACACAGTGGTGGGCAAACTACGGCCCGCGGGCCGGATCCGGCCCGTTGGTCTTTTTAATCCGGCCCGCCGAAGATTGGTGCACAATTAAGGTTTGATTGCATTCATTTCGTTTGGACTTGTAATGACAGGTATTTCAACACCAGGTGGCGCAGTTACTTCAAGTTGCAGAGCACAGGGAGGGAGGGGAAGACGAAGAAAGAGGGAGAGAGTAATGACCATGGAAGGGAAAGTGATATGTATCTGATTAAACGAAGCGGGTAACAAAGTACGAAACATTCAGGAGACGCCTGGAGTTGGAAAGACTCAAATCTACGAGACTGAAAAACAAGGAAGCGATTCTTACTCAGTCCGATTCTGGCAATTTCCATGCTCAGAGTGAATTGCTTGTGGCTCGAGTAAATGAACATTTCCTAGAATGGTTTGATTGTTATCATGTTAAAAACTTTCCGCAAACTGGACAGCTAATAAGAGTCGGAGAGCAGTCAAATGTGTAGAGAACAACAGGGGGCTCAGTGCACGTCCTTGAGGAGAACCGGTGCTGAGTGTGATGGTGGAGGAGAATGTTACATTATTACTGGCATACAAAGACATTGATCTATCTTCTTTATTTTCGATTTCTATTTCTAACCTTTGGCCCGGCCCTCCACAATATTTTCTGCTTCTCATTTGGCCCCCCCGGAAAAATAATTGCCCACCCCTGCCATAGAACAAGAACAAAAACTTGTATGATTTAAGAGATTGGTAAACATCTGTTCTGACTATCAGATGAACTGATTAGTTAACTAGTCGCCAAGTAAGTGATACTTAACTTCCGGTTGGCATGTAAACAAATGATGACAACACGTGTTAACGTGTTAAAACCTGTTCTCCAAGTGTTCACTACACATCTGCAAAAATATCACTACTTGGTCTAGCCTAGCCCCTGGGCAGATTACCTCACATGAGATTTTCACCGAGCATGAAAATGTTGCCCTTGTTGATGACATTTTCCTCCTCTAATTTTCCAAGTGTTGATACTCCCCCATTGCTTTCTAAACACTTACACTGCCTACTTACCGTATTTTGCATTTGTGTACGTTCTCTGAGTCAGGGTGTTGTATTTCTATTATACATAAAGTGGTTAACTAATTTGAACACTTTTATGACAGGTGAGAGTTCTAAAAATATCCTTAAGATATGTTCCAACAGATAATAAATAAAAAAAGGCTCGACACTGAAAAGGGCCCTTTCTGCTTCTATTATTTCCTATGAGCAAGATGATTCTAAATACAACCTAAGAAAACAACAAAAAGTCACAAGTACCATCAGCATGTGATGTTCTGAAATTAAAAGCAGAGACCTGTCTCACTTTGCAGCAGTAGCCACGCATGGCTGCCTCAATCAGTCAAGGCACAGAGGAAGAGTCATTGATTTAGAGCGACGGAAGCAGCGTGTTAGTTCAATTAGTTTCCGCCTTGCCTCGCACAGAGCACAGTACCACACATACTATGCATCTTATAGGCTGGTTTGATTGACAGGTCAGTGTATGTGACAAAAGAACAAATAAATGGTTTAGTGTGACGAAGAGCATACCAAACAATCTTTGATGATAGATTCAAGCCAAGTCCCCCTCCATTCTTGTCGTTTCTCTGCACAACTTGATAATAGTCTTTTTGAAATTTCGTGCGTGTGTGCACTCACCCCCGCACACCTCCCCTGAGAGGTCCTCACACTGTCGGTCGTCACACTCGCAGTTCTTGCCATGAACTCGACTGTCCCCAGGTGGGTGACAAGTACATTGTCCACACTGGCACTGACCTACAAAAGATAAACAGACAGAAGATGGTCTATTCCCATCTCGATCTCTTTGTGACTAAAGTGTTGGTTGCAACACTTGTGTACATAGCTGAGTTGCAAAGAACAGGTAAAGATGAATGTTTTTGGAAGGATGAAAAGCTCTGCAAGTACCTAGTATAATGGTTATTGAGTCTAAAATGAAATGAGTGGTGACACGATAGAAACAGCAGCTTATGCTTTCTTTTAAATGTGAGCAACCCCACACGTGACAAGGACAACATCAACATGTTATTTATAATAATAATAATAATAATAATACATTTCATTTATATATTTACTGCTCTTATAGCGAGTGGTGTATTGAGATGACCAACAAAGCACACCAAATACGATTTTGTTGGTTATTTTTGTTGTTGTGAAATTACAAACAGTGCATAAATGGTCAATAAATATACTGTATACAATCAAGTACACCATTCTGCAATTGGCTGGTAAACAATCCAGGGACAAGCACTATAGAAAAAGGATGGAAGTAACCTACTCTTAATATTTATCATCTGCAATTACATAATTATCATGCACATGTCAAAATGATTTAACCACTTTAAAGGAAAGAATTTTAGAACACTCTACCTTCCCGTTGATTAGAAAAAAGACAAAAAGTAGTCCTTCTTGGATGTAGCCTCGTTCAGCATTGTTCCTGCAACTTTTTTTTCCATTGATATCAAATGTCGGTAATATCAACCGATGGCACACAATGATCCACGTGACAGCATCAAAGCCAATTCACTTGTGCCGTGATGCATTATCACTTAAAGGTCATTCTGAAATGGCTACAATTGATAATGCCGCGTGATTGGTGGACTTGACATTCAGTAGTTCAGCAGCTGACCAAGTGTACCCAATAAAGGAGCAATAAAGGTTCAATAGGATACAGCACACTGCATATATTTATATTTATGGGTGCACCAGGTATGCTAGCACCTTTTTAGAAGTGAAATGGAAATGGCCATCCATCCATCTATGTGTTTGGGCAGCAAGTGGGGTACACCCTGAACCGGTTGCCAGCCAATCACAAGGCACACACGTTCCATAAAATGTTTTCACATTTCTGAAACATTATTTGTTGCTTAAAGGTTCCGCCATGGAGCTCGGTAAACATTTTGGAGTTGTACATGTACCCCCCCCCCCCCACACACACACACACATCCTCAGACACATTCAGCGTGGCACCATCTGTGCAAGGGAGTCAGTTGCCCTGGCAACCACTGATGTCATAGCACCCTTGCCTTATCGATTATATCTGCCTGTCAAACCATCCACACCTGGAGAGAGAGAGAGAGCGCGAGAGAGAGAGAGAGAGAGAGAGAGAAAGAGGGAGTGACTGTGTGTGTGTGTGTGTGTGTGTGTGTGTGTGTGTGTGTGTGTGTGTGTGTGTGTGTGTGTGTGTGTGTGTGTGTGTGTGTGTGTGTGTGTTTCTGAACAGGAAACATCAGGCAAACGTTGCCAAGAAACAATTTTGTTTTCATGGATAACTGCAGATGCACGGCGCTAACTGAGTGTGGTTGAGAACTCGGGAAATAAAATTTCGCCATTTTGAGTGTGGTGACACAAGGTCAGTTACTGGGCAACATACTGCACCTCGCAGAAACAGAAGAGTGGAAAATGTGCAGCATTTTAAAGCTTCTAAAGATGACCTATTAGTCACAGTGCAAGGTGCCAATGAAAGAAGCTGAAGGTCAGCACCGATGTAAGCAACAATGGAGGACACGCAACCTCATATGAATACAATGGAGAGAACACACATTGTGTACCAAAATGTGTCAAGCTGAACATAATTGTACTAATTCATGTTGATGCTGTGATTGAGCGTAGAGTCTCGATGCTTGCATATCTTTCCAAAGAGTCTAGTTCTTGTAACTATTCTTATTCATTCGGGTCATTTCATTCCCTGGGTATCCAACAGTCATAAAGATGCCTTGTTAGAGAGGCCACTGTCCGTCAATAAGTCGTGGGTGGGAACTCCCTCATTGCTATTCCATTCAGTTGTGGTGGAGCTGCCTCTGCAGTCTCTGGTGATTGTTTTTTGTTTGTTTGTTTTTTGGAGACAAAATCTTTGAGTTTCTTTGGGTTCCATGAAAGAATGACATTGAATGTGGAGGATAGGTAGTGTCATAATCCACCTTTTCTGTTTAGAGATGGTTTTTCCATCTTCATGTAGATGGCCTTTCTGTGGTGGTGTAGCTTGCAACCCCAACAGACCTGAGTTCATAGTACTGCTCGGCAGAGGTCTGCAAATTTTCAACCAAAAAGACCTGGGATCAAATCTGAGTTTTGATGGTAGTATTCCCGAGTTCTTTGGTGTCCGGTTTCAGAAGTGGGATGGCTGTTGGTGGTTTGGCCAGAATACAGAATGACCTTTGATCAGATACATGCCTATATCATCAGAATGAGGCCAACCAAGCCTGTCTCTTTGATGTCATGGCCGCAGTGCATGTCTTTGCAGCCAACAGACCTGTGTTCACCTATTGATTACTAAGAGAACTACTAAGAATTGTCTGCAAAAAATGTTTCAAACGAGGCATGCTTTGCCCTGAAGCCATATGAGCCTGGCTCTTTGGTGTCATGGTCAAGGTACTGGTTTTTCCACCAAACATACTGGTTCAAATATTTGAGGAGTACCGGTACCTCAGAAATGCGTTAATTGCTTTAAACCAAGCCATGGTAACTTAGTCAGTGACCTTCAGCATTGTTTCAAAGTGAATGTCATAGTACCAGCTGGTGACTAGTGAAGTGAGAAGTCATCGGGATGACACATACTGTCAGAGGCGAGCTGTAGAGGGAAATCACATTGAAAATGTCACTCAGATCTTTCGCGTCACCTCACAAAATAAACTGCAAAACCCCCCTTTAACTCTGACCTTTTTCTGCACGTCAAATGCCAGATATGAGACTATACGACCGTTCATTGCATTTCCATCACATTTGGCAAGGAATCCCAATGATGAAAGCAGGTGTTTCCTTGAGGAAATACCTCATGGTGGAAAGAATGTGCTTTTGTGTATCAGGGAGAAGAATAATAAAAAAAAACTTCAAGCTGCTGGTTCACATTTCAGGGGTTTTTTCTGCTCAAGCTGCCATCTGCACCTACTATACATGCCTCCTATTCTACTGCCCAACTTCCCATCACTGATCTTCTTGCAGTTTTTTGTAGCTCAGCCCAGTACGATTGCATTAAATTCAGTTTCAAAAAGGAAGTCAAGTCAAAAAATGTCTTTGAAATGTGGACAATCCACCCCTACTAGTCTAAACCCAGCATCATCATTAATAATGTGTTTGTGGCAGCAAAATCCACCAGTTCATGTCCATCTCAAGGGGCGGTCATGATTGGTCTTTACCTGAGTCCTTAGGTACTCTGATGTCATTATCAATCCACAGCAAGTGGCAAAATGGCCATCACCTCAGATGGATAAAAGCAACCCTCCATTTATTGCAGCCATATCGTATTTGGTGAGAGGTGGGGAACACCCTGGACTGGCCGCCAGTCAATCACAGGGTCATTGATAAACATCTCCTCCAATCAAGTCACGTACGCACAGATGCCAGCGCGAAAACAACATGACAGAGGGCCAGGCTGGTCCACCAATATTGTACACTACTAAAAGACTATAGACCATTGAGGTCCCAGGGTCACCGTGGCTACAGCAGAGACTTTATTCTCCATGTTACAACCCATTAGCAGGATTTTGAAGCTCTCTTGATATGGTACATTTACTACATACGGTATGGGGCTTGAATCCATATTGTCAAAAAGTGTATACTGTAAGTTTGATACACAACTTTAACTTGTTGAAGACTTGGACAAAACTCCATTAACACAGATGCTGACCTAACACAACTCTTGTGTGGTGTCCAAGATGGTGTCCACTAAAATATTCTCGAAACACTAACGTTCAAAATCATCTTGGCGACATCAGAGGTGCTGTTTCAACCCATTAGTATGATTTTGAAGCTGTCACAATCAGTGTCAGCAAGTATGGCAACAAATTGCATATTATTCCCTCCATTAAAAACCATAACCAGGATTTTGAAGCTGTCAGGATTTTTTTTTTTTACTTTAGTTTTTTTCAAACAAGTGCTTAACACTTGTGTTTGAAGTAATGAAGCTAAACCGCAGAGATGGGCATTCGATCATGAGGATGGAACGGACCATCTGTCCATCCAGGATGAATGCCCATTTTGACAGAGGATGGAGGACAATACGATTTTTTTGTTTTTTTTAAAGGACGGACTAAGCAAGGACAGAAGTGGGTTTTTGTTCGTTCATTTGATCGTCCCAAACCGGGTTAAGTATGTGGTGTCGCAAGGCAGAATAGCAAGGCCAGAGTCTAGCCAATTGCTGTATTTTCTTAACAGGCTATTAACAGCACAACACGAGGTCGTATGACTCACTTAGGCACCTTGATAGAATGTTCCCTTTTTATCTCAACAGGATCTCTTATGTACACTCAGAGAATATAACAAAGCGGATTTCACTACCGATCAATCCAGCCGGTTAAAAAAGCTGGCTATGTTGTATGTCTCTCGAAGCCCGCCCACTAAGATTATTATGACCCCCTCCCCCCCTCTATTTGAGGCACAGATTTCTAAAAGTAAAATTGTAATTATTATTGTTTTATTTGGTCTTAAGAGCTATTTTATTATGAAATACTAGGTTGAGTTGCTTATCATTGAAATATTAAAAGTATAGCGAAACAGTGATGTCTTTTTTGTTTGATTGATGGCCAGTGTTATCTGCAACAGCCAATCACGGCATTACTGAAAATGGGACGGAAGCGCTAAAGCACGAGGACGGATAGGAGCGGAAGACGATTATTTTATGAAAAGGATGGAGGGACGATGACAGGTACCCAGATCACGGACGGACCAGCAAAATAGTGCCCATCTCTGCTAAAACATGCTAAACAATTTCAACTTGTGACTGCTTCCTTAGCACATTTGTCCTGCCACTTGTTGAACCCACTGCCATAATGGTCCACAAGAATGAGCGAGCTGCGCATCTGCTGCATTCGAGTGACTTTCCAGTGCCACCCGTATCCAATTGTAGGTCTGCCTTCAGTGGTTTTCGGCGTTGCAAGGAAACTGGCTTCTGCTGTCCAAAAGGGGTGAATAACACATCAGAAATCACAGAAATCGAGCCACCATGAGTACACTCTAACTTTGTCGCTGCTATAGCAAATGCTCCTATTCTATTATAGATACACTCTAAAGCAAATGTCATGAACATTTTTGAAAATGAGAGTTATTTCTGATTAATATACGAAGAGCCACCCATTTGGTAAACATCCTGAAATAACAAATTAGTTCGTACTTACTTTAATTATATTACTCATAACATTGGTCAATAGCACATTTTAATCAGTGATGGTTTTATATGTCCCTAAATGTACATTGTATTTTTAACACTGATTTAAAAAGTGGCTTTTTTCTTGCACATCAGATTTTTTTTTAAGTTTGACCTATAAAACCTTGTGCAATGCATATTTTATCATGCATTGTAATTTATAGCTATGACACTGAAGAAGAAACTGCACCTTGTGCTAAACGTAACCCTTAATTCATAAATCTGTTTAAATCTAGGACACAGTATTACCATATTACATACAGGGCCACCACAATGGGCTTTAATAGGTGCCACAAGAAAGTGAATCTAAATAATTCATATTCGAATTTGTCCCTAAACCTGAATAAGTGCATTGAAAAACTGAATTTGAATTGTACAATTTGAATTTTAATTTCTCATTGAAAATTCAAGTCTGTATATTTTGACATTCAGTTTTACAAATGTAAACTTGAATCTTTTCCACACAGATTCAGTTCGCTTAACTTTTCACATTCAGTGTGTGGTACAAGCCATCGGGTCAGGCAGGGGTGTCAGACCCATTTTCGTCGCGGGCCATATTTTAGTTACCATTTCCCTTGGATCGCCATTATGACTGAAATAAAATGAAGTCAAGAATAACAGTTTATTCAACTGTTGTTGGAGTTACTGTAATGGGGTGTTTGGCAACAAGAAAATACTTACAATGTCTCTCTTATTTATTACACATGAGAATTTGAATTTTTCATGCATATTTTAGCAAGTATCATGGAAGTTGCCATGCTTGATTTGCTTTCGCAGGCCACATAAAATGGTGTGGCAGGCCTGATAAGGCCCCTGGGCCTTGACTTTGACACCGGTGGGGTCAGGGAGACATGAAAAGAAGCTTCTTTTCAAATTTAGGAAGGGACTGTTTATATTTAGAAATGAATCCCCATAGTCAGAACGTCTCGATTTCCGGGTTGTGGTTTTGTCAAACCTGGTTCAGTTTTGAAAAGGCACAATGTTGATGACCCCTTTAATTGAAAACATTCAATTAAAAGAAATATTTTTAAAAAACTCAGCTTGTAATGCCCTGTTTGATTGACACTGCCAAAAGGTATTATTTTAATATGCTTTGTCATGTTTGGATCTATTCAAAAGAGGCACTAGAAATGACCCACTTTTACAAAAGGGAGGTGAGAGCTCAGTGCAAGGGGTTACCATAGCAACAGGAGTGCAAGAGGGAAGGAAGCGGGTGTACCTCGTCCAAAGCAGGGCAGTCTGGACGTTCCCCGGCACTTCTTCAGGCTGCTCTCCAGAGAAATGGAGCAGGAGAGCGGATGCTCACACTTCTTTCCGGCCCAGCCTTCCTTGCAGTCACACCTGCCACAGTGACACTGACCATGACCTGGAGGAAGGGAGGGATGCTGCATCAAACACCCAAGCTAGCAGCATTTATTCATAATTTTCAAACAACAAAGCTTTCAGTCACAACTGCCATGACGATTGTTCTGAATATAAAAAACAAAAATAAAGCAAAATCAACAAAAGTCCCCCGTGAGCTGTCACCTAACCATGGTGGAGGATTTTGTGTGTCCAAATGATCCTATGAGCTAAATTCTCTGAGGCTGTATGCTCCTTGCAGGGTCACCTATGGCAACAGGTCCTAGATGAAGGACCAGACAAATCAGGGCTCAGAGGCCCCTGATGATGATTAAAAACATTCATCCATGATTTCCCTTGCCCGGATGAGGGTCATTGGGACCCCTCTTGGAGCCAGGATTGGAGGTAGGGCTCGCAGGTAAGCGCCTGGTGGCCGGACCTGCACCCAGCGGAATATTCTGGTCCAACCTGGCAGATCCAAATGTACATCCAAACATGAGAGTTTGCTAGGCACCTCTGACAAAATACCCTATCAGCAAGAGTTTCAACTCCCATCTCTAGCAGAACTTTACCCACATCCCGGGGTGGGGAGAGACAATGAGCAAGAGTGGACCATGTTCCGTGCTTCTATTGTTGAGGCAGCCAATCAGAGTTGTGGCCATAAGTTGGTCAGTGCATGTTGTGACGGAAAGCCACAAACTTACTTGGTGGACACCGGCGGTAAGGGATACATCAAGTTGAAGAAGGGGTCAATTGAGCCTTTTTGGCCTGTGGACCTCTAGATGCAGCTGACAGATTTTGGCTGGACAAGCTTAACGCAGGTTTGGCCGTCGCTGGGGCAAAAATTCGGTTGTGGGAGGACTTTGGCGAGGCCATGGAAAACAACCGCTGGCTGACTTTGAGGATATTTTTGTCCGTCATCCAGCAGCACAGGAGAAGGAAGCAGTCCACCTCACTATCCACTCTGCATAGTGGAGGTGGGGTGCTTTTGACCTCAACTCAGAACATTGTGAATTTGTGGGGAAAATACTTTGAAAACCTCAATTCCACCGATGCACTTTCCCTTGAGGAAATTGAGTCTGGGGACTCTGAGGCGGGCTTTTCTATCCCTGAGGTTGAGGTCACTGAGGTGGTTATAAAGCTCCTGTTTGTCAAGGCCCCCAGGGTGGATAAAATCCCCTCGGATTTTAAAAAGGTTCTGGATGTTGTGGGGCTAGACTAGTTGACACACATCTAGAACATTGCATGGACATCGGGGACAGTGCCTCTGGATTGGCAGACCAGGGTGGTAGTTCCCTGTTTTGCAGAAAGGAAACCAGAGGGTGTGTTCCAACTACAGATAGGTCACACTTCTCAGTCTCCCTGGTAAGGTCTATTCTGGGGGTGCAGGAGAGGAGAGTACATCGAGAGGTCAAATCTCAGGAGGACCAGTTTTGTCATAGCCCGGGCACAGTGGACCAGCTCAACACCAATGGCAGGGTCCTTGTGGGTGCATTGGAGTTTGCACAGGCAGTCTACCTTTCTTTTGTGAACCTGGAGAAGGCGTTCGATCATGTCCCTTGGGGAGTTTTGTGTGGCATGCTTCTGAGGTACCAAACTCCCAGATACAGTACAGGCAATTTCGTCCCCTTACCACTGATGTCAGAGTTTGTTCTCCATTGCCGACAGTCAGTTGAATTAATTTCTAATGATGGTTGGACTCCACCACTGCTGCCCTTTTGTCACCTATTCTGTTCATAACCTTTATGAATGTAATGAATTTCTAGGCACAGCCAAGGCGTTGAGCGGGTCCAGTTTGGTGGCCTCAGTATTACATCTCTGCTTTTTGCAGATTATGTGTTTTTGTTACCTTCTTCAAACTGCGATGATCAATGGAGCTGAGTGTGAAACGGTTCGGATGAAAGCACCTTCAAATCTGAGACCATGGTCCGCAATCAGAAACGGGTGAAGTATATTTGGTGAATGAGATCATGCCCTAAGTGGAGGAATTCAAGTCCATATATTCATGACTGAGGGCAAGATGGAGCAGGAGATCGACAGGTGAAACAGTGGAGCGTCCGCTGTGTTGCAGATTCTGTGCTAGTGTCATGGTTGATCTGTTTGGGACCAACAGGTGGCTCTGTACGGCTCCTCCGACAGCGGCACACCTGTTGGTCATCATGTCATTAGTAGGTTCTCTGTTAAAAGGACTCCCGGCCCAACCATTCAGTGTCGGGTCATTGTTTCTGTCACTGTTTCTGTCACTGCTTTTGTTGGTTAGTGTTTGTACCTTACTGCCATGGATTTTTGTTTGTATTGCTTATTTTTGTGTCTGCCATGGGCTTTTGTTTGTTACTTTGGATTTTTATTGTTTTCAGGACTTAGTTTGTTCTGGATTTAGTTTTCTCAGTGTTTTGTTAATACAGTTTGTCAAGTTCACCCTGCTCCTCCCTCCTGCTTGCTTTTTTGGGGTCCTCCACCACCACCGTGTCGCGACAGCTAATCTGTGATGCTGAAGAAGGAGCTCAGCTGAAAGGCAAAGTTCTCTATTTACTTGTGGTACCCACGTTCCTACCCTGATCTTCAGCTGTGGGTGACGGAAAGAACAGCATCTCGGATACAAGCAGACAAAATGAGTTCCCTCTGCAGGGTGTCCGGGCCCTCTCTTAGAACTAGAGTGAGAAACTCAGTAATTCGGGAAGGACTCAGAGTTGAGCCATGACTCCTCTACACTCAGGTAACGACCAATCACCGTTTTCCTCTGTTTGCTCATGTAACGTTCATAAACCAAGCCATGATTGGTCATGACCTGATCCCTGAACAACTGTGATATAATTTTCATTCGAGAGCAAGTGGCAAAATGTGATTGACACATTGATTTTGTGCTTAATTCATATTCCAAGCATATTTTTCCTTGTTTGCCTACACTGAAGGGGCAAAATTGGATAATTATTGTGCAGGTGTAATTCAATTTTCTTTTTAAAAATCAGCCCAATATTCACCAGAGCAGAAGTCATCGGTGTATCGGTCGTAGGTGGCATGGCAGTTCCTCTCGTCACACTCGCAGGTGTTGCCATGAATATCGCCCCAGTCGCCAGATGGATCCACATCATAACAGCTGCACTCCCCACACACACAGGTGCCTAAGACACACACATGAGACATGTATTTAATTACAGTTCCAATGAGGTTTCATTTGTTTTTTACAATTGCATGGAGGATCAACTCAAATGATCTTGGGTGGGTCACCCAACCCTGACCCTAAGCAAATTATTCTTTTTGTTCTTAGAGATGGTACGTTATGAAGCACAACATTGCCACTGTATTTATCAGTAAGTCGATTTTTTTTTTTTTTACGCAACTGCACCTCACTCGAGTATTTCTTTTTCCAACGACCTTTTGCTTTTACTCCCCGCATTGAAAAACGGATATCTATATTTAATATGACTGACATTGTTCAAATAGCCTTGTTTCTTTTTCAATCTGCAGATGATGACATGACATAAAAAAGATGTAAATAGTTAAGCATGGTTTTATTGATTGAGAGTTGGAGAACTTATGGAGTGATTTAATAAATACATTCTTAAAACATCAAAGTACGGAGTGTGAGTACCACCTCTGGTCCCCCTTTTAACGGTGCGTATATACTGTTGTCATTAATTGTACTGTATGTGGTTGAATCACGTCGGATCAGCAGCATCCAGAAATGATGATTGCTTGCCAGAGCATGAGCGAGGCCGGGGGAAACATGTCGGCTGGCGAGCCCTTTGGTGTGTATCAGCCCATTTGGTTAGGATTGAACACCCCCACTCCAACCCTACGTCCTCCATCTCATCACGACAATGATGTATGGAGTCATCATAGTCATTTACCTTCATGACATGGGCAAAAGCCAACTACTGCACCATCCACACCTCTATTTCCACCACAGAGTCTGAGCATTAAATCCGATCATAATTGTTATTTTTCTCTGCACCACAAACCCACAGTCCTCCTATAGAGATGGTTGTGAATCTCTCTGTGTATTAATGCATGCATTTAGCCCCAAGCGCCGCCACCCAGCTGCTTGCGGTTTGACAGCATGCCAGTTACGGTATTATTAGCCAGGCGATGGAGGAGCTACTCTGTCTCCTGTCAGTCAAGCTTTTCATGCAGGTGGGGTGAAGGTTACTGTGGAGTACAAAGATATTTAAAACGGTCCCAAAAAATTATATATATACTGTATACATATATATATACATACACACACACACACTTCTATGATATGGAATCTAGTGTGTACAATATATTTACTTAATGCTTATTACTGCAAATAACCTGTATGGCAATTATTTTATGTGTGTTTCTTGATGAATCGTACATCTTTTTTTTTTACTGTATACAAAGCAGGCTTCCGGCATCGAAGTTCCTGCACAGAAGTCAGAGAAATAAACCGTTCCCAACACGCACACTAGTTTCAAGTCACATTGAAATGCTCAGCAGCTCTCTAATTTTAAATGACATGGTAAACATTGGCTCCACAAATGCCCCATCTCTCAAGTCTACAGACACACATAAATCATTTGACATGCGTAACGCCACCAGTATTATTCTTTACGCTCTGAAGTGAAATCAAGGAAAGCTCTATTTTGAGTCTACCGTTTACTTGTTGAAATGGATGACACATATGGCAATAAACGAGAGTCAGGAGTCAATTACATTGTCGGCCGCTATGTGAAGAAATATTGTTCTCAAGTGTAATTGCGTTTGATATCCATTCATCCTTGTAGATGTGTACTCCCAATTGAGCCCCTATGCTTCCCAAATACCCTCCTACCCTCCACAAGATTTACCCGCATCCTCCTTTGAATAACCCGCATCTTGCTTCCCTGATGACCTCCTTGACAAACCCCATTATCCCCCCCCCCCCCCCCCCCCCCCTCAGCATTTATCCTCACTTTCCGCACCTCACCTTCCCAAGATCCTCCGTGAGGACTCGCCAATCTTCTGCATGACCCTTCCCAAATAACTATCCTGACCCCTATCATCCCCAATACATCAGTGTATACTGTGCTGTTAGTCTTGCAAATCTTTTGGGGGCGGAATCTTCAAAATAGGAAAGTTTCCCTGCAAATTTGTAGGAATAAACAAGACTAAACCAGCAGTTTACACTTCGATATAGGATACATTTTTGCATTCTTCTACCTAAAACAACAAAGATTTCAAACAAGTGGTTACTTGACTGATGTACCCAACATCCTTTTTTTTGGTTACGAGCTGTTGATTCGTTGAAACTTTGTATATGCGCCTTTCAAGTCAAGAGGGGAAAAAAAAGTAAATTTCCATGGAAACATTTATCCATCCATCCATCCATTTTCCGAACCGCTTGATCCTCACTAGGGTCGCGGGGGGTGCTGGAGCCTATCCCAGCCATCTCCGGGCAGTAGGCGGGGGACACCCTGAATCAGTTGCCAGCCAATCGCAGGGCACACAGAGACGAACAACCATCCACGCCCACACTCACACCTAGGGACAATTTTAGAGCGTCCAATCAGCCTGACATGCATGTTTTTGGAATGTGGGAGGAAACCGGAGCACCCGGAGAAAACCCACGCAGGCCCGGGGAGAACATGTAAACTCCACACAGGGAGGCCGGAGCTGGAATCGAACCCGGTACCTCTGCACTGTGAAGCCGACGTGCTAACCACTGGACTACCGGGCCGCCCGGAAACATTTATATTTTTTTTAAATACTTCCCCAATTCCCCATCTTCCCTGCAAATAAATGCAAGTTCAGTTCTGTTCTAGATCTGTGCAACCCTACAAACCTGACTGTTTCCGTTTTCCTTTTCATCCATTTTATACAAAGAGCTTCAAGCAAATATGGAAAATTCAAACGTGAATCTCAAATCTAAATGTTCATATCATTGTTCTTTGCTCTGGTAAATTCTATCCGACCTTTGTCCTTTGTCTCTGCGGCAACATTCTCTTCCGTGAACACAGTCAGTGTTGTCACTTGTTAAATTAAGCGAAAATGGGAAATCTGCAAAGACATCCTATCGCAGAGCTCCATGACTAATTGTAAAAAGAGACAACCCAAATTTAAAAAAAGTTCTGCTGGAATCATAGAATTCTCACCAAAAGAGCTTTTGTGGTCTTTCAAGAAACTCCATGTTCTTTTTAGTGTATGGTTGCATTATTATTCCACTTGATGCAATTCTCTCTTCACCTGCAGCAATGGATCTTCATCTTCAATTAGTTCAGAACACCGCCGCGAGTCCTTTGTCTGGATCCCAGAGATTCAACCACATCACTCCTGTTCTGTCATCTTTGCGCTGACTACATGTTAATTTTAGGCTTCATCACAAAATTTAAATAGTCACTTAGATGGCCTTCAACGGTCAGGATCTTCCATATTTTTCGGATCTGGTGTCTGTTTAATGTCATATTGAAGTCACCGTGAGAGCCATGTCGAACGTCATTCCTGAATTAACAAACAGCTGCTTCTAATGTACTTTTCAAAAGCAGACTTGTTAGTTTTTGTTCTTTTATTAACATGCATTTAATTGTACGATCATCCGAGACCTAACCGCCGGCAGTTAAGAGCCTCTGTCGGAGTGCGTCGGTGGTCCTGCATCTGAGAGCAGTGAGCTTGTCTGCTCTCGGCCTTCAGCCAGTCTCTCTTGTTTAACAATTCATGCCCCCTTTGTTATTGTGACACATTAGCTTGTGGTTAGTTTTTCATTTTTGCATTCATTAGTTTTCAGATGGGGCGGCGTGGTGGATGACTGGTTAGCACGCTGGCCTCACAGTACAGAGGTGCCTTCCTGTGTGAAGTTTGTATTTTCTGCGTGGGTTTTCTCTGGGTACTGCGGTTTCCGCCCACAGTCCAAAAAACATGCGTAGCAGGTTAATGGAACACTCTAAATTGTCCCTCGGTGTGAGTGTGAGCACAGCTGGCTGTTCATCTAAATATGTCCTGCGATTGTCTGGCAACCAGTTCAGGGTGCCCCTCACCTCCTGCCCGATGACAGCTGGGATAAGGTCCACTCCCTTGTGAGGATAAGCAGGTCAGAAACTGGATGGATGGATAGTTTTCGGATAGATCCTTAGTTTGCGTGACAGCGAGACCCATTTCTCTGACCTTTTGGTTCAATCGTAAATAGCATTTTTGTTTTTTTTTTCGACATAAAAATGACATGCTCATTTCAAGATGAGTGCAAACATTATTTCATTATATTATTAATTAATTGCTATTTGTTACCGTAAATACAGTAACAGTTTCGTTTAAGATATTTCTTTTCTTTTTTTTCGAAACATCCCAATTCCCGTTGTTTCCCTGTGCCTTCAAAGTGGATGAACAGACCTCGGTTGCTGCAGATTTTGCCGTCTGGAGATGAGCATCTGCGTTTGCTTTCCCATGGGCTGATGTCACATTGGAATTCACATTTGTCTCCATGCCAACCAGCAGCACAGTAACAGTTTCCACAGTAACACTGGCCGTGGCCTGGAAGCACAGTGCAACATGCAACAACCTGAGGTCAATCCGATTGTGGGCTGTTCACTCAACTACAAAATGTCAATATTTTTAAAGACACTTCAGATGATCTTGACTTTTGATCTTTAAATAACAACTTTAGTGTTATACTGCAATGGTATGAACGTTACAATATTTGTCCAGATTGTAAGCTTTGGCACACACTGTACCTCCACACACTTCACCAGTCTCCTCGTCCAGACACTCGCTGTCATCACACTCGCAGAAGGGTCCCGTCACCAGGCCTTTGTGGTCCTCATTGTTGCACATGCAGCTACCGCAGTGGCAAGTCCCTTTCGCCAAAAATATTCGTTTAAATTTAAGTTAATTTCACAGAAGGAGGGAAGGGAGAAAATACAAACCGCCATTTGAATGTATATGCACAATAAATTAGCAGGTGCACTATATTTTTTACAACACACAATTGCGACCATAACGGCTATATTTTTTCCATACATTGAAAATTGCTTTTTTTAATGCTCAATTTGACTTGATTCACCAACGCAAACTTGGAGGATATACTAGTCCAAATAATTTTCCCAAATTACTACATTTTCCCCCAAATAATAATGTATCTTATTATTTTCTTGACATTCATTATAATCATTAAAAAAAATCCCAAATGTTGTCATCGTCAATTTCCACAAATTAGGGCATTGGGGCATCTTTTGTTTTTAATCCTACTAAATTGTTACCAGGAGGTTCGTTAAAAAAAAAAAAAAACAACAACAAACAAAAAAATCAATAATCATAACAATAAAAATGTAATTTTAAAAAATAATTAAAAAGGAGAATGAATATTGCATTAACACTGTAATAAATATTTATCTGCTGAGTCATTTGGAGATAAACACAGCAATTAATTGCTGATCAATGATTAACTCCTCAACATTCTAGCTTAATATTATACATGGATGAATAATTGACGCCTTAATGCAACAGTGTACCTCTGTTGGAGCATACCACCCCCTGTGGGTTTCTGCACTTCTCCCTGCTCTTTTTTCCAGAAAGGTTACACTCCTCTTGAAATTGGCAGGCCTCTCCAAACCAGCCGTCGTCACACTCACACTTCCCGCAGTCGCAGTAGCCGTGATCTGAAGGGAAACACCAGACACTGCATGCTGTTTATTAACGCTGAAATTTTGTGGTTAAAAATGGCACGCAAAGCCCAGGATACATGGTGGGTAGGGGGTGTTATTGTGGATTTGTGGGAGGCTGTCAATGTGTTTCCTTCTGTAGCACATTATTAGCATGTAAATATTATTAACTCTGACATTTTATGTCAGTCTCCGTGAACCAGGAAGTAGACTGCTATTGAACAGATGACACACTAATCAATACTGCAACATTGAGTTTTTTTGTTTTGGTTTTTATTGCTTTACTATTACTTAATTGAGATTTCAGTTTTGATCGAGGATTGTTTTTGTTGCTTTGGCGCTCAAGTCACAACGAAACCTTTGGTCGCATTCAGTGTGTCTATTCTTTGTTTTCTACATTGTTGTTGACGAACAAGAAAATGTCCTACTGTACTAACACACAAACAAACTGCTGCATGAGCTTTTCAGAGAAACAAATTAATTATTTTTGCTGTACGAGTCACCATAGATCTGCTCCCCACCACCCTAGAAATGCAGGTGGTGCCATCATCTCTGTACATTCTGAATGTCATTCTCCATGAAGAAGAAAGAAGCCTGATAACTATCATATGGAAAAACAAACACAATTGGTGCAGCACAATTGTTTTCACTTTTTCAAGAGGAATGTTTTCTCTCTATTTGCCATTCTAGTCATGATGGAACCAGTCCGCCCGCCACAGAATGCAAATAGCTTAGTCTGTCCTACTTACTGTACATCGGAAAATCGCTTTTCGTGAACCAAGAAATAGCCTAATAACAGACAAGCCAACTCATGAAGATCACACCATGATTATTTCACGTTTGTGAAGGAAAATTCTTTCAAATCACAATGGAGCCGTTCCTTCTGGCTAAGAATGAAAATTGTACAGGCATGTGTCCATTCCTAGCATCGTTCGACATCAAGCAGTAAATAGTCTGATAATTATCAAATGGACATATTGCAAGAATGAAACTCTACAATAGTTTGGGATGAGGGTGTTGGGGGGGGGGGGGGGGGGATCGTCTATAAAAAGAACTGTTCAAAACTGTCCGTTCTCAACATCCTATGTTGTACTTTGCAAAACAACAAAAAGCCTACTCACTGACAAAGGCTGCTTTTCACTTTTATTAGAGGAATTCATTGCGATGAGGTGAACCAGTCTTGGGTGTACCCTGCATCTGGCCCATCTCATATGAGATCAGCTCAAGCTCACCGGTGACCCAAATGTGAACAAGCAGTACAGACAATGACTAGATGATGAGAGAAACTCCTTATCTCTTTCCGATGATATGGTTTAGTCACAACGGGACTCTTCTCCCCACCCCAGTATGGAAATGATCCCATCCATCATTCATCATGATCCAGAACGCAGATAGATTGACAGACATACAATCCAATATTAATACTAAAACGTGTGCCTCATTGTTCAATCATTCCATTTTCATTAAACATATTTTCTTTCTGCCCCTCGAGTCATGACCAACCCCAAAGCCAGACTGCAAATGAGTCCCGTTCATCATTTCCCAATATCTTAAGTCATTCTCCAGGAGGCAGAAAGTAGCCTGTTAACAGGTAAACCATCTTGAAAGCATCAGTCTACAAAGTGAGTGGAATTTCTTTTCAGAGCTTGAGTGCCAATCAACAAATGCCTCCACCCAAGAGTGCGGATAGTGCTTCCAGTCATCTATTCCTAATGCCCCACTGTCATTCTCCATTAACCAAAAAGTAGCCTTTTAACACCCCCCCCCAAAAAAAATCCTCAATTTTCTCCACTTTTATTGGAGGAATACTTCTTTTTGTGACTCAAGTCATGATCAAATACCCTGTGCCATATAGAAAAAAAGGAAAACAGTTCAGGGTCTGACATCAAAGGTCCCGATGGCCCTGGGCCACTGCATGACTGTGACCGGCCACCCCACGTTCACTGATGGTGGCCACTGAGACTACGCGTTTCACTATTTCATCCACAGATACACTTGAACCTCCATGAATCAATTTTGCAAATCTTGTTTTTTGGGATGTCAAATGTTAACTATTCAGTTAGTTTTCACACTGCTAAAAACAACTTAATACTCAAAAAGTAACTACACAGAAGTATTATTTTATGAAAGACTTAAATAATGCAATATAAAGATGCCAAATATGCAATTGATGATTGAAACTTATATCATGAATATACAGGTATGGTGCCACTTCTGCCAGGGCAACCACAACATGGCTCATGTGGCCACCACCCAAAAAAGGCTTAATGTTGGACCCTGCAGACGGAATCTCCTGAGGCCGACCAGTCAGTGCAGTATAAATGTTGCTCGGTTTGCATTTGGCGACGAGGGACCCTGTATGTCACAATCATCCTCCGGATTCATTCATCATGTAAATTCGGTGTCCTTCTCAAGGGCTGTCCATCAGTCATTCGCAGTCCTGTCAGCCATCTATCCTCATTATCACTTCGTACACCTTTGAGAATCTGACAAATGAAAGTAGAGCACGAAAGCATTTCACTGTCAACAAGAGAATTTGCATTTGCGCATGTAATCGCTAACACACGTTGAGCGTGAGTAATTGTTTGATCTAAATCTTAGACCAGTAGTTTTGCCTAACCTCAAAGCTGGCTCTCGCCCTGGACTTTTAAATGGGTAAACATTGAAATGCTAAAATTAATAGAATGACTCGACTGAAAAAATAGTGTGCTCAATAATCCTCATTTTACAAAACTTGGTGTCCTGTTTTGGAAGTGGTTGTATTCTGTCAATGCCTTCTGTCCTTTCTTGACTTTTTGAGTCTTCCTACCCAGGTTACCTTTTCGTTAAGGGGACGCAAATCGTGCCTTGACAGGGTCAACTGGCATGTGAGCCAAGAAGCCGAATTAGAAAAAAAACAAAGTGCCATACTTAATGTGTGAGATTTGAAAGTGACGTCCACCCTCCTGCATGTATTTGTCTGGCCTCAACCAGTAGTCTGCCATAAATGGGAGTATGGCAACCACTTAATCTCCTTTGGAAGTTTATGTGTGGAAACGTCGTGTCTTGTTCACACTTTATCGTTCCCAGTAATTCACTCTGTCTTTGGGATGTCGCTTCCCACGCTACAACACGCACACACACAGACACAGATAGTTAGTCAGCCAATCAGGTTCTGCACAATCCCTAGTTACAACCAATTGGGGCCACAGGTGCCAAGGAGATATGAGTCAGTGACTCATACAATCTAACTTAATGACAAAAAACAACTTTACAAGAATGGCACTCAGCCCTGTGCCAGACCTCTGTAAAGGCTGAACAATGGAAATGTAATACATGCAACACTATCATATAGTTTATATTATAAAGAGCAGTGTGAACATTGAATTCCTCTAATGCAGTTAGAATTCATTAAAATAGATGATGACGAATATTCACAAACAGTCCTGTACATATTCACGCAGTTATTGGTATTCACACTAAAATAATGTATTTTCTGCACTATAAGGTGCACCTAAAAGCATTCCATTTTCTCAAAAGCCGACAGTGCGCCTTATAATCCGATGCGCCTTATATATGATATGGTGTGATAGTCTCTTTATATTCCCCATTGAGTTCTTTCCCTGTTGGTGTTCCTATCCCATCTAGTGGTGATTATTAGCAGGAACCAATTGTAACCTAAGAGGGTTCTGCCCAACACTAATTGACAAGTGCATTCGCCAACACACTCGAACAGACAACTACTTTGTGAGCTCTGCACAGCCATTATGAAACCAAAATAATCTCAAAAGCTTGGTTAACTACTGACTAAACGAAGGAAGAAGGAGTCAAGTAAGACATCTAAGGATATTTAGCCCCTTGTCAATGTGCCACGAGGTTTGTGTGCCCTTTTGTTGAATAAATTGTCTTCAAAACTTTTGTCTTTCATTTATTGTTTTGCCATTTGTATTTATGCCAAGGAATGAACCCTGTATTTTTATGGACTTCGCATCGTGCCTCATGCTACACCCTAAGGGAGCATCATATGGATCAATATTCTGATTTCTTGGATGTAGTATTTTATATGTTCTGTAGAGCGCTTTGTTACAGGTGCAGCGGTTGTGAAGGCCCTATATAAATAAAGCTATATTGTATTATATTGTAAACCTTTTAACATAACTCTATCTAGTGGATGCATAATGCAACTTCAGCCACTATTCTATGCGCCTTATAAATCGGCGCACCCTATATGTGAAAACAGTTTTAAAATAGGCCATTCATTGATGGTGCGCCTTATCATGCCGAAAATATAGTATCGATTGAGTATAGCTCACAAAGCACTGGACATTTTTTTCATTCCCCGTAACTAACATAACAATTGCTGGGAACCCTTCCTTGTCAGAAGACTGTTCCATACCTCACCAAAACTTAATATCTCTTCTTGAGCTTTTGCAAAACACCTTTAAAACTAACTGTTAAGCTGTTTCTGTCCTCCGATGTCAAAAATAACTGCTGTGAAATTGGTGGTCCAGTCATTTTGCAGAATACTGAACTGTAGCTATTGCATATCCACTTAATTTACTCAGTCACACATTTCAGTGACTAATTATCACTTTTCTCCTATCCTTGTGGGTGAGTGAGGAAGTCTCATGTTGACGGGGGACTAAAAAAAAAAAAAAAAGACTAGCAGACACCCATATTTGTGAGTGCCAACCTATAAAAGAAGCACTCTCCTTTTGACTTATTATGTTTCAAAACAGACAGGATGTTCTGGCACTTGTCTCAGCAGCAGAAAGTGTTAGTGGCACACCGTGGACTGTCAAGACTTGAGTGGCGTTTTTCCTCCCAACAGCCCACACTGGAATCATTAAGTGAGTCACAGCACTGCAAATGGCTCGCTTACAGTGTCTCAAGTAAAAACATATGAATAGAAAATATGTCTTTGAAATAAAACAACAAATAATGTTCCACCTCCAAATAACGGAAAGCAATAGACCTGACAAGCACTTCAACAGTACCCAATGGATATTGTAGTACTACTTATCAAAAGTAAGATTTGCTCCATATTTGGTTACTTTTGCCGAGTTCAGGGACTACAGGAGGACCTTTACCCCAGGACAAAGAACTATTGGAGGGCCATTGTATGTTTAGGTCAACAGGAACTATTTTTGAAATGCATTTTACTTTCGAAGGCCAGCTAGTACTGGGCTGGTACTTTCCAGAGGTCCATGGACATTTGCAGTGTGGTCTCCTAGTGCTGTGTATGTCTGGCTGCAACATTTTAGCTGCAGGAATTCTAAGGTGCTCAGGCGAAATACAGCTCGATAGTTTCAGTCGCGGCGGGCTCGGCATGACTGAAAATGTCGGTTGCTTGATCTCTTTTGTACTACCCCAAACCTTCTTGGCAGGGTCTTTTGACCCTGATAAATTAGCCTTATGGGTATTGTTACTGTTGTTTTATGGTTCCCGTGGCCTAAATGCACAATCGTCTTCTCATGTAAAGTTTCAGTGGTTGAAATGTGCTCCAAGTTGCAGACTACCTGGGGTTTCTAGATGACCACCCATGGACCGTGGACCGCACTTTGAGAAATTAACCCGAAAGTGATGGTGGCAAATTATTTCACGTCTGGCATCTAATTGCAAAACCCAACATCAGTTATGTAATTCTTGTACTGCATTTGGAGGTGTTTGATGTGTACTGCTGCTGACACAATGCCCCTTGGGTTTTATCCTCGCTCGCTCTTGGCAGTAAGGCCTGGAATCTCGGGGGGGGCTGCAGCCAGAAAAAGAACAGAGGTTGCAAGAATGAGCATTGTTCTGGATCGGAGATCCGTTTGGCTCATCTTCAGTCGCACCACTGTACCTCACCCAAGTATGAGGCTCGAGGTTATGTTTTGATTGCTGTGAGTTAGGATGACACTTAAATACAGACTGTTTTTTGTGAAACGTTTGACGATTGGGTCATGGGCCAAGGAAAAAAAGTGCCTTGCCGAATCTTAATTATAGACCCTGTAAAATTAATTCAGGGATTTGTTTCTACATACATTATACATGTTTGAAGACAAGTAGAGCTCTTCGAGGGCCCTTATCCTGCATGTTTTAGATGTCCCCCCCCAACAAATCAGATTCAAATGATCAGCTCATCAGCAAGCTCTGCAGAAGCTTGACAACTATATATGTATATACACACACACACACACTAGAGGAAATTACTCTGCTCAGCTTGGAGTGGAAAAGACTTCACGTGGCTATTCAGTGAGAAGAAGGGAGGGGGAGGTGTTTTTTTAAAGGCTGTGCCACGTTGAGCCTGAACAGCACTAGCTCTTCCAAAAAGATGTGAAATAGCTCCAGTTGCGCTTTTTTATTTTGAAGTTATCATCACGAATTTGTAAGCAATTTCCATACAACTGATTTGAAAAAAAAAATAACTGCTCAAATTCTAAAGAGATGTGAAGATGAAGAAAGGGAGGAGGGGAAAAACAATGGAAAGAATATCACAAGACATGTTTGCACATTTGGTGAGCAGATGTTGGTCAAGGCCATCATTAAGTTGCTGTGCTTGTTATCATGAGAATTTGGTAGAATTTTGTACAAAATAGTTTACTTATGTAAAAACAGGGCCAGCTGTCACATCATAAAATGATCATAACTTTTCCCAACTCAGTGACCCTTCAGCATGCGCATAAAAACACTATCTTTGACAGCCATGACCTTAAACATTTTTGTTGGGGGGGGGGGGGGGGGCTGTGGATGCCACCATTTTGGATTCTCAGGGTCTACCTATGCACGCCCTTGATCCAAACCCCTTAATTGTGTAAAATTAAAGCCAAATTGTTTATAGTTGGATATGTCTGCTCTCCCACTATGAGTAAATTATGTCATAATAGAATTTATGACATTTTTTCAGGGAACAAACTGTTCACACTGTTTAGCATATGTGCAAACCCATCTGTACAATTTCTATGCCTCTTGTTGTCATTAGCGTATTCGTCTTTTTGATCTCCGATAAAATGAAAGCACACCATTAATCTGACTGAGGGTGAAAAGAAACATTCCCCAAGGGGGAGTTCCCATTCAAGAAAAACAGATTCTCTCTCTCACACACACACACGCATACACTTAAATGAATTAAATAAAATGAAAAAACATGTTAGAGGATTATGCCTACATCATGTGATTTTTTTTCCCCCCTAGGACTAAAATGCCAAAGAGCCCTTAGTTGTCATGATCACATTCTGTCAGTGTCTGTTGTGCCTGTTTTTTTTGTTTTTTTTTGGAAATAACTGTTTCTTTTGTTAGATCAACTTTCCTGAGTATACATTTGTGGGGTCCGAATCTGTCCGTAACCTTCCGAATGCCTGACACTGGTATTTATTCTCTCAAATCATCCTTAAATGTGGAACATGGATATTTCTGCATCTGAATGAATGCCATACAGTATTTGTCCGTATAATACGTCCTCCATCTCTACTTTTATAGAACAACAAAAAACACCCCCGAGCACTTACACTTAAAGAAACGGGACAGTATGGAGTTGAAACTGAAAGCAGAAAGTAACAAAAGCTCTGCCTTTGAAATTACACTTCACTCAACATACTGAGGATAATAACTCATCTTAGAGAGTTTGCATTACGGAAACATTGAAAATCTTGCACATAATGGAGCTATTCAATTTCAAAAAACGTGAAGGGCATCAAACATAATTGGAGAAATCGCCGACTAATTCTAAACAACAACTTAGACAAGACTTAGATCTGTTACGTTCAGTATGCTTTGATAATATTTCTGCTCCTCTGCTATGCACTCCTTTGTGAGACTGTCACTGCGCTATCGCCTGATCCCTTACATATCAGTGTGTTTTGGTGCGTGAGCGCACATCAAGGTGTGAAACACCATCACTCCTTGGATGCCAAGCAGTCCAGCAGTGAGTGAAAGCCCATTATCGGGGGCCGAAAAGTCCGGCCTCATCGTTCCAGACTGCTGAACCATAATGAGCTTCTCGCAGCAGCCATGTTGTCTGACCAAATAAATCACTCGCAAAGCCATCACGTGCAACTGCCGCCCGAGCCTCTATTCACATCTCTATTACTGTAGACCTGCTCCCCATGTGCAACTGCACCTTTTGGACCATTCAACCCTGACATCTGGATTCAGGTAATTACACTCCCATACAGTGTAATAAACATACAGGCCCCTATAGCAAAATACCATGCATCTCACCCAGTGACTGTCCCAGGAAGCCTAGTAAAAAATAAAGGCAGCAACACTCGGTACACTACACATTAGTTCATTCACCATTTTCGACGTCATTTATTTTATTCTATTCAGGCTCATGAGCCGAACCCAGTGGATTTGGGCTCCCCAGTCAGTCGAAGAACTGAAAGACAGACAACCACTCAGGCTGTCACTGAGTGGGAAATCAGCTCACGTTGCCTGCGCCGAACCGCTGGGCAGTCAGTGACTACATAATGCGTGTGGTTACAAAAGCATGCTTGTGTTTGCGTCACATTTTGCACAGTGCTATGTTAGTTTTGACTGCAATGTGTGCGGCTAATGATAATTATGTAGTGGAATCAACTAAATATGAATATAAATATAGCAATATACATCCACTGGACTCTTATAGGTAACCCTTCATATTATGCTTGTTTACAAAGTGTTTTTCGCCTGCTCCAAGCGCCCTGGTGAAGTAATGATTTCAAGTTTTCACTGCTGCAAAGTGGAGTTTATGTTTTGTTGTTGTTGTTTTTATGATATATTTTTTTTAATTGAGATAATATTTCATTGTTTTATTCAGGGCAGATTGGTGGATGACTGGCTAGCACCTCACCCCACAGTGCTGACGTCATGGGTTTGAATCTGGGCTCCGGTCTTCAGTTCAGGGTGAACCCTGCCTCTCGTCCAAAGACAGCTAGGATGTGCTCCAGCACTCGCGCAAACCAAGTGAGGACAAGCGGATCAGATAGGAATGATTGAATGTTTGTTTCCTTTCTATTCTTAGACAGCGAGAATCATCTACTCTATTTGCAAAGTGCTGTGGCTATCGACATGAACCAAAAAGCAGCTAGCTGAATAAAAACTATTTCAGATTTCTTAGAGAAATGTATTTTCTGATTTGGCAGTCGAACCATTCCCCAAAGCCCAGCGCACAATGGGCCACACAGCCGAAAGCGATGGAAATGGACAATTTCGAAAATGTCAGTCCACATGTGACGACGTCGAACTGGTGCTGGTGGCAGCAATTTGGATTGGTCGTCAAATGATTGTTACGCAACCCAATGAATAAGATGCTGCTCTTATTGAAGTGAATGGACCTGACAATGTGCTCAAAAATATTTTTACCACAAATTATTTCAGCTAATCTATTTCATCCATTGGTACATGTGAGATTGTAACTCTGGTTAAGTATTGTTGTAAAACCCAACATGTACGGTACCACGTGTACATGTGTATTGTATAGACTTTATTTTTATGTCTTGGTGGCAGAACGTAAGCAGCTGTTTCTGAACCGGCTTGAACCTGGAAATGAAGATGATGATGGTGATGATTATTGTTATTATTATTGTTATTATTATTATTATTTTGTCTGTGTGATAGCTTCTGTGCATTTTTTGGGCTGTAATTTGCAGCATCGCCACATCAATGCAAAAGTGATTGCCATTTTGAATCACTGCAAAAACTGTGGCTAAGACTCGACTCTTGTGAAATCTGGCAAAATCATGCACACTGAAAGTGTGCAGTAGAGGCTGCCACAGGTCCTACCCCAATCAATTGGCACCTGTTGTCATGGTCAAGCAACAGAGGCCAGGCTAGTCCAGACTGTTCTGGAATGAGTACTGCAGGGATGGGCAACTTAAATGATGGCGTGACTGTTTTTTCACGCTACCGGGAAGCCACATAGGACCACACACTTCCGGAACCAAATGTATGACAAAAATACCAGTTTAAATATGGACAAAATATGTGTCACCCGCAAATAGTGAAACTCTGCATTTGTCTGATACTCAGTAAAATCCATTGGGGAAAAAAATCATTTTTTTGTAAATCCAAAGATTTCTTCATAGAATGCTGATAAATCAGTTGCTCATCCCTGCAAAAAGTACTGTTCTAGCTCTTTTTGACAACTTTAGTGAATCATTTGCTTGTGTTGCATATGTTTGTGTACGCACCATTACAATTTTTTTCATTGTGTGTGGCACAGACCCAGTCATGGCACTCGCAGCGAGGCCCAAAGAATTTCCCTGGATCTGACGCCTGGCACACGCACACACCGCAGTCGCACTTGCCCCTCCCGCTGCAGATGTTGCCATCGGGTGTCCGGCAGCGACGCAGGGAAGACTCAGTGGAGAGTCGACACACGCCAGCCACCTGGCTAATAAACAACAAAGAAGACCAAAAGTTATCTTTTATAATTTTCCAAGAGAAGAAAGGAATTTAGCTTTGTGAAAGACTGCACTGCCCCACCAAAAAAAAAGGGTACATGGGAATACTGTACATCCAATGCCATTTGCACAAAAGTCAGTTTTGTAAACCACTTAAGACCACATCGCGAAGGTTTGTGAGTTTTGTGAAGGTAGCGTATGTTGAATTTGCATCAGGGCTCATTCGAGGTTGCATTCGCAAACAGTTTTAATGGTGGCAAACAGTTTTTCTTGTAGCCACGACATTTGAAAAATTTCAATCTTTGTTTGCAACAAGAAAAACTGTTTGCAATATATCCATGCATCCATTTTTCGATCCGCTTATCCTCACAAGGGTCACAGATTGTGCTGGAGCCTATCCCAGTTGTCTTTGGGCAGTAGGCAGGGAACACCCTGAACTGTTTGCCAGCCATTCGCAGGGCACACAGAGACCAACAACCATCCACGCTCACACTCACAATTCGGGCCAATTTTAGAGTGTTTAAATAGCGTGCCGTGCATGTTTTTGGAATGTGGGAGGAAACTGGAGCACCCGGAGAAAACCCATGCAGGCCCGGGGAGAACATGCAAACTCCACACAGGGAGGCCGGAGCTGGAATTGAACCTGGTACCTCTGGCCTGTGAGGTCGACACGGTAACCACTGGACCACTGGGCCACCCTGTTTGCAATATATGTTGCATGTATTTACAGTACTTTGAACATGTTTTATATTTCATTGGACTTAAGAACAACTGTTTGCCACCATTCAAACAGTTTGTGACTGTCTGGAGACCCTTTGCGACCTTCAACGAATCCCTGATGGCAAATCGACATTCACTACGGTTGCAAACACCCGTAAAAAAACTTCGCTTCTCAGTGGGATGCTAGTAACACTGCTAATGTGTAGTGGTCAGCGGCATGTATCCTGTTACAGCTGCACAAGTCAGTTATGCGAACCAGTATACTGCCAGTATTACAGGGTTGAGATGTATCCTACACCAGATGCACAAGTCACCTATGTGAACTACTGAACTGCCAGTGATGAAGAATTGCGGTCAGGGGAATGTACGCCACAGCAGTATCGCAAGTCAGCTGTATGAAACACTGCACTGCCAATGGCCCGGGTTTAAGGTCATGGGAGTCTAATTAATTGCATACGTCAGTTATGTGAACCACAACAATACCAGCAACCAGATGTTGAGGTCATGCAATTCCTCACAACAACAGCCAGAATAATAATAAAAACCACGTGGACCACTACACTACCATTACCTGGAATTAAGTTAATAGGAAATTATCGCAAACCAGGTGCAGAAGTCAACCATATGAATAACTACACAACCAGTAAGGCAGGGTTGGGGGTCATGCAAAGCTTTCCCTCACCAGCCACATAAATGTCAGCCAAATGAATCACTATTCTTGCAATAACCAAGGGTTGAGGACATGGGATCTACAGAACTCCATGTCACTTGCATGAAAGCCAATGAGAATGTGACGGAAGTCAATTGTCCTGCAGAAGTAAGCTGTACAAAGCCACTATACAGCAAGTGGCCTTGGTTTCGAGTCATGGAAATCTATCCATTGCTAAGAGCATGCAAGTCGGCAGTTTGGACCACGAAGCTACCAATGACCTGAAGTTTAGATCACAGGTCTCAATTTGTTCTACACTAAACTCCCACAAGCATGCATTTGTAGACATTGGTTTAGAAGGACTGAAAAGGTCAGTCCCAAAACTATTGCCACTACATTAAAGAATACAGTTATCCCAAATGTCTTGTTGAGATGCTGAATTAAGATTCTGGGCAAAATACCATTTGACTGATAAATTAATCTGCTTTTCTTTTCAAGTAGCTCACCTTTGGATGTCACATGCATCCAACATTGTAAATAACAGGCTTTTGTTCTCCTTCAGTTGCCAAGACTACACCTCCATCCACTTCACTTTTGTTTTTAGCAGTGCAGGACCTTCATTAAAGAATGACTCACACCCACTTTAGCACTCATATTGTTATACCTGTTTTTTGTTTTGTTTTGGGTTTTTTCAAAGTGAATCTGTCAATTGAGAGCTGCTGCTGCTTCCTGCGTCTAATACGTGTGTGTGTGGGTTTACCAATAAATACAACATCATGGACAACAAAACACCAAGATGATGCAAATTACGAAATTGTCCCTCAAATCTGGAAACATTTCATTCAGCTGAGAATAAACATTAGGTACAGTTTTGCAATCTTAATGAGATCAACCACAGGAACACTTTCAATTTTCATGGTTGACACCATAATAATCAACAATAAAATACACTAAAAATAAATAGGGAAAAAAAGAATCTGTAATATTATTGTAAGCACTGTAACAGTATGTACCATTTGAAAATGACAAAGTAAAAAAGGAAAACTGTAAGAAAACTGTACTTAAATAATAATTAAATTAAAATATATTGTGCACAAAAGTTAAATAAAAAAATTACGTGAATGAATGTTCAATCAACAAGAGATTGAATACAAATGCATTGAACTTAAAAGTTAAATACAACTGAACTGTACCCAAATCTACAGTACTGGATTATAAAAAAGTTTCATCCACTGTAATATTATACACAGATTGAACATTTAATTCAGTGATTCTTTTGCATACCAGTACAGGACACTCATATACTGATAATACCACACTTTGGGAATCACTGTACTCCAAAGTACAGCACCAATAGCAATCATGTTGTTAAAGTAATACTTCTCTGAGAGTGTCTTTCAAAATCGAGCATTATTGTATGAAAAATCTGTGGCATTAGATGGCAAGTATAACTAATTAGGTGCCAATGAAAAATTGACAATTTTTACAAACAATGACACCAAAGATAATGTTAATTGCAGTTATAGTCTAGTATGCAGACGCAAAATTATTGCATACATTAATATAGATGATAAATAACATAAAACATAGCTTTGATTAGCATGGTGCGACACGGTGGTCGACTGTTAGTGCGATTCTGGGCCACGGCCCTTCCTGTGTGGACTTTGCATGTTCTCCCCGTGCCTGTGTGGGTTTTCTGCGGGTACTCCGGTCCCCTCCCATATTTCAAAAACATTGATCATTTTAAATTGTCCTCAGGTGTGATTATGAGTGTGACTGGTTGCTGTTCTTCTCTGTGTGCCCTGTGATTGGCTGGCAACCGGTTCAGGGTGTCCCCCGCCTACTGCCCGAAGTCACCTGTGCTAGTTTCCAGCATACCCGTGACCCTTGTGAGGATTAAGTAGTTCAGAGAATGAAGGGATGATTGTTTGCATTTTATTTTTTAAGTACATTGCATGCATTTAACTCAAACATTTGGAACAAAATATTAAATTATTTCTCCCCAAAAAAATCAACAAATAGAATGACTATGTGTTCAACTAAAATTGTTGTCATTGTTAGTATTAAATGTAAAAATACAACATAAGTTGATAAAGGAATATGTTGTCATTTAAATAAATGGGGAAAAAAATCAAAACTCACTCCACAGAATCCAATTCAACAGATCTAATCATGTATTGATATGGATGCATATGTTCAAAATGAAGTGGGATGTTTTGGAAAGGTTCTCTGCAGCTTTACATAAGAACAACAGAGTTGCAAACAAAGACTTGCTCCACATTTTAAAGTAAGACTGAAAAGTTTAAAAACAAACTAAAACAGTGCAAAAAGCATCTTTGCACACCTTTCAACATTTCTACACTGCATGTTGCATTGTCTTTGTCAGCAAACTCTGCACCTTCTTTCCCCTCAGGGACCTCACTTCATCCCAATATAAACATGACAAAACATATCTTTGCATGCGCAGTATGAAGTTATGCCAAAACTCACCTCACAGACTGTAACAATGTGTCCTCCACGCTTGAGAGCAGAATTAGAATCAGAGGCACTAGCACGGGTTGCACCCAAACTTCAGTGTGCATGTTGAAATCGCACAGTTAACCTGAAGCTGAAGTAACTTGAAGGAATTTTCCCACTCTCCTTTCTCTGACAGTTGCAGGAAGAAGAAGAAAAAAAGGAGGGGAAGAGAAAACCAACGGTGGAGAGAAAAAGCAGCAGGCTGGCCCAATCTCTTCCCCTACAAGTGCCTTTCATTAGTTGTGACTCTCAGGCGCAGTCCTGGCCAAGAGTTCTACAGGGGAAAACTGCCAAAATGAAATGTTCACTCACCAGTTTCTGAATATAATGAGAAGCAGACTGTTATTATTTTTTTTGTTTCACTTTTTCCCTCTTCTTTCTTTTTTCCAGATGATCCTTTTCATGGACTCAGGACCAGCCCCCAGAATTTGTTTCATGTGGAAGAAAATATAGAAGGCACAAAAACGCTTAGAGAGACGATGGAGGAAGTCAAATATCCAAAATGTGGTACGAGGTGTAAGGTTTTTGGAACCGGCTAAAAACACCTGCCTCAAATGTTGTATATTGTTTCGGAGGTTGAATAGTCATTATACAAGAAGTTACATGAGACTTTAGCAAATCTCATAACACCTCAGCTCAGTCAAATTGGTACAGTATTTGCTCTTTTTAGATTTTTGATGCCACCACGGAATGTTATCAGAGATGGCATGAGGATTTTATTATTTATTTTTTTAAACAAATACTGTAGTAATTAAAAAAAATAATAACACAACAAAAAAAAAATAGAATCAGGCTGTGTTTTGATATCAACAGCCTTACCGTTAACTTTTAAAAATTATTTTGCTTTCATTTTGGTTTTATCACCTGTATGACATTTAATAATGTTTAAATGTTACTTAAAAAGGTGCCAGGACAGTTGATTAAAGATTGCATTATTTCATATGAGATTTTTATTGTATTTTTGGGGGAGGGGGTTGTTTTTGTTACTGCCTGTTTTTTGGTTTATTTTGGTATACAGTACATGTACATTTTGCTCATCTGTTTCAGTCAAGTCAACTCTGTAATTTATATTTATGGCAGCATTGATTTTCTTGACTTTAACATAATTTACAGAAAAGTACCACATTTGAAATGTTTCATTTGTATCAAAGGGGGCGGCCCGGTAGTCCAGTGGTTAGCACGTCGACTTCACAGTGCAGAGGTACCGGGTTCAATTCCAGCTCCGGCCTCCCTGTGTGGAGTTTGCATGTTCTCCCCGGGCCTGCGTGGGTTTTCTCCGGGTGCTCCGGTTTCCTCCCACATTCCAAAAACATGTGTGGCAGGCTGATTGAACACTCTAAAATTGTCCCTAGGTGTGAATGTGAGCAGGGATAGTTGTTTGTCTCTGTGTGCCCTGCGATTGGCTAGCAACCGATTCAGGGTGTCCCCCGCCTACTGCCCGAAGACAGCTGGGATAGGCTCCAGCACCCCCGCGACCCGAGTGAGGATCAAGCGGTTCGGAAAATGGATGGATGGATGTATCAAAGGATTTTATTTTTTTTAGATTGTGATTTTTGCACTGTCTTTGAAACTTTCCCAACAACCGTCACTGCTCGGCAGACATGCGCACGCGTTCTGGACTATATTCAAAACTTTGCCACCATCATCAAGTCAGTGGCAACCCAGCGGACACCCAGTACTTCCTCACAGAGGTCATCAACTGCTCCAACCCATCCCCAAGCTCCAATCAGGGAGAGAGCATCTCATCCGATACTGCTTCGTCTTCTCATCGGGTAACCCAACATTCCATCACCCCGAATATTACAATCGGTAATGTTAGGTAGGAGCTAGTGGCAGATTCCCTCTGAACTGTTCCTTGGTTTTCCAACAGCAACCTTGTGTATATTAGATGCTCGCACCAAGTTTTTCTTATTAACTTGGTTCAGGGAAGACCAGGGAGGTGGGCCTATTCCTTGGGTGAATAAAGGTCAGAGACATTAAAATTGTTTTTCTTTCTCTTCTGAGATGCTTAGTCTTGATCGGTCAAATTGCTTTCAGTCAGCTGCCGACTATGTGACTGAACTCAGGATTCTAGCTTTTGAGAACGGATGGAACGAAACTGGACAAATGACAGCTTTTGTTTGCAGACTGTCTGAAGTGCTCCAACATCAGCTGTTGATTTGGAATGAAACCGAGTCTCCTTGAGCAGTTAATCTCCTGAGTGATTCAGATTGACATTCTCATCAGAGAATGCCGGCGGAACGCCAAACCTGCTCGCCCTTCTTCCAATCATGCCACTGTTCCTATTTTGGTCATCCAGCCCTACACCAACGCCGAGATGCTTGCTATGCCTGGGAAAGAACCAATGTAACTAAGTCAGCAGAACCTGCCTCTCCCAGGAGGAATATGACTGGAGGATTGCGCAGGATCTTTGCATTATGTGTGGAAATCGGGAGCATTACAGTGCCCACTCCTATAGAAAAAAGTCCTTGTGCGACCACAAAAGCCACTCTCTGGACTCACCGCGACCAGTAAGTGCCATTGAGGAAACCCCTTTAGATACTGTGACATACTTCCTGTTTCAGTGGCACATGACCCGTGGTTGCTACTCGTCCGGAGAAAACCCATGGGGAGAACATGCAAACTCCACACAGAAAGGCCAGAGCCTCTGTGACGTGCTAATCAATTGTCCACCGTGTCATCCAACTTTAGGTGTTGTCTTTCTTTTTTCTAATTTGGGGGGGGGGGGGCTGAACTCCAAAAATATGAGTAATTCTGAATGGGAGCAGGAAAGGAGTGAAACTCATTTTCACTGGGACGGTATGGGACAGCAGGATTATTAATTAATTTTTTTACTATGGTGTGGAACTGGGACATTTTTTTTCCTATGGGAGTAGAGAGCGATACGGGAGTGAAAGTCCACTCCCGTATCGCTCTCTACTCTGTGCTTGGCCTTACTTTGCCTGTTACTCAAAATGTATTTCAAGCATTATTTTTTTAAATCAGCATTATGACAAATTAAAAAATATACTTTTGTTCAACTTACAAATTTGGTTTATATTAAGGAAAAAAAAATTAATGTTAAGATGAAATGTTTTTTAAATGTAATTCATCCAATTTAATTATTTTAAATTTGGGAAACAAAAAATAATATCATTTCTTTGGCTCAGTAAATAACATTACTTGAAAGTAAAAATTTCAGGTTCCACCAATTGAATATATTTTTTTTTAATCAAGTAAAGCTTGGATATTGACTTGAGGATTACTTCTTTTTTTTAACGTTCAATCCCTGTTTTCTTTTTTCAGTGTGGATTATGTCTCCACTAAAATGTTATACAGTATCCCGCGATTTAGAAGATTATGAAAATCAAAACAAAAAAAAAACATTGAGGCTGACCACATCGTCACCCTCCTGAAATACAGAAAGAAAATATCCTTGCTTAACATACATAATAATAATCATCATAATATGTTTAATTGAAAGTTGTCTCAAGCGTGTGGAGTTTGGCCGTCCTGGTCGTGTGTTACCATGGAGACGGCCCAGCGCCACTCTTCCTGCTGCTGCTGCTGATGAGATTGTAGGCTGCGCGCACGCGCGCGGACACACGTCTCCCACGTGAGCCCCACGTACGTGTACACGCGTACACGCACGCACGCACACAGGCGAACGGATGAAAACAGCTGATGTCACGGACGGGATGAGACACGGTCGATGAGGGGGAAAAAAACCGCTGCCGTAAGTCATTTATCGTTTGTTCAAATATGAAACTGAATATTCTTTTAACGTTCACCCAGTGCTGCCTTTGTGTTTGCATTTGGATCGTGTGGAAATTGCCACCTGCTAGCTTGTTGTGCACCGGAAGTGGAGCTGTAGCATCCTTCATAGTAGGCCTTGACTTCTTTTCACGTGTATTTGCTAACGTGCAATTTGACATGATTGTCAGACGTTATGGAAGGGTAGTTAAGTACACTCGTCGATCCTTTATTTGATATTCATCCCGTGCTCAGCTTGTTTCCAAGGCAATGTTGCGCGTTAGCGCTAATGCGTTTCCATAGTAACCTTGGCTGTCTTGGTGTCATTCATCTCGGCATGGGCGCACATTTCCTAATTGGAATCCATGATTGTGTGGAGCTTTTTGCCAGTAACCTTGTAGGGCAGCTTTGTGGATGTTGAACAATGGACTCACACTACATCCCCGAAATGTATTAATTTGTGTTTAGTAGATTGCTCCGGACCCAGATGGGCCGTTGCTCCATTGCCTATTATTTGTTTTGCGTTTGTTTGCGTTCTTGTGGACAGGTGGTGTGGGGTTGGAGTTGATTTTTAATTCACTTTGAGTTGCATGTTCAAGTATGCAAAGTGCTGTATGAATTAAGTTTGACTAACTGGATATGTGGTGGTATGATTTCAAGTCATAACTCAATTTTACTTATTGAGGTTTTAGGTTTGGCAAAACCTTACAAAATGTCTTCACACCTCCATAATGCGCTGAAAAGTTGTCCTTGATGTTGATGATGTTGTGCCCCGAAACGTGGCTGGGCGCGTCAGTCAGGTCGCACAAAGCAACCATCGATGGGTGAGGAAATGGGGGGGTTGTGATGCACAGGACCGGCCCAGATATTTGGAAAAATTAAGTACAGTATTTCCAGGATTAAGTCGCCCTACGGCATGCATTCAAATAATAATTTTAAAAATGCCTTGTTTGAGGGACGTCAGGAAGGCCCATCAAGTAAGAGAGGGGTTGACGGACTATTTTCAGAGTGCTAACAGCAATTAACCTTTCAATTGCAGTGTGAAGAAGCCTTAAAGAAGCCTTGTGTGTGAATGGGTCTTTTTTGAAGGAATATCACTCCTCAAGTCAATGCTAATTTCCTGTTAGCAATTGAATGGGAAATTACATTGTCTTTAGCATGAGCGATAGCGATGTTTTCAAAATGGAGGATGTTTTGCATTTAAATATACAATGCGTGTAATTCTTTTTGTGGTGTGTTTAGTTTTGCAGTAATCTCCAATTGGGTGTTATAATTTTTTTTCTTTTTTTTCTACTTTCTTCTCTCCAAATTTTGCTGCTGCAGATTGCAAATTTCTCCATTGCGATACAATAAAGGGTTTCTCATCTTATCTTATTAGGCAGCTGAAAGAACGCTCACAAACACCACATGTTTGCTCTGCAAAGCAAGCGTTGCATTGAGGGTGCTTTCACAATGGCTGGAACTTGTAAACGCACCGCGCCGTTCTGCACATTAATTGTTTGTCTTTGATTGTAACATTTTAAAGATCATGAGAAGCCAAAATCGAAATCCTGATTAAATAGCAATTATTTGTCCAGCCCTAGCTGGAGATGACTTTTGCATCTCAGTGAAATAATTCTGGCCCAATGACTCTTGACAGAATTTTTTTGACTCACTCATATCGGAGGGTTTTCTAGTATGAACTTCCCATTTACCAAGAGCTCTTACACTTGGGGGCACAAATTGATGACTGGATTCTCACCCACAGCATTTTCTGATAGACAGTGGAATTCACTGTCCCATTAATCACAGCAAGTGGCCCAGGTCCCCGATTTGTTTGCAAAGTAGATCCAGACCGTGATGGTCTGTTTGACTGTTGGCATGATGTTCTTTTTTTTTTTTTTTAATCAAATGCTGTGTTACTCATATTCAGGATGTAATGGGTCACCGACTTCCAAAAAACGTCTTGTCACCTTGCAAAATATTTCTCCCGTTTTGGTGCTCATTAAGATGTTTCTTGGCAAGTGTGAGTCAATCCTTTGTGTTGTGTCCTTTGTTTTTTTGTCCGTTGCCATTTTTTGCCCACTCTTTTTTTTTCATTTTTTTATGCACTAATCATTGAGTTTCACTGAGGCCAGTGAGGCTGGGAGTAACTTTGTTTGGCTGACCACTCCTTGGGAAGGTTAACAACCGTTCCCAGTTTCCTCCAATTGTGGATAATGACTCTGACCGTGGTTCACTGTCGTCAGATGCCTTGGAAATGACTTTGTAACCTTTTCCAGATTGATAGATTACAATCACTTCAAACAATCTTATTTGTTCTTGATTTGTACTGCACCGATGCATTTCCTTTTGAGGTCCTTTAGGCTTTGATTTCTTGATTCAACAAAGTTGGCGCTAATCAGGCCTGGATGTAACCGGTGAAATCAAACTGAGCTTTTCAAAAACCATTATTAATTGCAGTTAACTGATTTAACAAGGGGAGATATTGACTTATTTCAAAAATATTGTTTGTTCCTCTTTTGAAATAAAATCCTTGTTTGATCCCTATCACATTGAGCAGCCTGAGCAGAGTATACCACTTTCCTCTTTTTTTCATCAAATGTATGGAAGGTGCACCAAAAATAGAGCAGCTTTTATGAAAACTTTGGTTGGACAGTTCAAGATTTGTGCACATGTACTTTCTAGTGTTTGTCGTTATGTACAGTTGCACACGTTGAGAAATAAACCCTGGACACACTTCAAGACTTACAATCAATGTGATTGCATCTTGCCTGCATGGAACATGTCCTCTCTCCCTCAAATGGAAAATTAATTGTAGTTCTCACCACCGGTCCTCCCACATAATAGCAGCTAGGCCCTGTGATTTTCTTGTCACTCTTTCTCACATCTCTATATGTTAAGTGCAATAATCACATGCTTTAATTGTTTCTAAATGTGAGTGCGGTTTAAATGCAAAGACAAACAAGGGTCATCTTTCACTTTCCAGTCATCATGTTCAGATTTGTTTTTGCCTTTTTTGTGACTCTCGGTTGATAAATTGTCAAGAGTGCACTGAGCAGCCAAAACACAGATGCTTAGGCTATGTCACAATAAGTTGCATTTTGGACTTTAACTTTCTGTAGTTGAATCACAAAAACATTGAAGAGAGAACATTTGTGCAGTTCATCCTTTAGATGCTTTTTGAACTCAAGCAAAATTTGCTTTTGTCGTCCCCAAGATTCGCTAAGATTTGTCCAACTTTTGAGTAATAATTTTCTGAAATTGTGGTCATTTTCCAAATTGTTTGACTTTTGATTTAAATCATTCGAATTTAGAGGTTCTACTGTGAAAGCAATCATAGTTACTTTGTTGTCTCCCTAACTGCAGGGTCCAACATCATCGAGGGCTGGACAAATTAATTGAAATTGAATCATGATTTCAATTTTGGCTGCTCTAGACGTTATAATCAAAGAAAAATAATTTATGTGTTAAATGGTGTGGTGTACAGTATTTCAACTTCCCGACGTTGTGAAAGTACCCTGAATGTACCATGTACCATGGGGATAAATAAAGTTTTCTGAATCTGAATCTGAATGTTACTTGCGTAACAAGTGTGTGCTCTTATCTGTTATTCTTCCCTCACTGAGCATGCTTTAAACTGTTTAACGACACCCTATTTGGAGTGTACTTGAGAAGTAAACACACAACTAAAAGAATTACACGCGTTGTATTTTTCAAGACAGCACGTGTTTCATTTTCAGAGCATTGCCAGTGCTAATGCTAAAGTCAATATAAAATCCATATTGACATACTAATGGGAAATTAGCTTCGACTTCTGGGAGTGATGTTTCTTCAAATAAATATTCACACACAGACGCTGTGGGAACACATACATGCAACTATAATCGCAATATAGTACTCAAAAGAATATATTCTTGCCAATCTCTAAAAACGTGTTATATTAATAGTGCGCAGACATTCCTCTTCTATTTTTTTTCTCATCATAAGTGTAGATTCATGCATGCATGCACCACCCCACACTGCCCCTCAGAGGCCAATACGCGCACAGCAGGAACAGCCGATATTTATTTTTATTTCTTGTTTTTATTGCTATTATTTTATTATATTCTTATTTTGCTTGGTTACAAACGTGTGTTGTGGTTGTTCTTTCAAATTGTATTTAAAGTTGCATTTTCAAGGATTCAAGGAATTTTCATTGTTGTAACAATACACATTTCCACATGATATGGCACGGAATACGATATCTGAGGCCCCAGGATAGCTCAGTAAATCCCCAGCATTGTGAAAATAAAAAATATAACAGCAAAATAACATAAAATAAATGAGATAAAATTAAAAAATAAGGGAGATGCTTATTCACAGGTTGAATGTGTGCAAAGATGCAATGCGACAAAGGTGTGGTTGCAGCAGATTGGAAATGGAAGAGGCCTGACTTTCACAGCATAGTTACAAGTTCATTTTGTACTTGACAAAAAGAATGGCATGTTTAAGAATAACTTGATGTTTCCACAGTCTTTCTAATTGTGTTATTGTTATGTGTAAAGTGCTTCGTTACAACTGCAGCTGTTGTGAAATGCTCCTTATGAATAAAGTTTGAATTTATTGTGTTGTATACTTGCAGGGATGAATGGGCATGAGGCAATGATGGTAGTTTTGAGGAGTTGAATTTTGGTCGTTGATTTAAAAAAATTTAAGTGAATAAATTATCATCTTTTTAATTGTGATTTTACTATCAATCAGAATAATTGTCATGGTTATTTTTTCCATAATGACACAGCACTAATGTGACCGTGTCAGGTTCTCACATGCATTTTGGCCACTGAGTCTACACGCTTCACATCTTCATCTCAGGGGAGGACTATACTCGCACGTACATTTCAATTTACCGTATTTTTCGGATTCGCTCCGGATTATAAATCGCACCAGCCCAAAAATGCACAATTAAGAAGGAAAAAACATATATAAGTCGCACTGGAGTATAAGTCGCATTTTTGGGGGAAATTTATTTGATAAAATCTAACACCAAAAACATACTGTACATGTCAAATAAAACTAGAGAACAACAGGCTGAATAAGTGTACAATATGCTAACGTTACATGACGCTTAAACAACGAACTGTGAATGTGCCTGGTATGTTCACGTAACATATTAAGAATTTTTTTTAGACAACTATAGCACAAAGTACCTGTACATGCTAACAAATTTACCAAACCATCAGCGTCACTCCAAATCACAAAATCCAATGAAATCTTCATGCTCGGTGTCACCTTTAAACAACTCCGCCAACTCCGGAGGTAGAAGATGCAGCGCTTCCTCTTCTACGTCGCTTACGTCAGAGTCATCGTCAGTTGTTTTTCTCAGTTACCGCCAACCTGGAAAGTATCAACACAGGCCGAGAGCACCCTCTTGTGGTTTAATTTGAAAATAACATGTGATGTGTACAATGTGTTAACCATTTCACACACAAGTCGCTCCAGAGTATAAGTCGCACACCCGGCCAAACAATGACAAAACTGCGATTTATACTCCGGAAAATATGGTATTCGCAAATACGTTCGAACGTACTTGTAAGCTAAATGCAAGAAACAGCATTTTCCCATAACACCACAAGGTTTTTTTTCCCATAATGCCACAGGCTTTTGACTTCTGTTTTTACAGTTTCGGGACATCACACTGCAATGGAATTTCATTACTTTGTGTTTTTTAATGACCATGGCTCAAACTGTTTGAAATGCAGAATAACCTCCCACTCCCTTTTTGTACCGTTGTGTCCACCACTGACTGCTGCCACAGCAAATCGAGGCCCTGAGGAAACTCCTGCATTTTGCATCTTCGCTCTTTCCGGTTGATCCCTCCACCTCTCTGTGCCCTGGGATGAACGCACCAATGAGGAGCCTCACAGTGAGTAACTGTGCCTTTATGTCCGCACCGTCTTCCTCCTCCACACTCGGTCACCCATTCACAGGTTGTGTCGCATATATGCCTTGATGTCAGATGTGGTGGGCATTCCTGTCTCTCTGAGCGTAATGTAGATGTTGGTTTAGTCTAAATGTTTGCCATATAAGCCATGATGTTGACTAACTGTTGTGTGTTATTTGCAGGGTATGCCTGATCGCATGTTATGTGCAGTGCTGGAGCAATTTCAGCTTTACTTTTCCCTTTGGTATGTGCGCTTTGTCTCCATTCAGAGTGTCATTTCTTCTTCTTCTGTTCATATGCTCACACCACCTGTACATACTCTTTTCACTTTGCGCAGTGGATTTAAAAAATCACCACAACTTTTTCTATCCACTGTACACACACACACAAGCTCACTCTCACTCACTTATACGTTTGGATGATGATCATGCGTGATCTCGTCACATGGTAAGCTGCTGGACATGTTCCAGTGTGAATACACTTGTCCCATGTCTCATGTGTGCTTTGTCGTGTAACTGATAGCATCACGCATCAAGTGTTGAACACGTTTCGAAAGGCAACTCTGTTCTGGCAGTTCAAGTCCGGGTATTTTTTCTTCTGTGATTCTTCTGAATCACCGCATTTCCTCAAATAGTGGTGTCTCCGCTCGTAGACACCAGGCCCCCAACAGTCCTGTTCCCTGTGAAGAGCCAAAAACGTATGGTGCCGCTTGGTGGCTGAGTCCATCTAAAAAAACGCCAACCTTAAATTCTCAATTACGGTTTCAGTACTAAACTGTACTAAATAATTGACTCATCCTAAATAGACTCCTCCTTTTTTCCTTTTATCAGCCTTATGTGAAATGTCAAATGATCAAGAAAAGAGTTTAGCGGACTTCCTGTGTGCACAGCGATAACTACATTAGATTAGATTGTGTACTTAAATGTAACAATCAGCTAACACTTGAATCAATGTTGATTTCATGGGGATTAAAATGTTATCATCTTTTTTTCACAACTGGCATGTCTCTGAGCTGAACTAAATATTATTTAATAATTTTTATAACTTAATTAAGGTTGACCTGAACTTCACGTAATGCTGTCCGGACTTGAATGCAAACACAGAATGTTGTGGCTTCCCTGTTGTAGCTTTGGTCACTATGTGGTCTACTTGCTCTATTTGTCAGATCCACTCTTTGTATAGCACAGCAAGCCCAAGCATGCTTAAGAGGAAACAAAGTTCCAGGGTCGAGACCCAGCCCATGACCGACTTTGGGCCTGATGAGACCCTAGCAGACAGCGCAGACATCTTCTGGATCAACAAGCCAGTAGGTGCACTTTGATCAACTTGTCTGTCATGAAACGCTCTATTTTCTGTGGCTCTGGCTGAGGTCCCTTAGGAAATACTGTAATTATAAACTGTGCAGGCAATGTTTCAATGACAAAAAAAAAAGCTTAACTATCATACAAGTGTAATGAGGAATTAGTCACTCTATCACCCAGCTAAATAAAACTGCAATACAATAAAAATTCCACGATATAATGTATTTTGGTTACTTTGCTGTCTTGATTTCCCTTTTAAATACACAACTCACCAAAGAGATGAAAGTATGCCAACTCTCTCACAACTTCTTGTAGTGGGTGCACACCCTGCTGAGAGCCTGCGCCATCATCAGCGTCATCTCAGTGTGCATGAACACACCCAAGACATTTGAGCACTACCCGCCCCTGCAGTATGTGACATTCACGCTCGACACGCTGCTCATGTTCCTCTACACGGCTGAGATGATCGCCAAGATGCACATCAGGGGAATTATCAAGGTAGCGACCAGCACTACAACATTAATTTAACTGTGACGAACAGGTGAATTTTATTTAAATTTAACTTTAGTTGTAAAGTTAGCAAATCAAGTATTTATTCAGATATATAATCATAATAACTGCATATAATAAATTATTATTATTCAGAGTTTAGACCAGCTAACTTTGTTCACAACTAAATGTTATTTATACTGGTAGACATTTTGGAAGTGTTCAAATGAAAATGAAGACAATGTTTGCCTTGGGCCCCAAATGATTAGCTACGGCCATGGGCTGAGCAAGCGACTCCCCAAAGCCGGCTGCCATGCCCTAAGTGTGATTAGCGGCTCGTGTATTGATAAAGAAGTCTGATGGTAGCCGTGAAAACTAATGTGAATTGCTCAACACATTGATCATCGTCACTTCACACGTACGTTGCGTTCATATGCTTCTGTTCGGCGGAAAGACAGGCTCACACACGATTGGTTCGGAGGGACCAACCTGGGCCGCTGCGCTCCCCGCCTCTTAAGTCTCAATGTGACTCATCCACTTGTGAAATCTTGTGACATCATTCTGCACACTGCGCAAGTGTCCGGTAGATTTTTGACACATCGCTCAGTGTGCGGTGGCCATAAAACGCGAGCCTACTGAGGACTAGCGGAAAATGGATCTATCAATGGGAGTATTCAGTAAAAAGTAATACATTTTAGTGGGAGCCAGGTAAGGTTAAACAGAAGGAACAGCTGGCTGCTATAATAAGTGAGGACAGCTAAGTTGGCATGTTAATCGTAATAAAAAAGGAGGCAGATGAGGAAACAGTGTAATTTACCAATGGTTGAAAACAGCATTGCAGCCTAACTAAATAATTTTTTCATTCTAATAAAAAAAAAAAAATCATAATTGTCTTTAAAAGTTGATTTAATGTGACCCCAATGATTCACTTTAAATTATGACATTTATACTGGAATATGTGAGTGCATGAACAAACAAGTCAATTTTCTGATTTTGTTTGTTATGGCGTTTATCTAACACTCTGCTATTTTGCAGTCTTTCTTCCTCATATTCTCCTTCTGAACCCAATGTCCCCTTGACATTTCACTTTGTTTATACCTCGGGGCTTTTGTCATTTTCCTTGGCTTATCGTGTCGAAAACAGGTTGCTTCTCATTTTCCCCACATGGGCGGAATGCTGAACATCTGAAGATTTACTCATATAGGAGTAGGACCATATCTACCTGTTGACACATTCTTATGTTTGTTTTTTGCTCTGTGGGTGAGTCAAAAAAAGGATTGGTATTAGGATTTGGTTAAGAGAAACCTATTGTGTGTGTGTGTGTGTGTGTATCATATAAAATAGATATTTGGTTTATAGCATATTGTATTTTTTTTCTCCAAAACCGAGCCAGTGAAGCAAATATAATGCTGTACGAATGATATATATTTCCCATGACACTCATCAATGTGCAGGGTTCCTGTAATTGACCTTTTTATGGATGTTGTTCAACGTCACATGGCTGACATTGTCTTGTTCTTCTTCAAAGCAACAATTTTCAATCTGCATGGCAACACATTTCCACAGGAAAGGGCAGATGGCTTAACAGTCAGTTTCCGCCGTCAATATTACAAGCTGCTGGGGTGCCATCTAAATGAAAAATAAGCACATTTTTTCAGATGTTTGATAAGTACAATGTACAGTATATTCAATAGTTCGTTGCGAGTCCTGTTTGAGGTGCACCGAAAGTTTTTACTTTTCAAAGGCAAGGAGATAACTCCAACAGCCAACATCGCAGTGTCTCTGAACTGGGATAAGATCTAAGCATCTTCAAACACTGAACAAAACAAAAGGTAGAGAAAATAAATGGATGTAGTCATTACCATTACCTTTTGTTTGAATGTGTGGGCTTAGCCCTGCTTTAACAGAACTGTTCTTTAAATACTTTTTTTTTCTTTCCACGATTACATCTCTGTGTGTTTGTTGATGATAACCTGTTGATGCTTGATGAGCTGGGTGTTAATTCCTGACAAGCTCCTGGCTGCTCTTTATAAGAGAGGTTTTATCGTGTGTGTGTGTGTGTGTGTGTGTGTGCCTGAGTTACAAAGGAAAGCCGTGGGCTGATTCTCATCATTAAAAGTGTTACATTGTTGTTTCTGTAGTGTTAACTGTTGATTTGTTCCATTGCCATTTCCTCCTGCTCTCTACACAGGGGGATAACTCGTATGTGAAAGATCGCTGGTGCATGTTTGATGGATTCATGGTGTTTTTCATCTGGGTGTCCCTGGTGTTGCAGGTATATTGCGACATTTACTATTTTTACTGCACTTGTATTTTGTCACTGCCTCAAATTTGCTGAGAGAGCATTACTTAAGGCACGTTACTGTTTCAAGCATCCGCTGCTCTTTGTTTTGAGGTGTTTGAGATAGCGGAGCTTGTGGATCAGATGTCTCCATGGGGGATGCTGAGAATCCCCAGAGCGCTCATTATGATACGAGCCTTCAGGATCTACTTCCGCTTTGAGCTTCCCCGCTCCCGCATCACGAACATTCTTAAGTACAACTGAGCATTTTTTTCTTGTCAAAATTGGTTGTGGATGAAGAACGAGACCACTAAAAAAAATGTTTGTCTAAATTCCTTTTCTTTTTTTTTTTCAGGCGCTCTGGGGAGCAAATCTGGAGTGTGTCTATCTTCCTGCTGTTTTTTCTCTTGCTTTATGGAATTCTGGGTGTGCAGATGTTTGGAACATTCAACCATCACTGTGTTACCAATGACACACAGAGAGGGTAAAATAACACATACCCTCCATAGTAGATTTATTTTTAAAGGTGGCTAGAATTTTGTGCCAATCTAATACATCCAATTGAAGAATTTAAAACGGTGGTCGATACAATAATGATCATACTCTGTTTGAAATGACACTAATACAGCTCCCAGTTTATGACAGTACTTATAGACGACATTTCATGGGTGTAAATGCAACGAACACACACAAATTAAACTCATTTGTGCAGTGGCGTAAGAATATGCTATCAAAGGTCGGCACAAGAAGGCAAGCTCAGATTCCACCTCACTTCCCGTTTATTCATTGGATTGCTTTATATTTATGACCTATTGTAAAGGTGTTTGTCATATAAATGTTTATGGTTCGAGCAAAAAGTTTGTCTTTACAATATTACTGTATTTTACATATTAAAAGGCACACTGGATTATGAGGCGCACCTTCAGTGAATGGCCTATTTTGTAATTTTTTTCATATTTTGGACACACCGCATTATAAGACGCAATCTACAATGCATCCACTAGATGCAGCTACGCTCAAGGAAATGCCAACAGAACACTACACTACACTACACTACAACCTGATTTATATCGCGACGATCAGATGTTAATAAAGCAGCGACACAGTTCACTTAACCAACAGCAAGTTATAACATTGACTCGTTAACGTTGAACTCTCTTGCCACTGCTCTATTTCCGTGTTCAACTGTGAAATTGATCGCCTTAATTTTGAGCTCTGCATTGTCAGCGTGTTTCTAGAAAGGAGCCATTTTGGGGTTAAAATATTACCGTAATGCCCATACACAAGGCGCATCGGATTTTAAGGCTCACTGTGCGCTTTTAAGAAAATGGAAGGCTTTTAGGTGTGTCTTTTAGTGCGGAAAATACGGTATGTTCTATTGGCCCCACTTATTGGGGGGTATTGTGATTAATATTGCGATTGTGGAATATGAATTAAGCAGTAAAATTCTCCCGTGTCACGAAATCGTATTGAAAAAATCAAAACTGAAAAGAAAAATCTGCTGTCATGATTTCGTCCCGCGAAACTTTTCAGAAAAAGAAAATATTGAAATCGTTCAGAATAGTTCCTGTGGTGTGTGTTTTCATTGCTTTGGCTGAGATGCCAAATGTTCCTGACAAAATCGAAATATTCCTGACAAAATTATACCGAGAGGTGATAATAGTTGTAGATATGCACTGTTTGAGTAAATAATACATTTGCTAAAAATTTTGAGACGATAATAAAATACAAAATATTATTTGTCCCGCAGTGGTCAAATAATATTGTGTATATTAACCGCAGCTAGCTATTTTTAATGTATTTTGGAAATGTAAGGTTTCACTTGTGAGACGTCGATCCCATAAATAGGGCCAATAGCTGTCTCTGTTGCTTTCTCCTATAGTACAACCTAAGAAAATCACCTCTCGTTCTTTGGTGGTTGTGTTGATCAGCATGTTCTCAGAGGCACGGAACAACAACCCAATACCCATTGCACCTCATTATGCTGCACTACTGTTTAATTCAAATTAAAGCCCAATTAATTACAACATGATTAAAATGACATTGGTCGTAATGAGGATGTATGTACAACTCCCCAGGGATGTGGAATCAGGGAGGCGTAATGCTCTTTCACATATACCATATTGTATTTACCATTAGCAGCAAGTGTTAAAATTAATTGTAAGTCCTCCACCCTTTGAACGAAGCTCATTCATCCTCACCATCTCCTCATCTATCTCCCTGTTTGTGTCGACGCACCCTCAGGACGCGTTGAACATTACATGCAAGAGAGAAACTTCAGGACTCGCTCACATTTACACCTACCAACACGCCGATCTAAAAGCAGCGTGTCTGATGTGATCCACCCGTGCTCCCTCTCGGCCAAATCCACTGTGTGTTTTAAAATATGTCGCAGAGAACAGATGTGTCTTAACTGTTAACTGCTTCATGTCCTTGGCCAAAGTCATACGCTCCACAGCTTTGCACATATATGGGATGTGATGGAAACTGGGAATAATATACCAGAGGATATGAGATGAAAAGGGTGGCGGATGTGTTCACAAAAAAAAAAAAAAAGGATCTTGTGGATGTCAGGATTTCTCCTTCTATTTGATTTCATGTCATGAATTGCACACAAAGGTATTATTAAAGGCTTATTTAAAACATAAAAAACAGAAAAGTCGGCACAGACAATTCTGGTGAACCACCATCTAAGCATTTTTTCCACACAGGTAATAAAGGAAATTGAGTTAACCTGTTCCAAAGTCACTGTCGCTATCAAAAAGCGGTATTAAATGCACAGTCGTTCAGAAGTTGTACATTAACAACTAAAGTGTAAAAATAAGCATTTTGTTATTGACAAAATAAAAAAGTAAAACACGATTAAATCACTCTGAAATTGATTGATGTCACTTGTGCCTCAATCAATTTTATTACATGATGAATTTCACATAAGAATAAAAATAAATTAACACTAAATTGTCAGTTACACAAGTATGAACAGATGTTAACACTGAAATAACCGTCTCTCGAAAAAGAATTTAACACTGCAAATTAGCTATCATACAAGTGAACATTGTAATTCAACTCATATAAATAAATTTAAAAAATGTTAAAGTAAAACACAAAATACATAAAACGACACATGTAGCAGCTTGGTGTTACCATCTAGCCTGTAACAGCTAGCCTATGGCTATTGGCAAATTTCTTCCACAATAATTGATGTATTCGAATTATGAGGTAGCACTGTAAATGTACATGTGTCCTTTGCAAATGTAACAGTGAAAAACCTTTTCTATTGTGTTTTGCTTTGGAGTTTGTTAGGTCCTTACACGTCCGATTATGCAAATCTTTAACCGCTGTTTCTGGTTTCACAAAATCAAATAAAATAATCCTCTTCACAGAGCAGTTCTGCCCCCCCCCCCGCCACACCCATCTGATTAACTGAATTATTATTGTTATCGTAATATTTGATGTCTCCTCTGAGGATTCATCTATTCCTCGTTTTGTCATCAAAAAGGTAATTTCTTTAATAGGATACAATAATATTATTTCACCATGTTTAATTAGCTTTATCTCATTTATTTGTCTTGATGCAAAATTTGAATCCCTTTTGGATCCCGTAGACCTTCAGATGAATGTCTGGGCAGACAATTTGAAGTAATTAATTTTGATTTTCATGCCTGCTGCAAGTCTAGCACAAAGCGCAGTGTAACTGGGGGGTTGGATGGACTTTTCTTGCTTCTTTTCATGCTATTCTCATAGACGTGCACAGTTAGAAATGGGCATTTGCGCCGTGGTGGGAGTAAACACGACATACTTGCTTCACGGTCAATGGAGTGGTTCCTCTCATTCATTCCCTTAAAATTCAACGGAGGAGAGGTGCACGCAGGGTCTACATCATAGGTGTCAAACTCAGGTCCTGGAGGGCCGCTGCCCTGCATGTTTTCCAAGTCTCGCTGTTGCAACACACCTGATTCAAATGATCAGATCATCAGCAAGCTCTGCGCAAGCCTGCCATTGAACCTGTTCATTTGAATCAGGTGTGTTGCAACAGGGAGACTTGGAAAACATGCAGGGCAGCGGCCCTCCAGGACCTGAGTTTGACACCTATGGTCTACATGGTTTATAAAGAACCGCAAGAAGAGCACCACCTGTTGGCTGCCGTGAATTGGGCACTTGGAGACCAGCTGTGCCATGGCCAGGGCGAATGATATACTGTATATAATATAATAAAGTTGATAATAATAATAATTCATCTCTTGAATAGATTTCTACAATAGCTCAAAGGGTTTTTTGCATGCTGCTGGCATATTTATGAATGAAATACGATGACAACCACCACGCACATCTTCAGAGCTCAGAATCTGTCTACCTGCATGTCAGTCAAATCCAGCAAAATCGTGTTACACCACCAGTGGCAAAACTTACGACCTGCTTTTAGGTTGTTGAAAGATTTTCAGTCACCTAACGTCTAGGTGCGTGTAAAACAAAATGCACTCGGTGCACCGGAACACCCAGCCTTGCACAGTACATCCTACCAAATTCCCAAAATCCAGTATTTGTACGATCTTTGCCACGTCCCAATTTTGAGGTGCAACTTTACTCAAGTTCATAACATATACAAAAAATGCTATTTCAATCATTTTGACACTTTTCCCTCGTTAATTGTCAAATGTTAGAGTGACCGATGTCGACCTTCCCACTTATTGCATGCGTGAGAACCTATCCGACTGTGGGTCATTGTAACCTCCTCCATCCATATGAAGTTGTTTTTGATGTTGGTGTTTTTCATTTGCTTAGCAACGTGACATGGAATAGCTTGGCCATCCCAGACACCCACTGCTCCCCCGATGGTGAGGGCTACCAGTGTCCTCTGGGCTTCAAGTGTATGGACCTTGAAGAACTGGGCCTCAGCAGGCAGGAACTTGGCTACAGCGGCTTCAATGAGCTGGGTAAAGTCATCAGTCATTTACTGGGATGAAAAAAAAAAGAATTGTCCTTGTAACCACCATATTTGTCCTTTTTTTTGTTTTTAGGAACAAGTATCTTTACTGTATACGAGGCTGCCTCTCAGGAGGGATGGGTGTTCCTCATGTACCGAGCAATTGATAGTTTCCCTCGCTGGCGCTCCTACTTCTATTTTATCACTCTAATTTTCTTTCTGGCATGGCTTGTGAAGGTTAGAGCTTTTTATAAATTTCTTTTTTTCTAGTCTGGAAATTAACTTTCATTTTCAATGGATTGTACAAACATAAATGGTTGCGTTTGTCGTTAAAACAGAACGTGTTCATTGCTGTCATCATCGAGACCTTTGCTGAAATCAGGGTTCAATTTCAGCAAATGTGGGGGTCCAGGAGTAGCACCACATCCACGGCAACAACGCAGGTATATATTTTAAAACAGTTGTGGAAAAAATGCACAAAAAGTGTTCTCACACTTAATGTTGGGTTACTGTTCAGCCGTTTGCGATGACATTTTTTCTGCTTGAAGGGTTGCACGTTAAGAATTATAATAATCATTGTATGTGGTATTTTTTGATTGTTCAAACCTTTTGTTGTTGAAGGCTGGACCTTTTATTCATGCATTGAGATAAGTATGATCAAAAATGAAATTTATTTAAAGAATGTATTTTTTACATTCGGACATATTTCATACATACCAAATGCCATTTTTTTCATACATTATTTTAGGATGCCTGTGGTCCTATGTGGCCTCCCAGTCGCACTGATGAAACATTGTGGCCCCCTTCATCATTTAAGTTTCCTATTTCTGCTGTGAATAATGAGTTTGAATAGTTGTTCGTGTACATCATATCTTCCCTGCAGTTGGCTGGCAATAAATTCAGGCTGTATCCCGCATCATCATCATCATCATCATCATCATCATCACCACACATCATATCAGACCTTCTCAAACTGAGCCATGCCATATCAAATCAAATCGCAATACCACTGAATTGAGCTCAATCAAATCGTTCTACTTTAAAATCAAACCATCCTCGAATTTTATTGCACCTTATATATTATATATTATTTCAATGTTGTGCTTTGCTTTCACTCATCTGTCTTTTATTTTATTTAGTGGTTTATTATTTGGGTGTGTGCCGCAGATGTTTCACGAAGATGCTGCTGGGGGGTGGCAGCTTGTAGCCGTGGACGTCAACAAACCACATGGCCGAGCACCTGCCTGCCTCCAGGTGAACCCGCTAACACAATTTATTAGCTATCAATGCTGCCGCTAGTGGAATTATGTTCTTCCTTTAAACGCGCATTTGCAACTCATGATGTGATTCATGTGGTTAATACAATGACACTCGGACATTAGAACCAGAATAAAATGTTTCCTTCACACGGGATCCCTGTACCATCAGGTATTGCGACCGTTAAGTTGTAAGCTTTTTGGCAATGTTTTACTTTTTGTTGTGAAGTCGATATTCTCCTCCATGTTCTGTCAGCATGGCACATTTATAACCAACACTGAAAACATGTTTTATTGCATTCTGTTTTGATGATCTGTTGGTCTGCTACTCAGCGCGTTGCTCAATCTCTTTCCAAATCGAACCAGGTGGATGAATATAAAGTATAAGTATGCAAAATGTAAAGACAACGCACTGACAAGCTCCTAATCTTTCAATGAATATCTCAGCTTTCTGCTAGTACTGCCTGCCACATTTGTGTAAGAAATGGGATTGGCTGCCACATTTGACTTTTTATTGCCTTTCCTTTTTGTGCAACAATGACGAAATCATACTTATTCCACTCCACTCTGCTTTTATGTAATGCTGGGCAAAGCATATCTTGGAGACTTTCAACCTCAGGTTTCATATCAGTTTTTTCTTTGCTCCTGCAGAAGAAAAAAATAAACAGGTCAGCTTTTAATGGTATTTATATTTATTTTTAATGTAACAGCGAACATAAAAACATGTTAAATTGCCGCCTTTATTACCGATTTGTCTTACTGTTTATTGTGCATGTTAAATTGCTCCATGTACAGCAGTTTGTATGCAGCGATGGCTGTTTGAAAGTGCTCTATAGATACTGTTGACTTGACTTGACTTGACTTAAATTGTTTTTTAAGCCTAATGTGCAGAAAATCATCACTACTCAGTACAGTGTTCCTCACTTTTCGCAGGTGATGCATTCCATGCACCACACACACACACACACACACACACACACACATTCATACATACACGCTCGCACACAAAAGGTGAATTTTAAAAAAAGTTAAGGTTGTTTTTTTTTTTGGAAAGAAAAATCTTTTCACTTTACTTTTTTATTTTTATTTGTAGGCTGCATTTATAACACAATGTGAGCAAAGCATTCACTGCACAAAATTCCCCTTGAAGAAGAAAAAGATCCACATTTTTGACTGGCCCCACTAAGAAGTAAGAAAACCCACCAAATAGCAAGTTAAAACTGCTATAGATTAAATGATGGTCACAAGTGAAAATCCGCGATACAATTTTTCTTTATTCCAAAGAACGTAAGCAGCTATTTTACTGTTAAAATGTGCATGTTTGCCAGACTCATTTCAGGTTTCTATAGTGATGGAATTACGAATCTGTCAATATATCAACCAAGCAGAGTAGCGAAGTGAGAATTGAGAAGTGAGTGAAGTTTAACTGACATTAGTAGATTTGCAGTAATGATGCTACAGCGACGGAGGACTTTTAAATGACGCCTGCACAAGGCGGCACACATGCTGTTAGCCTCTTGGTCAGCGTGATCCAAACGGTGGTGCTTTTGCGATAAGCCGAACACAGCTTGCAGCTGGACCTCTGTTGATAGCGGTGTAGGGCAAGAGGCTGGCTTCACGCTACGAGAGACTGCCGATAGATTGTGCAGCCAAGAGAGAGAGGGTGAGCGTCAACACAAAAAATGGGTGAGGGAAGAATTTAAAAATAGAGGAATGTAGAGAGGAATAGGCAGTGTGTCTCCTCCAGAGCACCATCATCACTTGGAGGGAGGATTTAGATAGGGATAACCAGAGGGATAAACACGGCTGACTTCCCTCTGAGCCTTCTCCTCCATTAAATGGATCACCCGGAGCTAGGTGCTCTCAAGAGAATTTGGTGGGAAATCCGACAAAAAGTGAAGCTCTACACTAAAATGTCCCTGTTTTCAGCATCACTGTGCCTGTGTGGGCTCCTTGTAGATTCCCCTTGCAGCAATGCACTTCAGAACAATGGCGAGTCATGCCGCATAACACTGTGCAAATATGGCAGATATTGTGTCCTCGTTGTACTCTGGTAGAACGCTGACGTTGAACGCAGTCTGCTCCACGACAATGATTTGTGCAAGTTTTTCACCAAAGGAAACAACAGAAGTGGAATTAATATTTTCTGGATTTAAACTCTCACCATTGTTCAGCAACTATTGATCCTCCCAAAGTCATTGTGACTTCTGTTTGTTGTAATTTTTGTATAAATGATTGATATCGACGAGGTAGGGGCGATGTGGTCCAAAATTCAGATCACGGTATTACGTGACAGTATATATCACGATATAAAATTAAGAGAAAACTGTATTTTTAATTAATAATAATGAAAGAAATGATCACTTCTGTATAGGTTGATTATACAACCCATTAGATAAACTAAATTGATCAAATAAATAAAGAATTAGGATTGGATTGTTTTCTTTGAGATGCTACTTTTCCATTTCATGTATACAGTACACTGTTGCCGCTGAAACACTGCAAATTTCTCTCGTGTGGGACTAATTGAGGTTCTTATATTTTAAATATTTTTTATGGAACTGAGATACGTTTAATCTTATTCCCACATAAGTCGGGCCTTATGTGGTGACAACCTCAGCATTTTACGGTCTTCACTGTCTTGGTTATTCTATATTATTTTCTCCCCGGTTCGACATTAAATTGCTTGATATTTTGCTGTTCAAAGTTATTTACGCTGTACTGTAACACGGTTCCCGCCTGACCTATGCAACGAGCGCACCATATCACACAAGCGCATATTTTGGTGTTTTGCGGCTTCATTTCGATCTGTCACTTTCGATAGCTTAGTGATAAGCATGACTTTCCGTCTCTCTTTGTCTGCCGTTTGCCTTTGTGATAACTCTACTTACCCAAGTGGAGGCCATGAGTAGGGTTTTGCTATATATACACCGGATACAAAGTAACCTTTTGCCTTTGCATCATGTTTAGCCACGTGAGCTAATCAGCTGTAGCTCGGAAGGAGCGGAGGCTTCGCACCACAGCGTGCAACAAGCATCGCACACAGCGAGGTGATGCAGGCATATAGTTCGAGAATTTCTGTCACAGTGAGCAGTGCGCACAGAAGGGGGTGCAAAGACATAATCAACATGCATTCCCGCTATTGGATGGTGCGATCCACATCTCGACCTTCAGGCAATACCTCGAATATGCCGTCTATACTGTACACCCGGATTATCTCTTCTTCTTTCAAACCCTGGTCTAACTCGATCTATCGCTTAGCTTTGTCACCCGTAACTGACAGCAGGGAAGCGTACTGAGCAGACAGGTCGGCTTGGAGGTCCAGACTGCATTGCCATCTGCATGGATGTGCAGGAGAAGCGAGGTGTGAGCTTGTGTTCTGCTCTGCCTGTGTCTAGAGTAATTGGCCATCAAATGATGCGAATGTTTCCACGCTGGCAGATGGGCCTTACCCACACAGACACCCGAACCCACCAGACTCTATTAAACAGCCTCAATGTACACATGAAGGCCTCCGATCCGCAAGTCGACATTGCTTAGTCCATTTGGTTATGTTGTGTGTGTGTGTGTGTGTGTGTGTGTGTGTGTGTGTGTGTGTGTGTGTGTGTGTGTGTGTGTGTGTGTGTGTGTGTGTGTGTGTGTCAAGTTGGGGGTGCAGGAGCAGTTGGAGATAACATGCAGTTGATTGACCACCTGCTCTTTTTGGAGGAAGCAGGACATTCTCTCTTGAGGGGTAACAAAGCCAAATAGCCAATAGCGAACACAGAGTGTCAATGTGTTGATCCTTCGGTCTCAGTTGTTTGTCAAGTGATGGAATATTTTCATCCAGAAATTTGTTCTCATATAAACCTCACTTTTCAGAACTATTAAAAACCTTGCTACACAGACACAATATCGTGTATGTTCCGGGATGCGGTCAAGCTCTGATTTGTTTGAATTTTCAAATAGTTGAGGGAAACAAGACACATTGAAATCCATTCACACGAAGTGCACCGTTTCTATCACAAGACCTTTCAAGAATTTTCTTCCAGGATCTGGTATCTACAGTAGTACTGAATGAAACCTTTATTAACTTTCCTGGCAATTAATATTTTAACATTCACAACTGTCATCCAAGTGTAGAATGAAAGCCAATACCGCACTGAAGCAAACCAAACTAAAGCTGCATCATACCATAAATGAATTAAGATACCGTATTTTCCGCACTAAAAGGCGCACCTAAAAGCCTTCCATTTTCTTAAAAGCTCACAGTGCGCCTTAAAATCCGATGCCTTGTGTGTGGTCATTACGGTAATATGTCGACCCCAAAACGGCTCCTTGATAGAGACATGCTTACAACGGAGAGTTCAAACTTAAGTTTCACAGTTGAACACGGAAATAGAGCAGCGGCAAGAAAGTTTAACGTTAACGAGGCAATGTTATAACTTGCTGTTGGTTAAGTGAACTGTGTCTCTGCTTTATTAAATAAGTTTTACTGACATCTGATCGTCGCTATATAAATCAGAGTGTAGTGTAGTGTTCTGTTGGCATTTCCTTGAGCGTACCTTCATCTAGTGCAGGGGTGCCCATTACGTCGATCCTGATCTACCGGTAGATCTAAGACAGGTCCCAAGTAGATCCGAGGAGTGTCGAGGAGAAAAAAAAACAAATAACCATTTGTGTGTCTTTGAACATGTTAGTAATATATATTTTTTGTGTTAATGTACGCTGCACCCTAATCATCCTATCAGTCTCATTTTCACAAAAAAAAAATCTAAAAAAATAAAATAAAGCAGGTAAATCTTGAATTTACGGTGGCGCGTGATTACGTCATCGGAAGTTGTTAGCGCTCAGCAGTCTGCAATTGCAGCTTGTGATCAGAGCTGTTGCGCTCTATCTTTTATCGTCATTATTCTCATTCAGAGTTTGCTTCGTGTACAATTCACCGAGGGCACGGAAAAAGAATAGGAATCTAGGAGGGCACAGGGAAGCACTTTAAAATGGTACATATGAGCTACGATAGTTAACAGACTGCAAAAGTGCATCGCATGCCTCAGGTTCAGGCTGTTTCTCATCATGGTGTGCGTGTGTGTGTGTGTGTGTGTGCGCGCGCGCGCGTGTGTGTGTGTGTGCGTGTGTGTGCGTGTGCGCGCGCGTGTGTGTGTGCGCGCACATGCGCGCGCCGGTAAGGGTAGATCCCGGGAGGTTATTTGATCGAAAAGTAGATCTTCGGTCCAAAAAGTTTGGGCACCCCTGATCTAGTGGATGCATTGTAGATTGCATTTTATAAGCGGTGCATCCAATATATGAAAAAAAAAATTCATTGAAGGTGCGCCTCATAATCAAGTGCACCTTTTAGTGTGGAAAATATGGTATCTCTTTTCATGGGGTTGCATGCAAAAAGTTTCATTAGCATCTTTTTTTTTTTTCATTTCACTCTAATGTATTTAAAGTAATGTAAATCATCTCACTATTTTCACCACTTAGCTTTGCATGTTTTTCCTCAAACTAGTGGCCTCACTGATAAGATGATCTTAATGACTAATTATTAGCCTCCGATGCTCCATCATGTCATAATTACAATGGTGCATTGGTAGGATTACCTGAGCAAAAATTAACGTATACAGGCGAGTAAATGGTGATTGAAAAGTTTCAGTATCCTAGCTTTAGATCGCATCATCGAGAAAATGTAAATAAAGATGATGAAAGAGGAAATGAATTCTAGTGTTATCAAGAGTGACAATGGGAAAATGGAAAAAACAAAACCAAACAGTAGAGCATACCATAGCTGGGTGAATGTAAATATGTCAGTCTCATCAGACAATGAGACTGGGCAGTACAAAGGTGAATGTGGACTGCAACACTAGGCAGCGGCAATGTATGTGTACTTTGAATCAATAATCTACAGGCCTATGCTATCAGTAGCGATTTATATTATATTGAAATAAGAGAACATTCGGAGAGAGGTTTTGTCCCACTTCGCTCGCAACCTTCCGTCATACATTTGTATTTGATCATAAATTTTACCCATAGTTGTTTCCTCAGATATATTGAAATACTTACTCTCGAATAAACATTTTATTAGATGAATACCTCACTTAGAGCGACAATCATAAAGCAGTAGTATCTTTTGAAAGGAAGTCTTTTTCAAGCAGCTCTTGTATTCGATCCTATTACCTTGTGGAGGGGCATCTAATAGAGTGTCAGAGTATAGATAATTGAAGAGATGGATCAGGTGAAGCTGAGTCACTTAACAAAAAAGTGTCGCGGGTTTTGGCGAGCAGTCGTTTGGTGGTTTAATGCTACAAGTTTCACACTTGTCTCGAGTCAAGGCAGCAAAGAGCATTTGTTCACTTTGGCAGTGTGAGCGAACAGACGGAGTAGGAGGAAGAAGCCATCAGTCTGTATAAGCCCGCATCTGTGGCCGAAGCCGCGTGAAACGTTCCAGGTATTACATAGAAATCCTCTCGATGATTCCGTTGTTAACAGTAAATTACATCAGGCTACGTTTTATGAACACAACACCGTTGTGGTATTGTATCCCAGTTCATGTCACAGTGATGGAGACGGCCGTTGGAGCAATGAATTAACAAAGCATAAATGCAGTGATGAACAAGCAACAAGCACCCACCTAATGTTTATGTTAATCCAAATAGATAACTAACCAGTTGAGCACAATCCGTTGTATGCGGCTGGTTGACTTCCTAATTGTGTTTAATGTATTGTCAAGCTTTGTTTACTTTACCAATAAAGTTTCACAGGAGTGTTAATATGCTTTTTTTCCCACAATTTAAAGCTGTTTCCAGGTGTCCTAACATGTCTATGACATTTTTTCGTCAGAATACCCAAAGGACAAAACTTTATAGCAGACGTCTTACCCTATTTTTCTAGTCGCTTAGAAATTAGTTTTGTCTCATGCAATTTATCCCCTCTTCAAACCAAAATACTCTAAGCTCCAGTTTCACTTGACATAAATTGTAATATACCTTCAATTCTGTTTAGATAATATTCCAAAAATATGGGATATTTGTTGATGGATTTTACCATTTGTTGATTAAGGACATTACCGGTAGTCAAATGGTCATCCCTAATGAATACACCGTTAAGTAAATATCTCAACTAAATTGTAGCAAATATCACTATTTAGTTTTTGTTCGGATATCGGACATACTGTCAAATTAATTTGTAGTTAAAACTCAAACTGCCACCATAAAACCATTATTTACTCTGTAGGCGATGTTTTTAAAAATATAGAATAGAGATATATCAAATGCCATGCCAGTATAAACATACATTAATCACCGTTAACTCATTCACTCCCATAAATGTTTTTAAACGTCTTTTCAGACTTGGTCCAGAATTGGCTGGTACTGAATGAGTTAAAAAAAAAACAACTACCCGGTACATGAAATCATAATAAAGTCAAATTTTTCAACTTTTGAAGGCAGCAGCATAAGAACTCATCTTGAGTTTTGTGATGCTTCGAGAAAATGTATGTTCACCAAATCTATTACTTTGCTTCTCCACTATGAAAATATGATCTATGGTACGCGACACACGTTTCCTTACTAGGGCCTACTGTACATTAAAAAAAAGAAAAATAAATCTCCACAAATTGGACATAACATGATCCAAGCGGAATTCATTGCAAGCCTGCTGCACTGATATGGTCAACATTGGTGAGGTGCACCACATTTACAGCAGAAAATAAAGGCGGGATGCTGGGATGACATAAAAAGGTCATCTAATGAGCTGGATGTGCGGACTACATCCCGCCCCCTAAAGGTTGCGATTGCACATTGCTCTCAAGTGAGAACTTCCAGGTCGCCTTAGTGGGGTGATTCTCCAAAGCTGACATCAAATATGAGCAGGGTCAATGCTTTGAGAGAATCAAAGTGTTTCATGCACTCAAGCAGGCTATTTCTGGTATCTGTCAGTCCTTCTTTATTTCCTCTTTGGCTGCCTGCACACACACACACACACACACACACTCGTACTGTATATACACGCACATACACACATTATTTTCAGCCAAAAGAGCGTCTGGCTCCTGGAAATGTCAAACTGTTTTGTCATGTCCAATCTCAGTCAGCCTAACCTCTGTGTGAGTCTGTTTTATGGGGGGGAAAATCATCAGAGCAGTACTTATGTGACATAAATAGTGAATGGTGCAAATAATAGCTTTGCAGGTTTATCATTAATTCACTCAAACATCTTACAGCTCAGACATTTGGGAGCTTCTTTTGACAACCTTGACAGTTTTACAGCAATTCATGGAGAAAAAAATATCACCAATGTAATTAGATAGATGTAGTATCAGTAACGTAAATAAATATTTTTTCATTGCCGTCACTGTGTCTCATTAGATTCAAAATTGTTTAAGTAGATTTGTACCCAATGTCATTGTACAAAATATTCTCCAATAGCGCTGCATATTGGCACCCGTGGGTTCACCTCTGCACAGAATTTTCTTTTGGGGGTGGGCACCCCTGTTTTTTATGGAAAACACTCATTGGTGAAATATCCCTGTTTACAGTTTTTGGGGTTGCAAAAAAAAATAATAAAATCAGTGAAGGATAATGGCCGTCACTTATTTATGAACTTTTGCTACTCACGACCCTCTCTTGCGAGTGGTGGGGGTTAATTGTCGTCGCTTTCTGTGTGCTTGTAGACTCAGCTACAGTACCGTACACTTTTATTGTCACTCACCTGCTCAAGACAGGTTTAAAAAATGGTTCATTAAAACAAAGCAAAAGTGAGTGGCTTTTGTCTTTTGTCTTTTTTTTGTTGTTGTCTTCAAAACGATTTGAATGGGATGGGAGTGCTTTGAAGGACTGTTCTGGCAGGCTGGGGATTCTTTGTTTTCCAACCCGTCGTTATAAAACATGTATTTTGGGTGGTTTACACACTTTAAATGTCTATGCGGTAAAACATGGAGGATATTGTGTTAAAAAAAATAACATCAAAACTACCATAGTAGTGGAGATATGAGGTTGTCATTAGATCAAAGTTTCTGCTGTGTAGGTTGGATTGGTGGCAGAAATCCAATTCCTTTGGGCCTATTTTCTGTCCCTAAACATCTCAACTTTAAACTTTTACTAGCATTGGGGTGAGCCATTCCCACAACTCTCAGACTGTTCCCCCTATCTTGCCACACATATTGAGTCCATCCAAGGCCGTGATCACATCTGTTAAATTGTTTCCGAACCAACACACAGACAGTTTCGCCCTTTTGTCGAAAACAAGTGCTGTGTTTGTATGTGAGTGTGTGTGCACGCGCGTATGTGTGTGTTTGCGCGAGCGTGTGTATGTGTGTTCCCTCCTTCAATTTTTATTTGTGTCCCCATTGTTTCCATCTTGCGATGTTGATGTAGGCGTTCAATTGCACTGCGCGTCCCACGAGAAATAACACACAGTGATTGCCCCTTTCTCCTCTTGTTTCCGCCGGTGTGAATACACACTGATTTTGTTGTCTGCTTGGATGTTGTGTTAAAAAAAAAGCCTCCTGATTGCTTTGAGTTTTCCTGCACTCTTCCTGCTGGTTTGCCCATTTTCCTACACACCCCATAGCATATGGATGACATATGGATCCTGTGTGTATTATATAAGATATTACTATCATTGTTTGGCTGGTTTGTATGAAAGACAAAAGTTGAAATTCAATGGAAGGCAAAATAAAAGGGGGGGGGGGGGGTTCTCACAATTCACACGTCTTTGTTTCCACAGCAACTGATGCGCTCGTCCGTGTTCCACATGTTCATATTGAGTATGGTGGCCGTTGACGTGATTGTTGCTGCGAGCAATTATTACAAAGGCGAGAACCACCGCAGGCACTATGATGAGTTTTACCTGGCGGAGGTAAGATATTTTTTCTGTTTCCACATTTTTAGATAAATTCAGGACTGATTTTGTTTGTATACAAAACAAATAGGTATTCAAATGATTTTTTAATGATATGTTTATCTTTTAATGTGTTGGGTTGATTGATGGAGGATTTATTTTGGATTGCCCTGATGGGGCACGTTAAAAAAAAAAAGAAGATAATAATAATAAAAAATCAAACATAGTTTATATAGCACTTTACATACATAGAAATGCAACTAAAAATGATGTGCAATTTTAAAAAAACATCCAAAATACAAATCTTCCCCCCCACCCCACCATCACACACACACAAAATTAAAACGAAATAAATAAATAACTAGAGAGAGAGAGAGAGAGAGAGAGAGAGACAGAGATCTCCAAAGGCACACACATGGTCATATATATATACACGCACAACCTGATAAACTATGTATAAAAAACATGGCAAGGCACAGTGAATCTGTAAAAGGAAAAAGCACCAAAGGGCAGCTCATCCACACTGAGAGGAATGACAGCTCACGGCTGCCAAGATTGACCAGGTTAGACCTTACACATGGTGATGAACCTACCCGGTCCCCCAGGCCTAAGGAGCCTCCAGGAGGACACCACACGTGTGAAGGCTAGCCAGGGTTCTAAATAATCCATACAGCTCCACTTGATTTCATGTGTGGTAATTAATCAGCATTTTGATGGGTTTGGGTGTGTGTATAAATTTGTGCGCACTCATTGTACAATGAAATCTCAAGTGCCAAACCAGGATCAGATGATTTCAAATCTTTTTGTGACTGTCAACTTGACCGAGTTGATTAACTCACCAACTCTTTTAAATAATAAAAACCCTGACAGATTGACTTTTATTGATTTGATACTGACTAAGTTCCCACAGAAACACTAAAATACCTACATCGAAACCTCATGTACTTTTAAGGAGGGATCTTGAACATTGTGATGAACAAAGATTTTTAGTGTGATTCGTTTAATTTAAACATGAGTAGAATAGACCAGAGCCACAATATCGTTCTGGCGTGGACTTGTTCTCACGATAGTTTTATGAATACTTTAAATAGACATGCTGCTTTAAGGAGATTTGGCATTTAAGGTGGGTGATAACTCATGAAGTCTCAGAAGCTACGGTATTCATATATGGAATCTAGCCTGGGCGAAGGTGAGGACACGTTTTTCTACTGATTGGACTGCTTTTAGAAGACTAAGAAACAAATGCTCCTCGCCCATCAAAAAGGACAAATCTGAGTATTACTTATTAGTCACCACAACATGTTTAAATGATGCAGAGAGGTTTTGGAGAGCTATAAAATCTCTTTTTGTCAGCAACAACTTTCAACACATTTGTTATGAGTGATTCTGTTGCTATTCAAAATAAAATTTAGTTTATGAGTTCTTTTAACAAGCATGTTGCTTCTTCTGGAATCCTGCTTGGTCTAGCTCACTCTTTACCCTCAAAAACTACTCCCAGTACTAATGTAATAATCCTATTCTGGACAGTCTTTCAGTTTTGTACCCTGTTCCGTGCAAGATGTTTGTCAGAACGTAAAAAAAAAATCTAGATCCTAAAAAAAACCTACAGGGCCAGACTTGCTCGATCCTTACTTCTTAAAGCTAGCTGCTGATCTTATTGCAGAGCCACTTGCCTCTATTTTTAACCTTATAGTAGTCAATAAGGACATTCCACAAATTTGGATATCTGCTCAGCAGTCAGTCCCCATGCAATAGATATAAAGATGTTTGCTATGACACGACAGGATATCTGTCCACAAGAGTGTGCCGCAGGGTTGAGTGCTCGGACCACTTTTTACGTTTACTATTTGTGTGAACAATCTTGATCAAAATGTGGCAAATGCAGGACTCCACCTTTATGCGCATGACATTATTGTGTACCATTGTGCTACATTTTTTCACAAGTGGTTAACGATCAGCATAATGCCTTTTTCGTCATTCAAAATATACTGCATGATCTGAAACTTGTTTTGAACTGACTTTGTGCATCAAATCAACCAAATGAAATAATAGGCCCTCTTCTTTCATCAGGAAAGAAAAAATTAATTAGCTTCAAAATGCCCAGGGTGTCACCTTGCGAACGTAATGTGACCAAACCCAGAAAACATGAGCTGTAACATTCGCATCATTAGCCCGTGACATCAGTTTCACTGGGGAGCAGTTGGCAGTAAAGGACAAAATGGCACACCCCCGAGATGGATAAAAACGAGAGGATTTTTCTTATTCCATTCCAAGTTGACATTGTTACAGAGTGAATAGAATCTAACTTCTCTCTTTGTTGAATTCTAGGTGGCGTTTACTGTTCTGTTTGACCTGGAAGCTCTTCTGAAGATATGGTGTCTGGGCTTTACCGGCTACTTTAGCTCCTCCTTGCACAAGTTTGAATTGTTGCTCGTGGTGGGCACCACCCTGCATATCTACCCAGATCTCTATCACTCCCAGTTCACCTATTTTCAGGTTAGTCTTCATGCACACATACTTGGATACTATCTAACCAGCTATTGCCTTTCAAAATGCAGTGTTCCTTCACGAACGGGCAGTGTGAATGGGGCCTGGAAAGTTTTTTTTCTGGACTGAAGTAACGGAGTGGACATCATGTAATTATCTGATGTGGATTGCTGCTGTGTAAAAGCACATACGTGCAGCAATATTCCACGTTGCTGGGTTCTGTGTAAAAGACAGGATCAATGACAGATTTTCCGTGACGTCTCGGATTCATACATTTTTCCAGATCTCCGAAAAGCTCCTGCCTTTAAAAGACAGCATTTTTTCTCCCATGTTACTATTCTGTCTAAATGTCACAGACGTTTAATAGTTAGTTTAACTTTATTTGACCAATGTATTATTCTTTAAAAGTGGTAGACCACCTTGGACCCCTCTTGTGCTCTGGAGCATTGATACTTGCATTACCTCATATCCATTGCCTGTGCAAATAACAATGACTGAAAGCATGGGTGCCTGGACTGGTCCCAAGTTGATCGCGGGGGGCTGAAATGGGAGGAGGAAAAACGATTTGTGTCTATGTGTGCTTGTTATTAGTATTATATATTTTTGTTGTTGTATACTGCACCGTAGGCATCCATCATTTTCACTTTCCCAAAAAATGTATTTGAAAAAAAAATAAAAGAATAAAGCATGACCTGCTTTATTATTTTATTTTGGTTTTATCTACGGTAAATACGGTATTTTATTTTAACCTACGGTGGCGAAAAACCTGCATCACTGGAAGTTGTTAGCGTCAGCAGTCTGCAATTGCAGCTTGTGTTCAAAGCTGTTGCGCTATATCTTTTTTTGTGGTTATTCTCATTCAAAGTTTCTTTGATCTGCAACTCACCGATGGCACTAGCAAAGAATGGGAATATGGAGTGCCAGGAGAAGCATTATAAAATGGTACATGTGAGCTACGGAAGTGATGTTCATGCATTTTACACGTTGCAAAAGTGCGTCCCATGCCTCCGCGTCAAGTCTCCTGCTACTATCACTGCCTTCTATGGTAGGCAGTGATTTCCTTTTCACAAACTCAGTCTTGTCTTGTAACCAGGTTATTTTTCTGCTTCGTTTATGTCAGGGCCCGTTATCGCTGTTGCTCATCATGGCATGTGTGTGTGCGTATGCATATGCGTGCATGTGCTGTAATGGTGGATCACGGGAGGTTGATTGGCTTGAAAAGTAGATCTTGGGCAGGTTGGGCACCCTTGACTTCAAGTATATTCACACCTGTATGGACAGTACTGGATAAAATGAAAGGAAAAAAGAAACACGGCTTCCTTTCTGGTCCTTTAGGAGTATTCAGACACCAAGATAATATGATCTGGAGAGTCTGGCAGCAATCAAATGTATGCCCAGGCAATAGCACAAGGCTAAGCACCAAGCTACTGTATATGGTATTTTTATTCTCCATTTCCTTCATATCAAATTGAGTGGTGTGTCATCCGTCGTACCAAATCCTCTTTCAGTCCGAACAAAATGTCACATGCTTCTCCAGCCACACTTGTCAGCTTTGACACGGCAAAAAAGGTTTTTAATCAGCCAATGGAGCCCTCCATTCTGTGTGTGCTCAGACTTGTAATGGCTTGACTACTGGCATGAGTCAACTGCTCAGTCAATCTGATTCATTCAGGAAGGCAAAGCATCGGATGACTCTTGGAACTTTCAAGTGGTGCGGGGTGAGGGGGTGTGCTAATTTCCAGCCAATATTGGTTTAAAACGAATCGGATGTCTGTGACAGTGTGTTACAACACATCACACAATTACATTTCATGCAAGTCATTTCAACGTCTTGCAAAGGCCCATCATTGTCTGTGTTTAAGTTGCAAAGGCATACATTTTGCTGAAAAACATCAATTGCAAGTGAAGGCACTTCCTAGTTTGTTGTTGTCCAAACACTGTGACAATTGTTGTACTGCAGTATGGATAACGTTTCCTCAATTATTCACTTTAGACAAATAAATGCCTACCTCATTCCCACATTGGGGAGGAAAAAAAAACAATAGTGACTCTAATTATCTTAGTTGATAACAATGATTACATAAAAAGCAACTGCTGAACTCATCAAAACATCATCACCGAAACATGTACTTAGACCGTCTTGCACATGCCTTTCACAGATCCAACAATGGGGTCGGTCGCAGGACGGCGCAGGCATGATGATGGCACACTGCGAATGTGACCATATTTGGCGCGGGTTCAAAGCTACTTATTTATTTTACATGAAAGACATGTCATCCTTTTCCTCCGAAGGTCCTTCGAGTGGTACGTTTGATAAAGATCTCCCCAGCATTGGAAGACTTTGTCTACAAGATATTTGGACCGGGTAAAAAATTAGGCAGCTTGGTGGTTTTCACAGCCAGCCTCCTCATCGTGATGTCAGCGATCAGTCTGCAGATGTTCTGCTTTGTGGAAGACCTGGACCGCTTCACAACCTTCCCCAGGGTAAGAAACCACCTCGCTCTACCCTGAGGAGAGGAACACATCCCTCTGAAATGTCCAGAAAGACAGAACTGTAATCATCATTATCGTAAGTTTTAAAAATAACTATTTCCCTGGCTATGCTTTTATTCTAGCAAAATCCAAACGTTTTTTTTGTCACAAATGTTTTATTTTATTTTTGTAATACTGTAATTACTAATACAACATAAATAATTATTTTATTTTACTTTTTTAATATTTTGCCTTCATTCATGCAAATTACGACTTTTCCTGTAATATTACTGGATTTTCTGCACCATAAGGCGCAACTAAAAGCATTCGATTTTTTCAAAACATGTCAGTGCGCCTTATAATCCGAAGCGTCTTGCATATGGATCAATATTCTGATTTCTTGGACGTAGTATTTTAAATGTTAATAAATAAAGATAAATAAATCTGTATTGTGTTGGGTTGGATTCCCGTTAGCATAGCCCCATCTAGTGGATGTAGAACACACCCGCAGTCACTATTGTAGCGTCTATTTTATGTGCCTTATAAAACGGTGTGCCGTGTATATGAAAACGGTTTTAAAGTAGGCCATGCGCTTTATACTCACAAGTGCCTTAAAGAGCAGAAAATTGTAGTTGAAGTGTAACTTTATTGTTTTAATATTTTGACTTCATTCTTGTAATGATGAAGGTATTCTTGTTACATTTTTGGTCCTCTGTTGCAGTAATGATGAAAATTAAGTCTTTTCATAAGAAATGTCTTTGTTTTTCTTGATATGTGACTGATTTAACTTTTTTAAATGTATGACTTTTTTGTTGTGAAATTCTGACATTTTTTTGCCTTTAATATTTTCACTATTGTCTCAGAATACTGACTTCATCTTTCATTAGGTTACCTTTTTTGTGTCAAATTGCAGCGAAAGCAAACTGGTTGTGTGTGTTACGGTTCTTGTGGCCATAGAATTTGTGGACTTCAATGGTTAATGATAGCTTGCATGTTGGATTAAGGGATAAGAAATGTCTTTTAGTCTAGTTTTGATTTGAATCCTCACCACCAGCATTTCACTTGGTTTGCTTCTAACCAGAAGCCACTCAAATGTTGTCTGTTCTGCATGGCTTGTGCATCACACCCACACGTTTGTCACGTTAGTATCTCTTTTGCTGGCAGACCTGTGGGTTGTATCATTATTTGCAATGATTGGGCGGGTGGGAGTAAGAATGCGAGTAGTTGCGAGTTGAGGATGCTATTTGTCAGTGAAAAAGAAAGTGCAGGCGTGCATCGGTGTCCTGGCTTTCTGTGACCTTTACCTGCAGCAGATGATTATGTTTCTAAATCTCACAGTGGCAGGGTGGAAAAAGTGGTTAGCAAGAAGCATGATGTACATTACATCTTTACCTTGTCTTGTCCTTGAGCCTTTTCACACTCTCACCTTCTACCTTATTTTCCTTCCCTGTAGGCATTCATGTCCATGTTCCAGATCTTGACACAGGAGGGCTGGGTAGATGTCATGGACCAGACCCTGGTTGCAGTAGGTCACATGTGGGCTCCCGTTGTGGCCATTTACTTCATCCTCTACCATCTGTTTGCTACCCTGGTAAGACTCTTAATGTGCTGCTGTAATGTAATGGAGATGAGACAAGAGGTGTCACAGTTAATCGATGAATCCATCATTAAATTAAATATTATGTGCTTTGACATTTAGTGTCCTCAGTTCCTAAACGCAAATTGACAGTTGTTCAAAGGAAAGGTAATGTAACACAGTGGTAAACATGACCCAAACTCAGCTTTTTTGGAACGTGTTGCAGCCATAAAATACTAATTTAACGGTTATTTGCACACAAAAAACAAGGTTTATCAGCTTTAACATTGAATGTATTGATTTTGTAGTGTATTCAATTAAGTATCGGTCGAACATGATTTACAAATCATTGTATTTTGTTTTGATTTATGTTTAACACAACATCCCAACTTCATTGGAAATCAGATTGTACAACAACAATAATACACTATAGTATATTAATTTAATTCATAACATTTATGGATTATGGGTTATGTTCATCAACAGGTGGATATTTTTTTTCTGAAACGTCACAGCAATAAATTAAAAGGCACAGCACAATCCATATTGAGTGAGCATTTACAGGTCAAACTTAAAAGATATGAAAATACTGTTTGTTTGTTTGTTTGTTTATTGAACATAAAACATATATACAGTAATAATTTGACAGAAAATAAGGTAGATAAAAAAAGTAAAAAGAAAGAAATCAATCTTCATACAACAGTTATTATGTTCAAGGGAGTAGGAAGAAGTAAAAAACTTATAAACTGTACATGTATCTCCAAAAAATGATGTGCTAGAAAACAAACAAACAGAAAAACCGTGTTTAAATCAGTGTTAAAAGGGACTCATAAAGCCATTGCTCATTAAAATTTGCTATTGACCAGTATAATATTTATTTGCATGCATAACCTGGGATGTACATGTACCAGTAGTTAAACCTAAAGTAGCCTCAGAAGTGTATGCCAAACCCTTGTAACCCTTTGCATTAATCTGTACCCAAACAGTAGCTCTCAGTTTCAAAATGTTGGTAAGCACATCACCCCCGATCGATATGCAAATCCAGCTTTTTAAAATATTAAAATAAGTTCTCAACGACAAAAAATAGTCCACCAAAGCAGACTTCACTCAAATATAATGACCTTAAGAAAACAAGGGTGACATTTAATTTGAATGAGCGTTATTTGTAAACAGTCAGAGCAAGCACGTGACAAGCAAGCTTCTTGAATTGTTTTCTTATCTTAAGGCATTTAATTAGTGACTGTCTCATCACCCTTGTTATGCTTCCTCGAGCTTTACAGCCAATCAGCTGCGGACGTGAGAAGTGCTGACATTTTAGTGTTTGTCCTCCTTTATATTGGGTAGCATCCTGATGACTCACACCTCCTTATCCCAGACAGACAGGATGTCTTTGAGGATGGAACGAGGAGCAAATCAAATTAATTATTTTGAAGGACCTCTGGAAATGGAGAAAATGACCCTAAATGGCCACTTCAAACCAAAATGACAGACTTCTTGCGTCTCTTCTGGCATGACTTCTTGATCTTTTTTTTTTCCCAGGTTGACTTGATAGACCGTAGCCTCGGCCCTGAATTTCTGAGGCTGATTATGATTTAGTAGAAAAAAAAAACAATCTCAAGTTCTAGGTATGCCATAAAAGTCATGGGTTCACTTCCTTTCCCTCTTTGACTTTCTAGATTCTGCTCAGTCTTTTTGTGGCAGTTATATTGGACAATCTTGAGCTGGATGAAGACTTGAAAAAGCTCAAACAGGTAAGGAGTTTGTTCATATTTTTACTTTATGAGCACAAACATACAATACAGTATTCTATTTTCCACTGTTCTCTCTGCCATTTCCCATTCACTGCAATGTTTTATTTAAGTGCTTCACTGGTGCCAGCTTGGGAAAAGTGACGGGACTGAATAATGTATTCAGATGTGGGCAGGGCCCCTCGCCCTTTCCTCATCTCTAGAGGATTGAGCAAGTGGGCTGAGCTAATTAGCAGTCATACACGCACACACATGCACAGATACAACAGGTCAATGGATGCTTCTGGGTTCATGTGCAAATCATTGTCATCTTGTGGATTGACTAGAACATGACGGCTGGTAGTGAGTGCTAAAACAAAATGCCCTGAGTCAAAATGGTGGAAGACATTTACGTATTTGTACATTTGGAAGAATGTCGAACACGTCAGCTCCACTTGCCATTGTATTGCGCTCCAACCCGTGAAAGACTTGAAGCATGCATTGCATGTGCGTTTGTGTTCATCAGTATGTGTAAGTGTGGCACACTGAAATAAAAATTAAAATGTGCAGTTGATGTGTCAAGAAGTGAAAATGTCAAGAAGCGATAAACCTTACCTGCACAATATGCATGCTGCCAGTGGGCTCTTTATCAACTCATTTTTCGATATTTGTTTTCTAAGGTAAAAGCAGATTGTTATTATTTGTTCTAGTATTATTACATCGCAACAAAACTTAACCTCCAATACCAGTTATTCATGATCATTATGTACAACCACCACCAATGCAATGTGCACAAGCCTTCTCTCATACATGATAAACATAGGCTGTGTACACATTAAAACAAAGTGACTCGAAGTTTGGCTGATGAAACTTGTGGTTTTCTTTTCTTTTTTTTATGTGTAAGTGTAATAGTTCACCAGTATGCTGTGAGTACATTCTTGCAGCATCAGTAGAAGGACTATCTCTGTGAGTCATGTCCTATTAAAAATGCACACCTCAGAGGGCTAAAAAGCCTGTTTAGCTGCAGGTATTTGCAGAGCTACAGAGCAAAGGTGGACTTCATCAAAGAACCTTCAGAACAGCCTGCAAGAAGTAACATGCATGTTGTAAAGGGCACACAACAGCAATCGTTTTCTATCCAATCGACTCAGACCTTGCCTTGTAAATTGGCAATATGTTGCACTCCAGCTATGTCAATCCAACCCATGTTGGGTCATACCTATGCTCTCTATTCATGCTCACCATCACACTGGGTTTAAGACTGTATGACTTATTAATGCACGTAGGGCTGGACAATCATGGAAACAGTCATAATCGTTATTATTTTGATTGAGATTGAAATCACGATGAATAAAATGATTATTCATTGACTTCAAAACATAGTATTTATTTAACTACTGACACTGACTCTACTAACAAGAGCTTCAATTTCTTGATAGCCTCGTGTGTGTGTGTGTGTGTGTGTGTGTGTGTGTGTGTGTGTGCGTGTGCGTGTGCGTGTGTGTGTGTGTGCGTGTGTTTGTGTGTGTGTGTCTAGCTCGTTAGAACGTACCTGCAGGGACATAACAAATCTGTACGTTATAACGGTTGCTCGTCGTAACCATTTCCAATCCAATGGGCACCGGCTACGATGTATAATACAGTATGAACATTTATAGATGTACAAACATTAACATCTAATACAGTATAACCATGTCAATTACATGTGTAAAGTATGAAGAAAAAATTTGACATTAAACAAACAACTGTAGCGTTCCTACTTCATCTCTGAAAACATTCAGTCAGCAAATGAAAAGTGCCTTCTTCAGTTCAGGATGTGCCGTGCCCCGAAGCCGTTTACGATCATCTTTCAATCTGTTGGCCTCAAACTCTGCCACGATTGTCGAAATCGTTGACTTTGCCAATTCGTAGTCTCGGCTGAGCATCATTGTACGGGTATGCTTTGCTACCTCAGGGCCTGGAATGGAAAGTAATAAATGAATGGAAAAACAAATTCACAAGTTTATCAAGTCATTTTGCAGAAGAACTTGAGGCCATCTGTCCAACAGTTGAAGCTCAAAATAGAATGGCTGTTGCAACAGGACAATGATTCAACACACAAGAAACAGAATGGCCTCAGATGAACACAATGTGTGTCTGGAGTGGTTCAGCCAATGTAATTACCTCAACACAATTGCGATGCTGTGACGTGGCTTCAAGAGAGCTATCTACACCAAACATACCAAGATTCTTGTTGAAATTCATCAGTTTTACAAGGAGGAATGCTTCAAAGTTCATCCTGATTCTATTAGTGCCTGATCTACCTGCAGATCATCAAGCTACTTAACAGCTTCTGTCGCCTTTTGTATTCTGATCACAGGCCAGCTGACTTCCCTCTGTAAGTAGTACTGAGAGCCCATTTCTCTTGATTTCAGATTTTTTACAACTTGGGTAGGGGTGGAAGGGGCGGTCAGCGATTTGGCTTTGGGCTTCTGGGTGGAGCCCAATTGATCAACTTTCTGTGCCACATATTACTTTGTAATATGACACGTCGGAGGTGAAATGGCCATGTCGGAGTGCTGTCTTCATCACTCTCGTGTACGCACAGAGTGATCCATTATCATTTAGGAGGTGGGAGGAAGCTGTCTAGAACAAACATCATTTTAAACCACATTGTTCTGTGAGTCTGGAGATACACACACACACACACGCGCACACACACACACACGCACGCACACACACACACACACACACACACACACACACACTCATCAGTGTTGATTAGGATAATGCATTTAGCGCGTGAAATTAGGTTTGCTCCAAAGGTTTAATACAAGGAAGGCAGACAGCAGAGGAAACCAGAAGCGACGCGGCATCACTGCACACCCACACATTCATCAACGTCCTTAATGCTCACAGAAGACGTGCGACTTGGTTAAAATGCTGCCCAATTCAATGGGCTTATGTGTGGTGTACTATAAAGATGCTTTTACACGCTGCAGTGGCACATCTTTTTTTTTCCCCTGTCACATTGAAGAGCATAGTAATTGGTTGTATTGTGTTTGGAATGATGACACTGGCCGATGTTGTCGTGCCTTCATTTGTGTCACAGTTTGGTGGGCTTTATTGATTGGAGAGAGTGATGGTCCACCATTTGTCTAACAAATCATCGCCACCCATATACCTGTGGGGCCAAAGGAAGGTGCAAGAGATAGGCAAAAATGTTTCCCCTGTGCCAATAAATATCCAAATTGAGGGGGAAATGGGTGTTTACCCCTCAGGGTCCAGTGATGATGACAATCGTGTGTGTGTGTGGGTGTGTGTGTGGGTGTGTCTCAGAAAGTGTGCAGCAATCACCCACCTCCGCAGGCCAGGTAGATGAGTCATGAGATGGATTGGAGAAATTGAAAAAAGAAAAAAAAAAGACTGACAAATACAAATCAGAAGGAAAAGAAAGGTTGAATTCCATCTGTGCACTTCAATGATGACAAAGGCAAGCAAACATCTGAATCATGAGTAGTTATGACAAATGACTGTGACTAACCACATAAAAGTCTTTCTGGTATATCGATGGGAATGTCTTTATTATTTCATCTCCCACAGTATTTATTGAGTGAAAACGGCCCAAGTTAAAAAAAAAAAGAAAGTCTTGTTTTTGAAAATGCAAAATATTTGATCAGATGAATGAAGGTAAAGCACTCCATCACACTGAAAAGTCTGTCCTGATTTTGATGGTGTGTGATCTACTAAATTTGGTGAGCACTGAATATAACGTACACACAACAATGTGTTGATTGCTAATATCTGAGTAAGAACCCATGACCAACACCTGCTTCTGCTTTCTTGTGCGTCAGAACCACAATTAAGATAAGATATCCTTTATTTGTCCCACACTGGGGAAATTTACAGCCAATTGACTCACCATCATGTTGTTGTATCATTGTTTGATTCATGAGAACTGCATACATGATAAGATCAGGTCTGTACTGTATCCGACTACACTGCCATCTAGTGAATCTTACTCATTGTAGTAGATAACTGGCTGGATTAACGAAATGATATGACTTTATGTAGGCTTTTAGTTGTGGTGTGATGGATGGTCACCACGTTGACGTATTTATATTGCTGTGTCATCAAATTAGTGTTATAGGGGGGAGGGGTCTCCAGGGAGGTCCTTGGATTCTCAAGATGCGATCTGGCGTTGTGGTAATCTGTTTATTGCCCTCCTCCGCCCCCACTGAGTCTGACAGGCTTGTTGCGTAGAAAACAGCGGTGGCAACAGCATGCGGCCGTCAGGCTCCACTTCATATTTGTCAGACGGGTCTGGGGATGAAGCAGGAGATGACGTTAGAGAGAGTAGCTTATCGGGCTGGGGAAAGTGGAGGTATAAATTAGGTTTAGAATGACTATTTACTGTTTGTACAGCTGTGACAGAAACATACAGTAGCAGTGTGACATCATTCATGCTTTCCTAAAACCTCTCATCTTTGCTTCTGAAGTCTGTTTCTGGATATAAAGCAACCACTTTGTTAAGGTGAATTCAACCTGATCAAATGCACGATGGAGGTGATCGTGTTGCCACCTGATTGTTTATTAATTCAACTAAAAGATGGCCTCCATTCGTCGGACTTAATGGAGCGAAGGCTTATTTAGGGATTTAGTGACAGCGAAGAAAGCCTTCGAAGACAGAGAGTGGAGCGCAGAAGAAAAGAGCTTTCCCCCTCAGAGGATTCTCGATACAATAAGCTCTTATCTCTTGAATGTCACCTTCAGTTATCAATTGGAAAGCTACTGCAGGTGTTTGGGATGCTCTACCACTTTGGCAGTCATCGCCACCACTTTACAGTTTATTTTTATGTACGCGCACACACACACACACACACACACACACACACACACACACTGTTGTATGCTTTTTACGGCAGGGGTGTCAAACTCATTTTGGTCATTGGCCACATTGTAGTTATGGTTTGCCTTGGCGGGCCGTTCTGAATTTTGGGAAACCATATAAATGTTTAATCACCTCCACATATTACATACACAACGCACAACAAATTTATGAATAACTAGTTTTAAAATCAGAAGTCAAGAATAATGACTGTTATTGTGGATTACATATGACAATTAGAATTTATTTAGTCCAGACTTTCAGCAAGCATCATGGAACTTGACATGCTTGATTTCCTTTCGCGGGCCACATAGAATGATGTGGCGGGCCACATATGGTCCCTTGACTTTGACACCTGTGCTTTACGGTATTTGCCAAATATGTTTACATCCACATTTTTTTAATAGGACTGGAGCAATTATAAATACATTAATAATAATGATGATAATAATAATTAATAATAATAGTCGTACTTCAAAAATAAATCCCAATCAAGAACATGAAGCAAGAACGTTTGGCCTTATAGTTGGAGAATTGTTCTTGAAGCATTCGCAAAGTGCACACACCCACACTGGAAAAAAGAAACGTCCTAAAAAGACATCTTTGAAGGCGAGCTACTGTTTTACTGTGCAACCCTAACAGATACACTTTAATTTAATTGAGAACTGTTGAGGAGGGGGAGCTGTCAATTTGCTTTTGGACCCTCCTTGGACACAGGTTCTTTTATCTCTCTGTAAGGTGGAAGAAGACCCAACACCACGTCGTCTTTTCTTCAGTTTATCACAACGCAACACAAATCGTTTTGGGCTCCTGTGAGTCTCAGATTTCATCAGGAAGCCCCGACAAAATACAGTCACTCGTTTATATAGGCATACTATGGTAATGAGGGGCGGGCAGTCCTTCCCCTTATGTAAAAATCTGAAACAAAGAAAGGTCAATGCAGTTCGATCTTGGCATTTTGACAAAGTACAGACCACATCTGCCCTGCACAAATTATGAGATTGGAGTTCCTTTCTCAGGGAACTTGACAGCCCTGGGGGGCTCAGCATAGGTGGGAGGCCAGAAGAAGACACTTGCGGGCTGTTAATCACTCAAGATAAAATGGGATGTAAACTTCACACTAGATTCTTTGTTTTAAGTACTTCAGCAGATGTTCAGGACAGAGACTAGTATCAATATTACTCATAGCAAGGTGAAATTCCTCAACAATGTTCTCCTACTACTTCTAGAGGAATAATTCCTTAACAAGAACACATTGAATTCATTTGTCTCCTACATCACACACTTGCATGACTATTGTGGACAGATGTACAGTACCAATGATGATCTCAAATAAAACGCACAGCTCTCCGACACAAACGTATTGCATCATCAACAATGTGGGACAAATCACGTTACTTAAACTCAAGGACTACATGAGGAGAGAATGATCAGTTATTGAGCCCAAAAACACAAATGAATAAGAAAAATGGTGGCTTTTGTCCTGGCAGGTGAACTCCACTTCTTCTGTCATTAATGAGCAGTTACTAACTTACGTTGAACTTTTCATGCTTGTCAAACTGCGTTATGACTATTCAACAGCAACAAGAGAGATGAGCCAACTGCCAAAACTTCAAAACAGAATAATGTAGGATTCTGTAGAGATTTATTCGGTTGTTGGTCTCTGCTCTTCTGCGCTTTATTGGTGCACATCGCCTGCTCAGTTCATGTGAGCTGTGTGACATGTGACGAAGGGAGCACCTGACCAAATAATCACTCGGGCTACAGAATGGCTTGATTATGAAATTCGTTGTCAAGCACTTTTAATGATTGATTTGTATTTATATTATCAATTTGTTGTTGCAGCCTTAATTCATAGTCAATTTACTCAAATGTAGGGGCGGGATGGCCTACAGGGAATTTATTGTGGGCCGCAGCCCTATACAGGTGAAATGCACTGACACAAATCTGAGGATGCATTGTATTCATTTTGGTCACCTACATGCGAAAAGCAAGAACAACATGCCAAGACCACTCAGATTTAAACACCACAGGCTAGGTGTGTTTTTATTGATAATAATAGTACAATGTTGTTTTGAATTTGAAGGTACCTATTAGGGGTTTATGGGCTGCATGGCTTTCCAGCAGCTCGGTTGCACGCCTCATTAGCCAACGAATGAGAGAAGGAGAGGGTGACCCTGCTCACTCACTCTCAGCCCGTCTTCCCCCTGGATACTGCATCTGAATGGGCCCGGGGGCATGGCGGACCAAACCCAAGTGTCTCGAGGGCAACTAGGCTATTATATGCAACATGATATACATATTAATGTTAGCATTGATCATAAACAGAGCTGTCAAGGTAAATGCAGATTTATACACGGATCTTCTGAATAACAAATACAGTCCAGACTGTATTTCAAAAATTTTAGGAAATTACTCTCAATTCCAATATGGTTCAGGTTAAAGATCTCATGTCCACGAAGCAGTTTGGTTGGTTCACTCCAGTAGGTAAGTTTTAATTTAAAGTTTAAAATGCCTTACCTTAACCATAATCCCCTCCGCATTGTGGCCAAGGTTGAAATCCAATCCAAGTACCTTGTACTTCTATTCCTGTCTATAAACGCTCATTGTTGTCTATTTCTTTTCTTCTTCTTCGTCTCGGTTATTTGGTGGGTTCCACCTCTCTGGTGCATACCCCCACCTACTGTACAGGAAGCACAAAGCCTTTCCATATATAGCCGATGTAGGCTACCCTGCATGTATTCAGCCCAGCAAACAAACACATGAGACAAGTGGGATGTATTTTTTGTCAGTTGTCGGCAAAAAGGGCGTCTTTCAGCGACGATTACACTGATGGATGAAAACCCACTTCAGTCAGTGCTTAGTCCGTCAACCACAGTTTCCGTCAATCATCAACAAAACTGGCATCCGTCACTGAAGGACCGACAGAATGCTCGTTCCTGCAAATAAGTATACTCTGTTTATACCCCAAGCTAGTATTCGAAATGCTATACGGTGATCTGTGCATTTTCCTGTTTGCCTTTTATTTATGTGTGCTTTATTTATCATATAGTGACCACACTAAGGGTCCAGTGCATTAGCACATACTGTTAATAGTGATCCGTGGCGGTTTAATCCTGATAGCAGCCCACGAGCTGAATAACCTTGCATCGCATCAATAAATAAGCAGCTAACAAAGGAAAGTATTTTGCACCAACAGACACTTTTCTATTTTTTTACAGTGCACTCTGGACGTTAATTGCTGCAGGTCAAATATCACTTCTTATAAAATGTAAATGGTCTCAGGATAGTACAATGCACTGTGCTCCTACGGTGAAATTGAATTAAATCCAACATGGCGTTTGTTTATTTTATCTCCTCTCAGTCAGATGCCTATACAGTGGAAATAAACACAAGTACACAAATAATTGGCTCACATCAAACTTGTCTATTTGAATGTCTGTTTCAAAGTTTGGGGAGGTTTTTTTTCACATAAAGAAACAATACAAGGAGCAGAAAATGGAGGAAAAAACGTTCCAAGTTGGCTCGTGAAGCAAGAAAAGGGTGATTGCATTGAAAGCTTAGCTTTATTGGGATCTTTCTTTGTGTCAGTTCAATTGATTAGGACCTTTGGGAATAAAAGGGTCCATATTAATTCTTCATTGTTGTCTCCGCTATGTCTGCATCGCTCTTGCGTACGTTGCTGACAATTGTGCAGGCATCTTTTGGGATGAATCAGCACTTTCTGTGTTTCTACCCGAGAATTGCAGCACCACAGAGAACTTAAGCAGACCTTTATTTTCAACCCCATAAAGTTGGAATTAATGTTTGAGCTTTAAAAACAAACTAGGAGGGGCATACTCATCAATTATTCGATTAATTGTTCATTAAAAATTGTGCCAAGTTTGTAGAATTCACTGTGGACTTAGCACAAGCAGAGACACTGTTGATTTAGTCTTCACTAGAAGGCAACCTTATACTGTAAATCTTCAGGTTCCCTTCACCCACTCAGCTCGCAGAAGACGCTTCCATTTATGTAAATTAGGCAGTAAACGGGGGGGGGGGGGGAAGAGAAATGCCATGAATGTTATGGTACTGTTGTCCCGTTGCACAGTCACACTCCCAGTATGAAGGGACGTTTGCTCTCATGCACAGGCAAACGGGCTGCAAAACATTAACCAAGCACAGCTAATTTGCCACACAGCGAGTGGCCTGCTCCGAATGATAAGGTGCCATTCGGCATTGCTTTAAATGCGGTACGCTGGCGGTCCTAATCGGCAATGCATCAAAGGTTATCTGCTGGCACCCACACAGAGACTACCTGCCAGGGAATTTCAATCAGCCTCCCCCATATGTAATTAAATTGAAATAATTGCTTTCATTTCCCTTTTGTCATTTTATTTTGTCAAGCCTTTGCCACAATGCACATTGTTCTGTTACTGCCTGTTTTTTTCCTCCTCTTCCTTTTCTTCACCAATCACTCCAAAGTAATCTTTGTTTTTTGTTTTTCTTTTGTTGGCTCCTTCCATTATGTTCTCAAAGTAAGTCAGACCTCAAGCTAAAAGTGTGCATGTGCTGTGTTAAAGGTAAGCGTATTGCTGCCATCATTAGGCAGCAACTTCAATCTGCACTCTGCTTTCCACTGTTTGTTTTCCCCATTAGTAGACCGGACAAGATGCAGTCCTCAAAACCCATAAGTGTTCCAAAACCCAAGTGCCGTTCTTGTTCCTGTTTTTCACTTTGAATCCTCTTATCTTCACTATGCAGTGGACATGAAAACATGACACCACAATTATATTTAACATTTTCCCGCAAGGAGGCCCGGTGGGCGACTGGTTAGCGCGTCGACCTCACAGAGCAGAGGTACCAGGTTCAATTCCACCTCCAGCCTCCCTGTGTGGAGTTTGCATGTTCTCCCCGGGCCTGCGTAGGTTTTTTCCCGGTACTCCAGTTTCCTCCCTCTTTACAAAAACATGCATGGCAGGCTGATTGGACACTCTAAATTGGCCCGAGGTGTGAGTGTGAGCGTGGATGGTTATTCGTCTCTTTGTGCTCTGCGGTTGGCTGGCTACCAGTTCAGGGTGTCCCCGCCTACTGCCCGAAGACAGCTGGGACAAGCGCCAGCAACCTTTGCGGCCCTTGTGAGGATAAGGTGGATCGAAAAATGTACGAATGAATGGATTTCCCCCCAAAATACTTTTAAATATAACCAGTTAAATCGTTTTTTCGGTTGTGGAAGGGGGAGGGTGGTGAAATAGAAGAACAAATACATGGAAAGTGTTTTCGTAACTGCACACCCTGAATCCAAAAGGTTGTGCGAAAACATCTTTGCACACAAACAGAAATGCACACTCAATCTTCTTTGATGTTATGTTTTTGTTTTTTTGTTTTTTGCTAGACTGATGCTTAAGTCTCTATGAACAGTTCCAAAAGACAATCAAATGTGGCCCAAAACCTCCAAGCATGCTTTTGAATCAACAAAATGCTTCAGTAGCAAAAGAAAAAAAAATTATATGTTTTGGAATGACTCTGCCAGAGACAAAAAAAATCTGTGGTGCTGAAAGAGGTTGTGCACAAGAGATTCCCTTGCAATCTTGACAGATTTTGAGTACTCTAGTAATGAACAGTGGTCAAGATATGCCAAAGAGTCATTGATGTTATGAAAGCAAGAGGCTTGCGTCTCCCCAATAACAAATTTCATGTTTTTATTTTACAATAAATAATTTCGGAAACATTTAAAAATATTAATCGTGGTGTCATATTTTTATGTCCGAAAAAGACGATTTTAACACATTCCTCTGGATCAACCATGATGTTCCATGCATTAACTCATCTCACTTTGCTATTCCGCTTCGTTCAGCTCAAGCAAAGTGAGGCAAACGCCGACACCAAAGAGAAGCTCCCTCTCCGACTCAGGATCTTTGAAAAATTCCCCAACAGACCTCAGATGGTGAAGATCTCCAAGTTGCCGTCGGACTTTACCGTGCCCAGAATCAGGTATGTTGTTCCGATGGCTTTGTTTAAACTGCCAGCTCATGCAACTCCGCTGTTACAAAATATTAGGAGTTAAACGTGTCCTAATTCGAATACCTTAAGTCTGCCTCGGGTGCCCGTTTATTTCGTGTGCACCGTCGGAAACACAAGTCGAGACATCCACAGCAACAATGGTGTATCTTCTACTTGACTGTAACACATCTACTAGCGACATGAAGCCTGATATGAGACCAAGCCCTCTCAATTATTGTTCTTACCGTTGTCATTTTTACCATGTGCCACGTCCCCAAGGGAGAGCTTCATGAAGCAATTCATCGACAGGCAGCAGCAGGACCCCAGCTGTTTCTTCCGAAGGCTCCCCTCGGCCTCGTCGTCCTCCTGTGACCACTCCAAACGATCGGCCATTGAAGACAACAAGTACATTGACCAAAAGGTGCATTAATCCAAAATTATCTCCCCCATCACATAGACATGCGGGTATGATGGTGATAGCATCTTCCCTTTCACGCTATTTACCTTTAAAACTACACCTAGGTGATAACATCGGCAATAATAAAGAGCTAGGTTTTTTTTATTTGTCCAAAGACCACATTCTTCATTTGCTCTGACTTCATTAACTTGTTGTGTTTTGCAACCTGCGTTTGCTCTCTCAGCTTCGCAGGTCAATATTTAGCATCCAGGCTCGGAACCTGCTGGAAAAAGAAACCACGATCAATAAAATACTACGGTGAGACACAAGTACATATTCAGTGAACATACAAGTGAACACATGCCTCAGTTATGTACAATGTAATATTGAATGTTTCAATGCATTTCAATTTGTTGTTTTATCATTTTACAAGACAACTTATAAAGAAAGCATACAGTATTGTGTTGTTTTGTTTTGGGGGGGTTTAAGCCCTATCCAATCATCAAGAATTATAGCATACTTTACACACCTTATTTCCTGTCCTGTGGAAGCCGTTTTTTTTTTTTCAGAGGCTCCTGGGCCCCATTTCAAGCAAATATGCCAGCCTTCATCTCACTCTAAATACTGCTAGGACAATGGCGAGCTCGGTTTCGCTACCATGACGACAAGGGGCGGAGTCTCAATGTTCCAACTAAATAGCATTTGCAGAATGCCTCTAACCATCTTACTGGCAAGTGTATGTTTAAAAACAGACTGGATTTCATTCATGAGTGCGTGTGTAATGGTGGGCAGCATCCATGTTAGTCAGCAAGCATCTCACAGGCGGTTGTGTGCTGCAGCCGGTTGCTCGTTTTTACTTGCTCAACCTGAGGCACATCCCGTCAATAAAAGCATTTTTTCAACTCTTGGCGTCAGCAATTCATATACTACGCTGCGTGTATGTGCCACATGTACAGACAGTAACGAAACACAAATGCTGGCGCCAACAATAAAACTCCGAATATATTTAAATTAAACTCATAGCAAATCAGAAAAAGCCTCAAATATATGTCAATGTGATTTATTAACAACATTTGCAGTGAAAGGAGTAAAGGATGACATACAATCCAACAAGACACTGTTTAGTTGGTGACTGCTTGCATTTCATGCTTTTACTCACATAGACATTCGCCATACACACACACTCAGACCCACTTCCGACTCAATTTCTGTTGTGAAATAAATAACAATTTGCTGTTCAGCATGACAGAACTGGCACCGGGTGTACATTAGCCTGCTGGCACCATGTCCAATCTGTCGAGCCCTCTGCCTCGCAACCTTCCTCCTCCTCTGAAAGATAGACACTCTATTTGCAATCATTGGCTGCTTAGCCGTTGTCCTCACAAACACAAAATCAAGTTCACATCGGCATCAATATAAAATGGCGTGACACCAAACTGCATCGCGTAACTGATGTAACGTTCAGTGGTGAGCTACTAAACCTCACAGACAACAAATTAATCATGAATCTTCCCAATACTGGCCATGTAAGATGTTTCTATTGCCACTTGTTGCAAAGGTAGGTTTTCTCCAGGACAATGGTTTTTTTTCCACTCAACCCAGATTAGAAAAAAAAAAAACTGATTCAGTGCTCACTGCAAAGCACAGCAGCGATAGGGCAGGGACAAATGGCATGACTTATTAAAACAGGTATGCAAATGAACAATGAAAATTATGAGATAAATTGTTTTTTAAACATGAATGTGCCTTTGCTTATCTCTTACGCAGTGCATGCACAAGACAGCGGATGCTCAGCGGGTCATTGGAAGGACAGCCGGCCAAGGAACGTTCTATCCTTAGTGTGCAACATCACATACGGCAAGAGCGCAGGTCTTTGCGACACGGCTCCACGAGTCAGAGGATCAGCCGAGGGAAATCGCTGGAGACCCTCACCCAGGACGTGAGTTTGACCTGTTCTTAGAAAGAGCAATTAAGCACTGGTGCGTCTTTCTGATTACAGTCTTTTGCATTAACTGTCACATACTGTAAGTATAAGAACAATAATTTCATACCAAATTGGAAAACATACCACAGATAAAACTCTCCTTATGATATTAGCTAGCCAGCTTGGATTAGAAGATAACATAGCAGTCTGCATCTTTACTCTCTGCTCCCTTTTGTCAAACAGATGTCACACAATATCCAAATCAAAGTCCTTGGTTGACAAAAAGCTTGTTCAACTCCACTTTTTACAAGTTTGAAAGTGTTCAATTTTCAAGCTACCACTGTTTATGTAAGTGTGTCATAAAAACATCTGAATAACGAACTCTTTCTTTACTTTTGAAGCATTCAAGCACTGTGCGCTACCGCAACGCCCAGAGAGAGGACAGTGAGATCAAGATGATCCAAGAAAAGAAAGAACAAGCAGAGATGAAGCGGTAGTCACACATAAAATGCAGTGCGGTGTCCAGTGTAAAAACATCTTAGGCAACAGCTAATATACCAGCACTGTTCTTTGTCTTTTCCTTCTCCCTGGTCGGCCCGACAGAAAAGTCCAGGAGGAGGAGCTTAGGGAGAACCATCCGTACTTTGATAAGCCTCTCTTCATTGTAGGCCGGGAACACCGCTTCAGGAACTTCTGCCGAGTGATCGTTCGAGCTCGCTTCAACGCGTAAGATAACTGTACTTTTGATGAAGTTGGAAGCATTAAACCCTGTTTTCATTATGTTTTTTTCAGTTTGACTGCAGTATTTAATCGACTGCAATATTGTAACAGCTTGACCGTTGCAATAGAAATGCCCACATTCCAACACAGCAGGCACACCTGTTCCCATTAAATCTAAGGCTTATGTCTGTGAAGGCAAACTTTTTCATGTATTGGATCGCATTGATCTATGCACGCCTACTGAATAAAGTGTCTCTTGAGTGCACGGAATGTTTGGTGTACAAACTGAAATAGCTTTTTTCTATGCAGTTTTTGAATGCACTCACGTCACATGAATACAAAACAGAATGACTTTCTATTACTGTCATGTCACAATGCTAACATGATGTATGAATCCATTTCTAGATCCAAAACGGACCCCATCACAGGAGTTGTGAAGAACACAAAGTACCACCAACTGTAGTAAGTGTTTTCCCTCTAAACAAGACTGATAAGTTGGGTTCAAAGCAAATGCAATGTGGAATCTGGCTCATTTATATTCATATATATTCAAGGCAACGCATCATGTCATTGTACAGCGGAACCTCTAAAGTCAAACGTCCCAAAAGTTGCCGTTCGACGAAGGTTTTCTTGAAGAGTTTATTTTTTCGAAATGCATCAAAAACGGAAAGCAGAAATTGGAGTGAAAATGTGATGATAAACATAGAACCATGCAGGGAATTTGCCACACATAGGAAAGATTCTGGCTGGCTGCTCAATTCAATAGCAGCAGTACGGTCACAGCGCTAGCCATCAATAAGGATGTCTCATTTTCATTTTACAATAGTCGGACCCAGTTTCACGGAATGAGTTGTGTTAAACTTTAGGGCTTCCACTGTTGTGCTATTTTCAAGCTTCACTATGGCAAACACTCATGAAGATTGGAGCGGATAGTGGTTCCAAATATATCGTCAATCGAGCTGATACCATGTGGTTGATACGTGACCCGAAAAGAAAGTGATCCCGTGGTCGCTAATGAGAGCTGTCAGGTGATCGAAGGCCTCGTAATTAATAAAATCTCCAGGCGCTGTGGCCGAAATGAATTTAATTATTAAAGTTTTGCTTGAAGGCACACACTCCTTTGAGAAATCTTGAGGAAATTCAGTCCCAAATCAGTACAACAAGACACTCATCAGGCATAGCATTAGGTACACCTGTGTTGTCCATTTGGGTTCATCACACTTTCTCATAATATTCCAATGTCATCTAGCCAAATTTGCCATCTCGTCATGATGCATTGGTGTTGTGCACCACAGCAGGCGCCAACAAAAACAATCAACAATGTTAAATACTGCAACTCTCTGACAATGTTCCTAAAAATTGAGATTTACTAGCTTTTCATGAAAAAAAAAGAAAAATGTATCGTTTAGATTCTCATTGTGTGAATGTGACTGTGAATAGTTCTTTGTCTTTATATGTACCTTGTGATTGACCGGTGACCAGTCCAGTGTCTACTTTGGCCCTGATGTCAGATAGAATAGACTTCAGCTCCCCACAACCCTGAACAGGATAAAAACAATGGAAATCTTCTCATGAGATTATACAAATCTATTGAATGATACTAATGTCTCTGTACAAAAGCTATTGCAAGTTATAATCTTCATTCTATTTTACAGCGATGCATATTATGTAGAGTTGTGCCTGTTTTTTGTTTTCTTCACATATTTGGTTATTTGTTATGACCGTATTTTCCAGACTATAAATCACAGTTTTTTTCATAGTTTGGCTGGGGGTGCGATTTATACTCTGGAGTGATTTATGGGTGAAATTATTAACACATTATTATATAATTTCACATTTTTTTTTACATTAAACCACAAGAGCCCGATCTAGACCTGTATTGATAAAACCACGATGAGTCTGACGTAAGCGATGTAGAAGAGGAAGTGCTGCATCTTCTACCTCTGGAGTTGGTGGAGTTGCTTTAAAATGACACAGAGGATGAAGATTCCATTGGATTTAGTGATTTGGAGTTTGGTGACATTAATGGTTTGGTGAACTTGTTAGCATGTTCTTTATGCTATAGTTCTCTGAATAACTCTTAAAATGTTACTTGAACATACCAGGCACGTTCTCAGTTTGTTGTTTATGCATAATGTAACGTTAGCATATCGTACATTTATTCAGCGTGTTGTTTTCTATTTTATTTTTATTTTAAATTGCCTTTCAAGATGGCATGTGTGTTCTTGGTGTTGGATTTTATCAAATACATTTCCCCCCAAAATGCGACTTATACTCCAGTGCAATTTATATATGTTTTTTTCCTTCTAAATTATGCATTTTTTGGCTGGTGAGAGTTATAATCCGGAGCGACATATAATCCGAAAAAGACGGTACTTTTATTTTAACATAAGAAAACCTTTATTTGTCTCACAATGGAAAAATTCCCAATTTACAGCAGCAAAATTATGAAAGGGAGAAAGTAGAAGACAAAAAGTATATCAATAAATCTAAATATAAAATATAACATTTTATTGAATATGCAACCATCCATCCATCCATCCATTTTCCGAACCGCTTGATCCTCACTAGGGTCACGGGGGTGCTGGAGCCTATCCCAGCTGTCTTCGGGCAGTAGGCGGGGGACACCCTGAATCGGTTGCCAGCCAATCGCAGGGCACACAGAGACGAACAACCATCCACGCTCACATTCACACCTAGGGACAATTTAGAGCGTTCAATCAGCCTGCCATGCAAGTTTTTGGAATGTGGGAGGAAACCGGAGTACCCGGAGAAAACCCACGCAGGCCCGGGGAGAACATGCAAACTCCACACAGGGAGGCCGGAGCTGGAATCGAACCCGGTACCTCTGCACTGTGAAGTCGACGTGCTAACCACTGGACTACCGGGCCAATATGCAACCATATTCATTCATATGTTCATAGTGTGTGTTTTTCTAAAAGTACCAGTACTCACCAATGTCTTAATGATTATGTCACTGAATGCATGTGTGTGCCCGCAGTGACCTATTGGGCCTTGTCACCTATTTGGACTGGGTGATGATCATTGTGACCATCTGCTCATGCATCTCAATGATGTTTGAGTCACCCTTCACCAGAGTCATGCAAGTGCCCACCCTGCAGGTAAGCAAAGCATTAAGTGTCCCTCATACAGCATCTCTCAACAACAACCAACCAATAATATGTCACATCCCGTCCTCTGTTACAGATTGGCGAGTACGTCTTTGTCATCTTCATGAGCATCGAGCTGAACCTGAAGATCATGGCAGACGGTCTGTTCTTCACACCCACAGCGGTCATCAGGGATTTTGGAGGTGTGATGGACATCTTCATCTACCTTGTAAGGAAACTTATCAGCACAGTGTTATCCGTGTATGCTTGGATGGATAACATTGAGTGCCTTTCTCTGGTGTCTTTCTCCAACTGCAGGTGAGTCTCATTTTTCTGTGCTGGCTGCCACATGATGTCCCTCCCGAGTCTGGCGCTCAGCTGCTGATGATGCTGCGCTGCCTGCGACCACTCAGGATCTTTAAGCTGGTGCCTCAGATGAGGAAGGTGGTGCGGGAAGTCCTCAAAGGCTTCAAGGAGATTTTCCTGGTGAGCAAATGGAGCAAGTGTCCACCTACAGTATATCTTTATATTTTAAAAGTTATTATATAAGTAGGTAGGTAGTTTAGTTGACAACAAATAAAACCACAAGATCAACTGTTCAACAGGGTGTTATCCATCCATCCATCATCTACCGCTTATCCGGGGCCGGGTCGCGGGGGCAACAGCTTTAGCAGAGAAGCCCAGACTTCCCTCTCCCTAGCTACTTCTTCCAGCTCTCCCCGGGGGATCCCGAGGCGTTCCCAGGCCAGCTGGGTGACATAGTCTCTCCAGCGTGTCCTGGGTCTTCCTCGGGGTCTCCTCCCGGTGGGACATGCCCGGAACACCTCACCAGGGAGGCGCTCAGGAGGCATCCGAATCAGATGCCCAAGCCACCTCATCTGGCTCCTCTCGATGTGGAGGAGAAGCGGCTCGACTCTGAGCCCCTCCCGGATGACCGAGCTTCTCACCTTATATCTAAGGGAGAGCCCGGACACCCTGCGGAGAAAACTCATTTCGGCCGCTTGTAACCGGGATCTCGTTCTTTCGGTCACGACCCATAGCTCGTGACCATAGATGAGGGTTGGAACGTAGATCGACCAGTAAATTGAGAGCTTTGCCCTTTGGCTCAGCTCCTTCTTCACCACGACAGACCGATACAACGTCCGCATCACAGCAGACGCTGCACCGATCCGCCTGTCGATCTCTCGCTCCCTCCTGCCCCCACTCGTGAACAAGACCCCAAGATACTTGAACTCCTCCACTTGGGGCAAGATCTCCTCCCCGACCCGGAGGGGGCACTCCACCCTTTTCCGACTGAGGACCATGGTTTCAGATTTGGAGGTGCTGATCTTCATCCCAGCCGCTTCACACTCGGCTGCGAAACGCTCCAGTGAGAGTTGGAGAGCCCTGTTTGAAGGAGCCAACAGCACCACATCATCTGCAAAAAGCAGGGATGCAATACTGAGGCCCCCAAAACGGACCCCCTCAACGCTTCGGCTGCGCCTAGAAATTCTGTCCATAAAGGTTATGAACAGAATCGGCGACAAAGGGCAGCCTTGGCGGAGTCCTACCCCCACTGGAAACGATTCCGACTTACTGCCGGCAATGCGAACCAAACTCTGACATCGGTGGTATAGTGACCGAACCGCCCGTATCAGGGGGTTCGGTACCCCATACCCACGAAGCACCCCCCACAGAACTCCCCGAGGGACACGGTCAAACGCCTTCTCCAAGTCCACAAAACACATGTAGACTGGTTGGGCGAATTCCCACATACCCTCGAGGACCCTGCTAAGGGTGTAGAGCTGGTCCACTGTTCCACGGCCGGGACGAAAACCACACTGCTCCTCCTCAATCTGAGGCTCGACATCCTGACGGACCCTCCTCTCCAGCACCCCTGAATAGACCTTACCAGGGAGGCTGAGGAGTGTGATCCCTCTGTAGTTGGAACACACCCTCCGGTCCCCCTTTTTAAAAAGAGGGACTACCACCCCGGTCTGCCAATCCAGAGGCACTCTCCCTGTTGACCACGCGATGTTGCAGAGGCGTGTCAACCAGGACAGCCCCACAACATCCAGAGCCTTGAGGAACTCCGGGCGGATCTCATCCACCCCTGGGGCCTTGCCACCGAGGAGCTTTTTAACCACATCGGTGACTTCAACCACAGAGATAGGAGAGCCCACCTCAGAGTCCCCAGGCTCCTCCAAGGAAGGCGTGTTGGTGGAGTTGAGGAGGTCTTCGAAGTACTCTGCCCACCGATTCACAACGTCCCGAGTCGAAGTCAGCAGCACCCCATCCCCACTGTACACAGTGTTAGTGGTGCACTGCTTCCCCCTCCTGAGACGTCGGATGGTGGACCAGAATTTCCTCGAAGCCGTCCGGAAGTCGGCTTCCATGGCCTCACCGAACTCTTCCCACGCTCCGGTTTTTGCCTCGGCGACCACCGTAGCTGCGTTCCGCTTGGCCAGTCGATACCCGTCAGCTGCCTCTGGGGTCCCACAGGCCATAAAGGCTCGATAGGACTCCTTCTTCAGCTTGACGGCATCCCTTACTGCTGGTGTCCACCAGCGAGTACGGGGGTTGCCGCCACGACAGGCACCAACCACCTTACGGCCACAACTCAGATTGGCCGCCTCAACAATAGAGGCACGGAACATGGTCCACTCGGGCTCAATGTCCCCCGCCTCCCCCGGAACATGGGAAAAGCTCTGTCGGAGGTGGGAGTTGAAACTCCTTCTGACAGGGGATTCCGCCAGACGCTCCCAACAAACCCTCACAATACGTTTGGGTCTGCCAGGACGGACCGGCATCTTCCCCACCATCGGAGCCTACTCACCACCAGGTGGTGATCAGTTCACAGCTCCGCCCCTCTCCTCACCCGAGTGTCCAGAACATGCGGCCGCAAATCCGATGATACAACTACAAAGTCGATCATCGAACTGCGGCCTAGGGTGTCCTGGTGCCAAGTGCACATATGGACACCCTTATGTTTGAACAAGGTGTTCGTTATGGACAATCCGTGGCGAGCACAGAAGTCCAATAACAAAACACCACTCGAGTTCTGATCGGGGGGGCCGTTCCTCCCAATCACGCCCCTCCAGGTCTCACTGTCATTGCCGACGTGAGCATTGAAGTCCCCCAGCAGAACAAGGGAGTCCCCAGCAGGAGTACTCTCCAGCACACCCTCCAAGGACTCCAAAAAGGGTGGGTATGCTGAGCTGCTGTTTGGTGCATATGCACAAACAACAGTCAGGACCCGTCCACCCACCCGAAGGCGGAGGGAGGCAACCCTCTCGTCTACCGGTGTGAACCCCAATGTACAGGTACTGAGCCGGGGGGCAATGAGTATGCCCACACCTGCTCTGCGCCTCTCACCGTGAGCAACTCCAGAGTGGAAGAGAGTCCAACCCCTCTCGAGAGAACTGGTACCAGAACCCAGGCTGTGTGTGGAGGCAAGTCCGACTATATCCAGTCGGAAAATCTCTGCCTCACACACCAGCTCGGGCTCCTTCCCTGCCAGAGAGGTGACATTCCATGTCCCAAGAGCTAGCTTCTGCAGCCGAGGATCGGACCGCCAGGGTCCCCGCCTTTGGCTGCCGCACAGCTCACATTGCACCCGACCCCTTTGGCCCCTCTCATGGGTGGTGAGCCCATGGGAAGGGGGACCCACGTTGCCTCTTCGGGCTGTGCCCGGCCGGGCCCCATGGGTGTAGGCCCGGCCACCAGGCGCTTGCCAACGAGCCCCACCTCCAGGCCTGGCTCCAGAGGGGGGCCCCGGTGACCCGCGTCCGGGCAAGGGAAACCTTGGTCCATATATTTTTCTCATCATAAGGGTCTTTGAGCCGTGCTTTGTCTGGCCCCTCACCTAGAACCTGTTTGCCATGGGTGACCCTGCCAGGGGCATAAAGCCCCAGACAACTTAGCTCCTAGGATCATAGGGACACACAAACCCCTCCACCACGGTAAGGTGACGACTCACGGAGGGGACAGGGTGTTAGCAGACCCTAAAAAAGCCTTTATTGTGGTTTTTAATGACAACTTAATCTTTAAATCTGCTTTTCAAAGGTTGCATCAAGCTGGTTAATAACTAAAATGATAGCTTTAATGACAATTTTTTTGCTGAGTAGTTAAAGTAAATTCAGGCAGTTCAGATTCATTCGTATTGTTACCTGCAAGCCACAACCACTGTAAAAAAACGTACCCATGCTTATGTGGATATGAAATATCCAAACTATGAACACAAAACAGGCTGATTGGATGCTCTAAATTGTCCCTAGGTGTGAGTGTGGGCGTGGATGGTTGTTTGTCTCTGTGTGCCCTGCGATTGGCTGGCAACTGATTCAGGGTGTCCCCCGCCTACTGCCCGGAGACGGCTGGGATAGGCTCCAGCACCCCCCGCGACCCTAGTGAGGATCAAGCGGTTCTGAAAATGGATGGATGGATGGATGAACACAAAACATATTTAACCCATTTACTGCCAATACCATTGACAAGTATACTCGTTGTATACTGTCCTTATATAATTTTAAATTTGGTTATCCTGATGATTCTTCCATGCAATTATGAAGTAATCAAACCACCCACCCCAAGAGTGTTTCTCACACAGTCAGTGTGGTTGTCAACGCATCTTTGCAAATAAGACTTACTGTAGGTTCTCTAAAGTTATTGTAAAGTAACACCATTGTCACGACTAGCAAAGATTTTCATATAAATTAATTTGTCCAAAATCTGGGGGTAAAAAAAAAGAAAAAAGATCCAGCCATGTTACAGAGAGCGCATCTTTGGTGGCCACGATCGCGCCAATGTCCCGCTGCTGGAACCAAGGACTGTTATGTTGTTACCTTGCAGCTGAGCACTGCAGTAGATTGCTCTCATGATTCATTTTGCCTGCAAACGTGTTTTTCAGGTGTACCTAATATAACTGGTGAAGCTTCAAGTTTACTCGAAGCACGTCCAAAATGTTTTTTGTTGACAGAATAGTATATATTCTGAAATGTATGTATTAACTTTGACTGAATGATTTTTTTCTGTTCTGCAGGTTTCTATTCTACTCCTCACGCTAATGCTGGTGTTCGCCAGCTTCGGTGTTCAACTGTTTGCTGGAAAACTGGCCAAATGCAACGACCCCCATGTTCTCAAGCAGGTGACATGCTAATCCCTTGCCCACCTTTACCCTCTGCAAGGAGGTGGAAGCTAAACAAGAATACCATGATTTTCACACACTTTCAATAGGATAACCGTGTTTATCCTGTTGGTCACAGGACGAGTGTCATGGTATATTCAGGATTAATGTCAGCGTTTCCAAAAACCTCAACCTGAAACTGAAACCTGGAGAAAAGAAGCCAGGATTCTGGGTTCCGAGAGTCTGGTTAGATCGCCCCCTGTTTTTGCTAATCCTCATGCTTTATTTGTGTACAATTTGTAATGAATGTATTTTTATAATTCTGCCGCGTTCCAGGGCCAACCCCCGCAACTTTAATTTTGACAATGTCGGAAATGCAATGTTGGCGCTGTTTGAGGTGCTGTCGCTGAAAGGATGGGTGGAAGTCAGAGATGTCATCATTCACCGTGTTGGACCGGTATAGAATGCTCTCCATATTATATATTTTGACTTCTTTTTACATCGTGGAAATAGCTTATTCAGTGTTGTCTTCTATGTGGGCAGATCCACGGCATCTACATCCACGTCTTTGTGTTCCTGGGGTGCATGATTGGACTCACTCTGTTTGTTGGCGTTGTCATTGCCAACTTCAACGAGAACAAAGTAAGTCACTTTAATCAGTGCCGTTTTAGGTCAAGCAGTATTAGAACTGAAATGGGAATTACAACTATTCTCATTATATTACACACAAGCTACAACATGAACTTTTCCTCAAAGCATTATGACTTTTAAATGAAAATTGTAACTTTGTGACAGTTTTCCTTACAATTAACTTTATTCTATTATTATATGGACTTTCCCACCAAAATTATGATTTTGTTTTACTAGCTTTCCTGAATATACCTTTATTCCTATCTCATATAATATGAAGTTTTTCAAATCTAATATTGGAACTGTATCATCATTACAAGTTCTTGCGCGGCAAAATTATAACTTTGTTGGAATATTAAGGCGATTGAAAATATTGAATTATTGCTTTATTTCCTCTTTTTAAAAATGCAATAAATACTGGTTACTTGCTTGCAACTTTAAATTTTTATTTTGCAATAAGTTTTTTTTTCTCGTGATTTAGTTTGGGGGTTTTTTGTTTTTTTTTTTTTTTTTTCACCACGGCCCGAATTCTGATCCCTAATTACTGAGTGATTTTTAGACTCGTGTGACAAGTCTAGATCACCCGTTTAGCTTTTGCACTTGTTTTTCTTCTCCTTCCAGGGCACTGCTTTGCTGACTGTGGATCAAAGGCGATGGGAGGATTTGAAAAGTCGCCTCAAAATAGCCCAGCCTCTCCACCTACCTCCTCGCCCAGGTACACATATTCACATTTATTAAACATTTATACCTATCACACAATAAATTACTTTGGGGCAAGTTCCATCTTATGAAACACACAATGTACCACTCATTGTCTGGGTGTATCTCATACACTGTGGGGAAATCCAAGCAGTGCAGATCATAAAGAATTGCTTTTTTAGATATAAACTTACTCAAAGTGGGGTTGGGTGGAGGTGAATGCTGAAGTTGTGTCAAGGCAAGCTAACCTGATCTGAGGGCATGCTTCACCACTGCAACCAAATAAGGATGAACAGTCTTTGGCATACTGTCAAAGCTATGAATGGCTCAAAAACAGACTCGTGATCACCTCTGCTGCCTTTTACTATCACTTCAACAATTCTAAATGTACATCATTTAACAATGGCTCATAAAGTGTGTTTAAATTCTCTTATTGAATGGAAACTAGAAAGCCTCTCAAACACACACCACACTGAGTCAACCTGCTTTTCATCCCCATCAAAAGGCCCATTTGCGCCACTCATTCACTCACACTAGAACACATACTCCTGCTGGCATACCATCACTGCACTGAGCTTGCCCCATGCCCAGATGGCCGTAATTGAAGTGGTTGTAAATTAGCTCACATTCATCGAGCACATTTTAAAACGAAAGCTGTGGTGAATGATGATAGCATAGTTTTGTTTTGTTTTTTTCAATCAATCATAAAAAAGTGTAACCCCTGAAATGTGCTGGAGAATGAAACGTCCTGGCCTGTATAGCAAGTTGCAAATCAGTGTGCCTCCTGACTGGACTTCATAGAGCCCATAATAAGTGACTTTGCATTTAATGCTGCGTAATGTGTGTTTTTCAAACGTTTATAATATCTCACACATACCATTGGGAAAGTAAATGACAGATATTGAGCAATGTTTTGGAAACAGGTCAGAATAACAGTACAAGTAAAAATAAATGGTTCATACAAAAAAAAAGAAAAAAAAGCATTAAATCCCTCAAGCAGTCCTTTACTGCTATCTAGAGGACACAATGGATACATCAATGTTGCTGAATTGATACCAGTGGCTCTTTAAACGTGCCATCATTCCACCTGTAATCACTGTCAATTAAGATAAAAATGATGGAATGTTTCATCACCATCGAAGTTTCAAATAAATGTGATATTCCGAACAGAGAATGGGGGTTTCCGGGCCAAGATGTATGACATCACACAACATCCTTTCTTCAAACGTGGCATTGCTGTGCTGGTGTTAGCTCAGTCAGTGCTGCTCTCAGTCAAGGTAGACGCAATATTGCAAAGACCACCTTATTGTACTACTAACCAACAACTAACATGAGATCCTTCCATTATTTTAGTGGGATGTAGACGACCAAGTAACATTTCCTCTCGCCACCATGTCGGTGGTTTTCACTTTTATATTTGTACTGGAGGTGAGCCTACTCAGTTGCATCTATTTCAGATTGGGGTTTATTGTTAAGATAATAGTCATTCGTAGTCACGTTCTTTGTTGTTGCCTAGGTAACCATGAAACTGATAGCCATGTCTCCAGCCGGTTACTGGCAGAGTCGACGGAATCGTTACGACCTGCTGGTGACTTCGTTGGGCGTCATTTGGATTGTGCTTCACTTTGCCCTCCTGGTTAGAACCACCGATTTTATGCTATGAAGCCACGGGTATATGCATTTCAGAAAGCTAACGCGTGGCTATTTTCCATTTAGAATGCATATACCTACATGATGGGCACTTGTGTGATTGTCTTCAGATTCTTCACAATATGTGGGAAGCACGTAAGTGTTATTAAACTCTTTTATTTTAATTGGAAATAAATTTTCCAGGAGAACTCACAGTCAATTTGTGTGAGAATCCTCACGTTGTTCATGTCGGAATAAAATATTGATTTTTTTTTTATTTTTATGGGCTGAATTATAAAAAAACAGCACATCTCTATCAAACCTGATCACATTGTGAATGCATGATAGAAAATGTAATGCTAAAACAAGTTTCATCAAGATTTGATGTAGATTGCGAATTGGGCAGCAAAATACTCTTGCATTTAAAAAAAAAATGTTTAGCATGTTAATAACTATAAAATCCAGTGAGTAACACGCATATATGTATAATATGCCACTCAAAATCACCCTTAAAAAACATTTTCTTCCCCCAATGTACTGCCTAACAATTCACGACTGTAATCTATTATTGTGACTGAATGTCTCCAGGTGACACTGAAGATGCTGTTGTTGACGGTGGTTGTCAGCATGTACAAGAGCTTCTTCATCATCGTGGGGATGTTCCTCCTTCTCCTCTGCTATGCCTTTGCTGGCGTCGTTCTCTTCGGCACTGTTAAGTACGGAGAGAACATCAACCGGTAAGGTTTGATTGGAACAACACAGCAGATGAAGTCGAGTTGTTCTGAGTCTTGGTCTGTCTCGCCATCACCTTGTAGACACGCCAACTTCTCCACGGCAGGCCAAGCGATCACCGTTCTCTTTCGCATTGTCACCGGGGAAGACTGGAATAAAATCATGCACGACTGCATGGTAAGCAAGCAAAAAGAGAGGCGCTGAAATTGATCATTTGACACTGATATCTGCATTGGTTATAATTCTACAAATGAACCTGTTTTTATATAAATTAGACAGGCACAGCTGCACAAATATGATCTATTACGAAGTTATTTTCTTATATGATCATAATATAATAGTGTACCAAGTATATTTCAGTTAATTCCAAACAAACAAAAGAAATTTGGTGAAATCCAACACAATGTCAGGAATCGAGATTGACAGTGCAGAACAAATGGGTGGCGTAACAACCCAGAAGACACAAGACAAAATTTATTGGCGCGCTAACTGTTCCCATAGTGTACGATCAAATATTACTGCACACTGAGCTTGTAAGGCCACATTCACACTGCAGGTCAATTCTAACTTTCATTTAGCTCACATGTGACAGGCATCAGAATTCTTATTGATGCAGTTGTAAACAGTACAATTAAGTTTTTGGTTTTTTTTTTCAATTTCAACACATGCCAGTTTCGTATGAGCATCTACAGTTGGTTAGGACATGAATACATATATTCGATGTGACTGCACTGACGGACGCTCAGGTTGCGCTTATCTGACCTACAGAGTATCAAAAACCAAGTATGTGCTGCACGGGTGGAGGAGGGGTACACTGCTCACAATTATCTTGGCGTCCGAAACTTTATTTTGGACGATATTTCATTTAGAAAATACATTGCTTTTCTTTAAATCTAGTTTTGTGTTGTTCTCATCTCAAATGCCTTTAGAGCTGAATGCGTACGTGTTTTTTCCCTCAGGTGCAGGCTCCATTCTGCACTCCGGATAAGCACCGCTATTGGGAGACTGACTGCGGCAACTATGCCGGCGCCCTCATCTACTTCTGCTCCTTCTACGTCATCATAGCCTACATCATGCTCAACCTTCTTGTTGGTCAGTGCGTGTGTCTGTTTTGTACCATCATTCCTCGCAAATGTATTCCCTGGCACTTGTTGACCTCCTTATTATTTCAAAACACATTTTCCCATCCATATTCAATTCATTTATTGCAGGCTCAAACTGTCACAAACCGGTAAAATGTGTACTAAACAGGCAGGCATTACATTTACCGGTAAATAACATTTTATAAATTGTCATCAAAGTGTGAAAACAAGCTTGTTGTTTCAGTAGTAAAATCAAAATAAGGTACAGGTAATGCTCCTCGCCGGACACAGAAGAGAGATGGAACAAAAAGGCATTTGCAGAGTGACACTGCAACCTAGTGGCATGCAATCAATAAAGCTGTTTTTTGTTTTGCTTTGTTTTGGTTTTGAGTTCTGTGTTTCATGTCAAAGAAGAAACAAAAGCCTTAAGATTATAGAATTTGTGTAATATCTGTTTATTTACATATCTGCTTTATTTACTATTTGTATAAATTGATCAATAGAATTTATTTTGTTCATTGATTGTGAGACAGCTTGTCAATACGTTTTGAAACGGTGCTGTATGAATACATTTATTATTAATAGTCATCCATCTATCCATTTTCTAATCCTCATGGGGTCTCGGGTGTGCTGGGGAAACTCCCAGGAGTCTTCGGGCAATAGGTGCGGTACACCCTGGACTGGTTGCCAGCCATTCGCAGGGCACGCATCGACAAACAACCATTCGCGCTCACAATCGCACCGAGGGACAATTTAGAATGATTCATTAACCTGCCACGCATGTTTTTGGAATGTGGGAGGAAACCGGAGTACCCGGAGAAAACCCACGCAAGCACGGGGAGAACATGCAAACTCCACAAAGGAAGGCCGTAGACAAGATCGAATCGATATGAAGCGCACAGCTTGAATTCCTGTGGTTTGATGGGCTGTGTTTATCGATCTGCTCCCTCTGGCTCATAAAGAAGACACAGATGGTACTGGCAGTTATTGCACCACAAGAGTGGTGGATGTGCTCTGCTACTTTCGCAAAGGAGCAATCATATGGCGGATAAAAAAGAAATGGAAGTAATGACAAGGCTGAATAAACAGTCAGTACAGTAATTGAATCTTACAAAGGTTCTAAAGTGGAATACTGTATTTCTATCCTTGCGATGCAGCTATCATCGTGGAGAACTTCTCCCTGTTCTACTCTACTGAGGAGGACCAGCTGCTGAGCTACAATGACCTGAGACACTTTCAGATCATCTGGAACATGGTCGACGACAAGCGGGAGGTGAGCAATTACATCGCATGAGGACTGGACACTGAAGAATACATGTCGCATTTGTCATTTGTCAACTTGGATATATAAAAGCAGCCGGTATTCTCCGAAAATGTGAAATAAGCACTTTATAGCGCGTCTGGGGGAATATTTTTCTGCATTCTCCTGCAGGGCGTGATCCCAACATCCAGGGTGAAGTTCCTGCTGCGTCTGCTTAGGGGCAGGCTGGAGGTGGACCTGGACAAAGACAAGTTGCTCTTCAAGCACATGTGCTACGAGATGGAGCGACTACACAGTGGAGGAGACGTCACCTTCCACGATGTGCTCAGGTGACCGTGACAATACACATGTACAAACACATGTACAAGAACCCTTAGGTTGAAAAAAAATGTGAACTAAAAAAAAATACCTTTCGTAATGGCAAGTTATTGTAGTTTTTTCTAATTCAATCAATATTTGTTCATACTAAACTATATGTTTTGTGAATTATTTATTCACTAATTGGCTGAGACAAATCGCATGCCTTATACTGAGGTGTTCCTTGTCCCTACATTATAGGGCTACATCATAAGAAACTTTACTTGTGTGATTGAATAAATACAAATGTACATTTAACATCCAAAATAGTTAAATAAAAATGTTAAGAAACTATGTATGTACACACACTTTGGCCAAATTAATTTTACATTCATTCAATCATTATTTTAGATTCCATACATGCATATCCACTGCTCCACATCAGTTGGTGTCAAACACCAAGCAGCACCTAAAAAAGGATCAAGTATCATTTTCACCACCACGAAAACACAGTCGTGCAGTAGGTGTTCAAAAATAAGGCAGAGGATGTATTTCCTGAAAAGTATTTCATGTGATTACAAGCCGCTTTAACATTATGCACAGTTTGATCATTAACACTGTGCTTCAATGTAGGGGGGGAAAAAAAAGTGTAGCCTATTTAAATTATGATTCAAATAATCGTATTTTACTTTAAATACGACAGAGCTGTATTTAAAAAATAAACTGTACTCGATTAAAAAAAAAAAGGTTAAGTCACTGTAACATTAAGCACAATTTGAATTGATTGGTGAGAGCACTTGACTGCAGAGCTTCGATGTGAAATCTCAGCCAGCCCAACTATTTCTGGTTATCGTGTTTTTAGCATTCTGTTAGATTTGTTTGTCACTCCACACTCTTTAAGGAAAAAAAAACAGACATCGAGTATGTTGAAAATAAATCAACCAAAACTAGAAATGTATATTTTTATCTAAATATGAACAGCAACAAAAATAACAGGAACATCTTTCTTTCTGTGCAATGTTGCTTTTTAATTAATTACGGATAAGCCTGTTTGAAAAGTGTCTTTTGTGTGTCTTTGTGTCTACCGTTGCCTGTGTTTGCAGCATGCTGTCCTACCGCTCTGTGGACATTCGCAAGTCTCTCCAGCTGGAGGAGCTGTTGGCCAGGGAACAGCTGGAGTACACCATTGAAGAGGAGGTCGCCAAGCAGACCATCCGCATGTGGCTCAAGAAGTGCCTCAAACGCATCCGTGCGGTGAGTTCCCCCCCCCCCAACACGGCAGCCGGCGCCGCCACCTCGGCACGTACGCATGTATGACGCTTTGTCCCGGCTCTGTTTGCAGAAGCAGCAGCAGTCATGTAGCATCATCCACAGCTTGAGAGAGAGCCAGCAGCAGGAGCTGAGTCGTTTCCTCAACCCCCCTAGCATCGAGACCACGGTGCCGAGCGAAGACCACAACGCCAACAACCCAGACAACCCCTCGCAGCCTGAGGTAAAAAGCCTCACACCGTCACACCGTCATCTGCAGGTAACCACTGAACAAAGGATCTGCCCTTGTTGTTTAGATGAGTGGCCTCCAGCAGCTGCTCAGTCCCACGTTGTCCGACAGAGGAGGCTACAGGCAGGACTCCTCCGATCTGGGCAAGCCACAGAGGAAGCTGGGACAGTGGCGGCTGCCTGCAGGTGTGTGTGCCCCAATTTGTCTCCGCAGAACACCGGCTCTTAGTGAGACATTGAAAATACAATTTATCCTGGCATGTCAGTTCTGAAATACAATAACAGAGTGCCGTACAATACATGTTTTGGCTCAATCTGCCAGAGAGAGATTGATATGCAAGAAAAACATCATTTTATGTTATTTATACTGGCCAGTGTTTGTATTTTCATGACGACTCTCAAATTTTGACAACTGGATCACAGAGTATACATTAATTCAGTAATGGCCTTATGATTGTGCTTTGTGTGTTAAAATGCATAACAAAGCTTACGTACATTGTTTTGATGTCATTTTCTATTTCTATGTTTTATAAATTATTCCATCTGCACAAGATGTCACCCACGTACAAACACAGAAAGGTAATAATGTGAAAGAATGAAAAAGCTATACTGTAGTACAATCTCAGGAGATATATTACACTGATTAAGTATAACATGCAATATTGTAAACACTGATTCAGTTAAAATTCTGTTTATTTTATTCTCAATACTCAGAGCTGTGCAAAATAGGCATTGACAAAAAGATTGAACAAAAGAAATTCTGAAGAGTGAAAATTTTTTTAAAATGTCTCCAATAAATTTGGTGTGAGCCAATACAAAAATGTATCCATCCATTTTCTAAAGTGCCTCATTTGGAGTAACGATATCCCACCTGGTGCCTCATCTATCAAACGTACATACGCACGCACATAAATGTGCTTAACACAAAGTACGATCATTCCCATGCTAAGTATGGGAGTTCTCAATTCGGACTTGTGCGTAAATGTATGCACAACTCTGACAAGGCATACGCGCAAAACCTTGTGGTAGAGCAGTGAACTACACTAAAGCCTCTTTTCCATTGTCTCGGTTTTACCCCAGAACAGTGTGTATGGTCGCTCTTCTCTTACAATTTTTCGAGGCCATGTGGTTACAGTGGAACTGTTCCTCAAAACCTATTTGTCCTGGTTCTATAACACAGGCCGATTGTTTGGTTTTTTTCGTTGTTTTTCTTTGTTTGTTTGTTTGTTGGTTTTTAACTCTGTCCCAATCATGTAAAGTTTATCTGCCACAATTAATAATTGGAATGAATACTTCAGTGCTATATTAATTACCAGTACGCTATCTTACAACATGCGCTAGATTTTTTTTTTTTAACAAAAATGTGCACGTGAACTCAAACGTGCACGTGAACTACTGTCCAATCATCATCAGTCAAAAACATAAATATCAAAGACTTATTTTTATGTTGCATATACAACAATACCAGGATACCTGATGGGATAGAGTATGTTATTGTGGTCAGTTTTTTTTTTTGAAGTGCACTGCATAAATGTGAGAGGTGCTTCTCATGTTTTCCCCGCTCTGACATACTCCACCTATAATACTAAAACTATACCTATTTAAAGATGACCTCTCTATGAGTGTCCAACAAATGGTTATTACCTTCATTAATGGAGCATTTAAATTGGGTCTGATTAGATTGTGTCTCTAAAGTTATCGCCAATGTGTATTTTCCACTGTGTGTGTGTGTGTGTGTGTGTGTGTGTGTGTGTGTGTGTGTGTGTGTGTGTGTGTGTGTGTGTGTGTGTGCGTGTGCACGCACGTGTGTCAGGTCGCACCAGTGTCAAGTCCATTGTATGTAAGATGAACCCTGTCAACGACGAGGCCTCATCGGGGTCAGAGGTGAAGAAGTGGTGGACCCGTCAGCTAACAGTGGAGAGCGATGAGAGCGGCGACGACCTCATTGACATTTAGGTGCATCCCGACGCCCTGTGTATTATTTTTTTATGTTATTATTTTTTATCGGTCGATCCCTCACTGGATCAATGGAGATAATATTTTGAATCTTGAGAAAGTATTTTGGTCAAACGGTGGCGTCAAGCTGATGCCTCTGGGAAACGTATTTCCTGTCCTTTGCGAGTGTTCCTTTGTAGGCACATCTGGCAAGTGTGAGCGGCGAGGACATGCCGGATCAATGAAGGGAAAGCTGCTCTTGTTTGTGTATTCAGCTGCAAGGTTCTTTTCATGTCCCTTCTACTTTATTTATCACATGCATATGGATTTTCTTATGGTCTCTACACTTCTGAGCATTTTTGTTCAAGTACCGGCAAGTGCGTCACACTGAACATCCTTGTCATGTCTCAGTGTATTTCCAGTGTATTTCCATAGTAGCTATTGATTGTTCACAGAAGTCGACTCCATGCGACACGCGTGCAGCAGTTTCCAGCAACAGTGCGTATACCTCCAAATCCTTTTGTGATTCATTTTCTTCACTTTTGATGCGTTCTTTTATGCGATTTAATTTGGATTAGAATGTGTATTGTTCCCACTGCATTTGTGTGTATGCAAATATAAGCTATATTATGAGGATTCGGAGATTTACTCCCTTTTTTTTTTTTAAACACACTGCTATTATTCGGAAGTGTCTACTGAAGAAATGAATAGATTTTTGAATTTAAAAAAATCTCTGTACAAATCTATCTTCTTATTAAAAGCTTTCTCTGGATAGGCATTAATGAGAAGAAGTGTCCTTTTTGTATATATTCACATGACTTAATGAATTTGTTACCTCCTCAAGCTCAGCTGCATGAGGGATCTTTTACGCATCATGGACCGCCGACACCTGCAGGACACAAGCAGTGCGAGGGACACAAGCAGTGCGAGTTGGTGAAAGTCAGCATTCTGAGTAGTGGCCGCCTTTGCGAGTGATCAGAACTTTGATAAGGTGATATTTGTCTTTTCATTCTGTTGTCATGATAATTTAGTTGGATTTCATATGGGGAAAAAATATACTCTAAATACCCCCAAATGACTACTTGAACAAATAACCCCCAATGGAACAAAAACAAACCAGTGTAATTTGGGCAGTTCAAATAAGCTAATGTTCATTCAGATATATCAAAATGTTTACTTCAGAGGGCATTTGAACTCAGTTGCTAAGCAAAACAGCAGCACCTTCTGAAGCGTGTAAATCCTCGCCCAGATGACGTCTTCTATGTTGCGTAAATATGACCTCTTTAATTAGCATTTCAGGAGACTTTCACATGCAATCGCGCAATGTTTTACTCCTGCAAAGCTCTTCCCATACAGAACGACCTGTGAGTCTTTCTGACATCCATTGTATTCAATATACCCGCATCATACCTTGGTTAACGGAAATATATCCATCCAATTACAATACGGTCGAACTGGGACCATTATTAAATGCAAGGAATGAAGCGTTCACGGGGCCTGAATCAAGATGCACACAAAAATAATAATGGACCTTCTCAGATGAGCCAGATGATGATAAGCAAGGCAAATTATTTGAAATAATATTTTCTTTTTTTTTATTGGGTGGCCTGGTGATCCAGTGTTTAGCACATCGACCTCACAGTGCAGAGGGACCGGGTTCAATTCCAGCTCTGGCCTCCCTGTGTCGAGTTTGCAGGTTCTCCCCGGGCCCGCATGGGTTTTCTCCGGGTCCTCCTGTTTCCTCCCACATTCCAAAAACATGCATGGCATGCTGATTGAACACTCTAAATTGTCCCTAGGTGTGAGTGTGAGTGTGGATGGTTGTTCATCTGTGTGTGCCCTGCGATTGGCTGCCAACCGGTTCAGGGTGTCCCCCGCCTACTGCCCGAAGACAGCTGGGATAGTCTCCAGCACCCCCCACGACCCTTGTGAAGATAAAGCGGATCGGAAAATGGATGGATGGATGGATTTTTCATGACAGTCAAGGCAGCATTGACTGTTGCTGATGACGTCCTTTGATTTGATTTGCCTTACTTTCAGTTAACTGTGATAAAATTGCACTTTTTCACAATTGCACTTAAAGGAGACATGTTGCGTATTTCTTTTCGTTGTTTAAAGCATTTTCAATGTGTCTTAACTTGACTGTGACTTATTGAAAGAACGCTTTTTGAGTTTGTGTCACGCATTGAGGCAGCCCTCATCACTCCCCGAGTAATGCGCGATAAATCTTCCGCCCCTCCTGAAAGAGGCTTTAGCTCTGGAACTTCAGACAGCCTATGTTTTTGGCGAAGACAGTCTGTGTGTTGGTAGGGATTATGAAAATTAGCCCAACTCTTACCTAACGATGGGCAGAAGTGCAGAACGAATTGCTCAATGACACTTTTGACAAAGACAACAGGGGGAAAAAAATGATTCTGTTTTTTTTTTAACCCTCTCATGCACAAAAAATGATAATCTGTAACCTGTTGACTTGATAAGCTGTCCACTGCAGTAACCACTGTCCCTGAAGGGGTTAATTTCAGGCAAGCACCCCAACGGCCCAACTATTTATATACAAAGCATAATAGGTCAATTTTGCATATTTGCCCTACTCGGTTGTTTCTCATGGGGAAAATTACTGATTGTGGTGTAGTGAGTGATTGTGCAAATCCAACAATTTTTAACACCACTTGAACTTCATTGAGGCCTTGACAGAACCTGAACTGTAGAAAAATGAAAACACAAACCACATGACATCAACCAAAATTGCAGCCTTTAAATGTTTGGAAAGAGTGTTAAGGCATTTACGTCAGAATGTTTCCAAAATAAGGTTTGAAGGACCCTATTGTGCAGTCTTAATATCAGCAGACCATCTGTCCTTCACCGACAGAAACTTTCGGATCTTGATTTGAGCATTGAGTTCGATTTTGTTCAAAATGCAACAGACATTAGAACAAAACTGTAGGTCAGCACACAGTGCGTCATATGGAATCCAAAAGAACACAAACAAGTTGGACTTTTTTTGTATATATACATATTTGTGTATATACATATTTCTTCCTGGCACGGTGGGCGACTGGTTAGCATGTCCGCCTCACAGTGCCGAGGTTCATGGTTCGATTCTGGCTCCGGCCTTCCTATGTGGAGTTGCATGTTCTCCCTGTGCCTGTGTGGGTTTTCTGCGGGTACTCTGGTTCCCTCCCACATTCCAAGAACATGCATGGCAGGCTTATGGAACACTCCAAATCGTCCCGAGGTGTGAGTGTGAGTGCAAATGGTTGTTCATCAATGTGTGCAATGCGATTGGCTGGCAACCACTTCAGTGTGTACCCCGCCGACTGCCCGAAGACAGCTGGTATAGGCTCCAGCACACCCGCGACCCTCGTAAGGATAAGATGATTAGAATATGGATGAATGTGTGTATTTATTCCTCATTCAGGGTTAGTTTAATGACGAATGTGCTCGCATTGGCAGAGGCGAGCGTTTTCCCCTTAACAAGGACCCTTGTTCCACCCATAATTAGCCCATTGAAGGACACAGGCCCTTGGATTGTCCATTCAAAAGCTTCGTAATTTTGCACTTAATGTGTACGGGCCTTCACTTGATAATGAACATGGGGGTGTGCAGCAGAGAATCAGCTGCCGGTGGGACGCCCAATCACTCTGCAGAAATCCAGACTTTTCGTGGCACATTCCAGGCCCTCGACGAGTGAGTTCTCCCAGCGACATATGGTCCTGTTGGGAAACAGTGTGACATCAGGCCTCGCGCTAATCAACTGTCTTTAATTTGCCCCTTTTTGCTCGCCCTTTTCTTCTCCGTCACCGTCGCCTCTTAAGCTCGCAACCAGCTCATCAAAGCGCCTCTCTCCTCTTTTCATCTCATTTGGGCCCTGCGTGGTGTAACATTTGTGTCTTTTAATTGCCTCCGCATAAGACGCCGCCTCATACGGGGCCTGTTGTTTTCTGCCCACCCCCCTCCACCCGTCACTTCCCATCATGCATGTCCGCAGCTTACTTAAGGCACTTTGGTAATTGGCCAGGAAGTTCTTAAGTGCGGTATTTGTCTGAGAGTGGAGATTACCTATAATTAAAGTCCACCTTCGGCTGGGCAGGCTTGTCCCCCTGTGAGATGTTACCTTTAGAGCTGCATCATCACTTTGACTGAACCCACCTTTTCTCATTGTCCTGACTCGCAAAGCTACAACTCAAGATGCAAATCCTTGAAGAGTTGAAATCAGTTTACGACATCAGCTATTGGCCTACACTCCAATACACAACTTGCCCCTATTAATCACCAAGTCCACTGTTCATAAATGCATCTATTCCATAGTTCCTAAAATATTGGACTCCTGTCCACTATACAAGAGCCATAACGAACGAAGTAGTAATGCAGTAATTAGTTAAATAACCCGCTCCAATTGATGGTTTCCTCAAGTAGTGGTGTCTGCTTCAATAGATGTTGTCACTTTGTCACTGATGTATTCATGATCTCCTCCTGTACAGTGTCCCAATTCATTGCCAACTAAGTCATCCACTCTTTACAAATACTGTAAAGCAACTGGTTGCTATGGCCAATGATGACAAACGATGTTGAAGGTAAAAATCGACTGCCTGTATTGCATATCAATGTCCCTGCCTGATCCGGTGCATGCTTTTTCAAACAGATGGCTATTACTACAATAATTTGGAAAAGTAGCTAATTATTTTAGCAGCAGGTGGGAAAAGCAATTAACAACTGGCATAATGTGTTGATTAAAATCCATTCCACTCTAAAATGAAAGTGGAGAAGCTTGCTTGTTTTCCTTTCACTCACTTGGCATTCATCCACTGGCCGCAGCTGTCACTCCCCAAAGACCAAAGTGTCACTTTTTGACCTCGCGCTTTTGCCTTTTTGGTGTGAGGTCGCTGCACAAACATCACCTTTATTTTGACACTTCATGCTGTAATTAAAACCGACAGTGTATAATAATTTGCTTAACCTGTAACTTACTAAAATAAGCAGCTTCACAATCATTAGGATGACTGAGACACTCTCAAACACACTTTCTGAAATCCTTTTACACATTGGACACTGAAATCCGTTCATACACTGTAATATGCTGAAATGGAATATATATTTATATCTACATACTGTATATATATATATATTATGTATACTCTGTGTGTATCTACTGTATATATGCATCCAATATCTGATCCGCTTATCCTCACGAGGGACGCGTGCTGGAGCCTTTCCCAGCTGTTCAATGGGCAGCAGGTGGATTTACACCCTGAACTAGTTGCCAGACAATCGCAGGGCACACATAGACAAACACACCCCACAATCACCACCTAGGGACAATTTAGAGAGTGTTTTTGGAATGTGGGAGGAAATCCATGCAGACTCCGAAGGAACATGCACAGGAATATATGTAGCTTAGCTGTTAGCCATTTTGGACTCAGACCCACAGTTTTGGAAATCCTGTTGTAGTGGTTTCAATTCTTTATTTAATTTTTTTGATGTACAGAAAACGCTTTCTCTACTTCTTGTTAGAACACCCCTAAATTGTCTTCAAAATGTAATTAAAAATCCTCTTTCATGCTTGGAATGTACCCCCAGGTTTAGACCACTGTGTCCTGTGTAAATGTCATCCATCCAAAAAGTCATTTTCGATTCGTGCACAAATCGATTGCCACTCCATTGAACACAAGCACCGAAGGAGACAGCGCACTTTGTCTCCCGAGCAACAAAATCTCATTTTCACTAAATACCTAATCAGTCCCATTCAAGTGACTCCAGTTGCCTGCTTCCCTACTTGTACCCTTGGCTCCTTTAATTACAGGACCACCAGAGCTTTGTCTGATGTTGCAGACGAGACTGAAATTTGTGTCGAAATTTCACAGAGAAATCATACGTGCCTAAACCAATTCAATTACACACCGATCAAAGCAGAAAGGCCTGTAATTGCCGTGAAAGGTTACCTAAGACTTGATGCGCGAACTGTGAGGGTATTATTAGCACAGAATAATGCATACCTGCAGGGGGTGCTGTGCTCAAACAATTAAATTTCCCCGCAGAGAGCAATCTTCCAAATCACTGAGAAAGGGTTTTTGATGTGGCCACGTATAGCCCTTGGTGAGACATTACATTATAATTTTGTGTTTTTAATTCTGCAATTATGCTAAATTGTGCATGCATATGGTCGTTAGGAAATGAGGGAGCTGAAAATGGACGTGACATTACAGGGGAAAAGGAATCGTAAAGTGTAATGGCAGAACAAGTGGCTTCGAGAGCATGAGGGAAGAATATGTCAACATGAGAAAGTGACGTGTTTAAAAGTTCTGAAGTCCCTCCCTGACCCCCCCCCCCCCACAAAAAAAGCAAGTAGGTGGGAGAAGATCAGATTTTGCTATTTTAATGTAAAACCGTTTTTAAATAAATTTGCAATTGGGCCACTTGCTTATTTGTACTGTGTATGATGCTCATTTTACATTTCCAAGCCCTGAAAAATCTAGTCACAATTTATTTATTTACTTATTTATTTATAGTTGCATCTCTGACACACTTAAAACAGTCTTAGAATAAAGTGTAATTGCACATCCGTGACAGTAGGTGGCAGTGGTGCAAAGGCTCAGCAATTTGGATAATGGATGATGTTGTATATGGATGGAATAGACAAATGCTACTCTTTATAGTCGCGGTGGAGAATTTGGGGGTTGAAACATTTCTTCTTCCTGGGGGCATCATAACAGGAAATAACTCAACAGAAGTCGAAGGCTAAGCTACCAATGTTGGAAATCTCAAAACTTGAGCATGAATGATGCTCCACCAGGGTTAGGGTGTGCTGTATCCCCTCCAGAAATCGGTGTAGCCAGAGTTAAGCCCCTCTAGCGTTTTATGATATATAAAATATGACATCAAATATATACATTCTAAAATATATACAGATGCATTCTTTTCTCAGCCCCATTATGTATTGGTCAAGCCACCTTTAGTGACGGAAGAAAAAAAATCCAGAGCCTGACCTGGACTTGGCAACATGTTTGATGCCAATCACAAGTTGCTAAATGAATCGTTCAAAATGAAAAAAAAATAATCAAAATAATTTTTTTAAAATGTGTTGTTTTCAGCCAGGTAAGAGGCTTGGTACGCAAACTCCTGATTTAATTATAGAAGGAATATGAACACAAAATCTACTATGAGGGCATTTCATAATGGGAGGACATTTTCTGTGCCCCTTCATTCCATTTTGAACAATCCACATGCCCAAAAGAGGAGAAACGTGCACTTGTATGTGTTCCTTAATGTATTTTTAAACAGATTTTTAAAAATGTATTCGTTTTTTATTTCTCATACATTAGGTTTTTAAAATACTTTCACTTTTTGTTTTTTACATGCAAAGCAACCATGTTTCTAAAATCTTTTTAGAATGAACGACATGATCATCAGTGTCAGTCTTCACAATTCTTTTATGTTGTCAGCCGTAAGGAGGTGTGTCCCTCCAACCAATTCAAAAATGTTACTCATATTTCCAGTATAAGGAATATTAATGTCAGTATTTCTTTTTCATTATGTAGTTGTTAAGTTTGTTCGCGACCAGATTGCATTGCATTGCTGTGTACTCTTGAGCAAAAATGAAACTGAACATTGATCTGCTGGCTTGTCAAAATATTGCTTTACATGAAACTATGTAAAAAAATCAAACTGCGAAAAGTTGGTGGACTGCTGATCCCACAGTCATACCACTAAAACACTTTGGACAAAAGTACATTTTGATTAAGCTCTGATTTCAACCACTTGTGGGGAGTTTGAACTTAAAGGCACCATTGTGCAGTACCTGGTCCAGAAGAAAATCACATCTACAGAAACAAAAAACAGAGAATTATTTAGTACATATGTGAAGTAGGTTCACAAAGATGAAAACGGTGACGTTAACAAATATTTCCGTCTTATACCGTACGCCCAGCAATGACTGTCGCTGTGAGTTGATGAACTGTCTTTCTTTCTCTCACACACATACACACACAGAGAAACACACTCTCCGGAGCACTAATGACTCATAAAGCTCTCGCTGCCACCTCAACTTGACAAATGGCAAATGTCAGCGGCATATTCTCCCGGTAGGCATAATTTTATTAAGTGCAAATATCACTGCGCTCCTTAGGAGACACTCAAAGGTTAGAGCAGCAGCTGTAGCGGATTTCGTGTGTGTTAGCTGGGCTCCCTCGAGTTGATGGACACAAGCAGTCAAGCATGTGGAGGGACGCTCTTAACTAAATGCAATAAGCAAAGATCATGTTTATTTAAAAGCCTCCGATAAAAAGCTACGGTAAGGAGCTGGTGGCATATATAGATCATTTTTTATCCCGTTTATTGGCCGTGGCAATTTGTTGACTCACTCATCCATGCACAGTCTTTATGTTTAATGCAGGCTTCCAGAGGGGGAAAGAAGAGGCGGGTGGTGTTTTTTTTTCTGTTTTTTTTAGGAAGTGAAATGACTGGCAAAGTGTAGGGGGGGTGTTACCCAGAGAGATTAGCCTACACCTCTCAGTGTGAGACCCGAAGAATGGTGAATATCAACAATTAAAGTGGGGCCTCAGATGCTTATGGGCACAGCTTATTGGTGTTTGATACACCTGCCCTCATAATTGACACTTTTCCGTAGTTACTGTTGCTATGTCAAATGAACTTTTAGCATGTCTGTGCTCACTGGAGAAATACTATCCAATTCCTGTAAGCATATTTCAGATAGAGTCAGGCGGAACGGGTGTGTGATAGGAGTGTAACAAAAACCGATTTGAATAAGAAAATCTTTTTTGATTCAAAAGATGTGAATGCATCACATCAAACCGAATCGGATCATTCCTCTTGGAAATATATCGAAATATGTACCAAATTGTCTTTTGCTGGGCAGATATATCTTAATTTCTGACAAGGTCATTGAAATGTATGTAAAATAACAACAACAAAAAGTCATTTCAATTTGCATACTCTCTCGAATTGAGATTTACCTTATTGAATAAAACGGTAATCCTACCGAGTGAAATCAAATCAAACTGTTCCACTTACAAATCGAACCGTCCTTGAATCGTTTTGCACCGCACTTATCAAAAACCGGATCAAATTCCTTTTTGTGGAGCAACGCACACCCTTAGCGTGCGGTATGCCTCTGAACGTTACATCCACAAGATCAAAGCGACTGATGTAAATAACCCAATTTTTCTTTTTCCTCTTGTCTTTATTCTCTCACGTTTGTCAGCATAACATTTGCATTTTTCTTAACAGTGTACTGTTGTTTTTACAAGTACATTCGCGCTGGCATTTTGACTGATTATGTGGAGCAAAGACTAATCCAAAATATAATGTATTTTGCACTGCGCTGTGATTGGCCAGCCTGCATCTCCAGGGTATGACTGAGCAAAATGTGAATCGGTTGGAATAGATGGTGGAAAAATATGTCCGTTTTTTTTCTTCTATAAGATTTACACAAGAGTAATCTAGACTGTAGTATTCAGGAGCAACAGCATCCCTATAAAGCTGGCTAGCGCCCTATGTACTATTATAATAATTCAAATGAAGTAGGCCTATGTCGCAACTAGGAACATATAGGAAGCCTCGTAGCCTCGTCATGTTAAAAAAATATATATTTGAATTTTGGTCTACAAGCACACATAATTCAACTGGCTTTACGGACCTCTGCGTAGCTTCGCCAAGAGCTTTAACCGAACTTGGCCAAGCATCGCAATAATGTATTTTCTGCCCTGTGATAGGCCCGTTTGTGGCTCCAGCCAGGGTGAATTGAGAAAAAAAAACATTCTGAAATAAGACTAAAAACTAAGTGAACTTTTTGGGAGGGGGTAGACACATCCTTTAACTGACAACAGCAGCAACAAGTCACTGTCATGCACTTGTCACTTACATGTCTAGGACTTGACATGACTTGCATTGTGACAGTCGTCATCCTAATCCGAGAGGCAAACCTGCGTTGGCCCGAGCCCTGAAACACCTCTCGCTCCGTGATTCCCATTTCCTGAAAGGTTTTACCTCTGTTGTTTCTATTTTGAGGCTGCCGGAACATCACCGTCTTTCTCTATGTTGCCAAGGGCCATTAACCTTGAGTGAAGATGAAGCGCTAGATCTTTGCGGCGAGTCACACGGCGAGATTTCATGGCGAATAAGTGTCACGATAAATCACTGTGTCTCAAATAGTATGACAGGTACTTCTGAAAAGTTCATGTTGGATGAGACTTGGTGGCATTTGGGGACTTCTGGCATCAGGTTGTGTTTTGTTAACTGTGTCAACCTTAAAACAAATTAGGTTGAGGTGAGGCTTCCATACAAATATTTGTCTGAGGAGGGTCTGCCCACCCATCAGGTATGAAATTAAACAACTAAGAACATTTTTTAAATATATTTCTGGAAAGGGTGTCTGTGAGTGAGACCTTCTGAATTTTTAACTTACAGCTCGGCGAGGTGAAGATCTGGAGACGCTCTATCGGTCCACAGCAGCGGTTCCTAACCCGGGTTCGATCGAACCCAAGGGGTCCGTTGAATCAGTATCAAGGGTTCGACAGACCTACCATGAAGGTTAAGACACACCCAACTCAACGTGTCAATTAATTAGGATACGCCCGCTTGCCCATCAATGGCTGGTTAATTTTATGCACACTCGAAAAAATATATATACTTCATACTACCATTAATTATTTTTACTTTTTTCAGTTTTTAATAACATTTTTTATGTCTTGAATTTTTAAAAAAATAATCATATTTTCATTTTTCACTAATGAAGGGTTCGGTGAATGTGCATCTGAACTGTTTGGGTTCGGTACCTCTAACAAGGTTAAGAACCACTGGTCTACAGTGAGCTGAAGAAAACCTTTGGAATTATACTACTGGTGTATAAATCACTGAATGTCTTGGAAAAAGAAATGCTCATAATGGAATATAAACCCAATAGGGTTCTGAGCTCAGCAAACTGGAGTCAATGCATTGAGCCCAGACTGCAAAGGTTATAAATTATTAGCTGTTATGCCTCCTGCCCTTAAGTCAGACCTGTGTAAATGCTTTTAAATCCAAGTTAAGCCATTAAGCCAAAATATAAGTCACACTTTTGATCGCAGGCACATACTCAAATGTTGAGCGAAGTTCTCAGCGTAGGAATGGCATGGTACAGTGTATGTGTTTGGCATTGTGTCTGGAGTATGCTCCGCATGCACTGATCTGCACACTGAACAAGAGCATTTTGGCAGTTTGTGTTGAGGCACGGCCTTCATGAGTGAAAATGGCCGTTCCTCTGCTCTTCATTGTTTCAGAACAATTAGCCTATCGCGCAGTCACAACAACCTAGCACCGCCCCTGCTTATCATGCTAACAAAAAGCTAATTGTCCCCATAGAACAGAGCAGGAGTGAACAGCGTGAGACAGAAACAACCCCACAAAACAGAGTACATGCCAGTGGATGTTCAGTACTGGCTCGACTAAAAAAGTGACTTTTTTTGAAGTCCGCTAGGAAGTCTCATAAATCTTTAAATACCATAAAACAGACTTTGTGACTGTTCAATGTCTGACTGGGGAATCCGACTGCAATCTCATACCATAAAACCATCTCAGGTGGTTTAGCTTGCATAAATAAGACTCATAGCCTGTAGCTAGTGCATATGATGATCATCATATCATAAAGGGATCAGTGGACTGTTCTTCATACCCTCCTGCCTTAAATATCAACATTGTGCACCATATGCAAAAACATCTGCGCTCTTCCATGAAACACACATACGCATGCACACCCACACAGCTTCCACTTCCCAGCTGCTACATATGTACTGGAAGCTCCTTAGGGTGTGTGTGGTGTGTGTGTGTGTGTGTGTGTGTGTTTGCACTTAGCACTAACCCCAGTATAACTTCTCTCTTTCCTACATGCTCTCTCTTTCTCTCTCTCTCCACTAGTGCTGCTGTAAGATAATGTGACAGGCTGTCAATCATCTGGGGGCCCGAGGGGTGCCGTGGCGACAAAAAGGATTTAGGCGCATCACTTTTGTGAGCATCACCAGGAGAGAAAGCAACAGCGGGGATCACATCGAAGACCAGGTCTCACACGTCTCTTTTTTTTTTTTCCAGCCAATCTCTGGCGTTCTTTATTTTGACCTCTTGGATGGAAGTATTGTCGGCCTGGAGCGGATAATCCCAGTATCCCTCCCATCTTTCCAGCCATGGGCCCACACTGGGAAAGCTGCTGGCTGGGTGCTGCCACTCTTCCATTCTGAGTCGTGATGTGTTGTGATAGCTCTGTCATTTAAGGGGCCAAAGACACCTGTGGAGTCGATGGGTTAAATTAATGTAATAGGACAGGACTTAATATCTGTGTCTGGCTGCAGGCAAGCAAGCCTTGTGGCTCATGTGGCTGTTTGGATAGGAATGACGTATGCAATCACCAGACAAAACATTTGGTATGCCTGCTTACCTTTTGAGAGCAATGAAATAGACTTCCACCAAGTCATTAGGTACACTGGCACAATTATTAAGTATACAGCAGTCATGTCCACATTTCAGCCAGTGTTCAAATTTCCCTTGATCCGCAGCCTCTGGTATAAAACGATTAATGTTTGGTTTGTTGTTGTTTATTGAACATAAAACATATACAGTAATAATTTGACAGAAAATAAGGTAGATAAAATAGTAAAAAGAAAGAAATCAGTCTTCATTCAACACAGTTATTATGTTCAAGGGAGTAGGAAGAAGTAAAAAACTTATCTAGTCCTACCCCGTTATATGTTTATATCTAATAAATCATTTTTATATCAATCAGAAAAGAAAAAAAGTAAGAAGAAAGAAGTCTCCATTAAGGCTCATACTTTACCCTTAACCGTGATATTTTTACAACTTTTGGTTTGTATCGGGATTATATACATCCACACCCTGGCACTCTTGTGTCAATTTTCTCTTGTATTCATAATGGATATTTCAATACCTTTCTCTATTTATCAACTTAGTTCTGATTTATCATTATATTTAATGTTTAGAATTTATCATTTTATAATGAATGTGGGGCCCGCAGTCACTTTTGAAATACACATGTACAAAAAGCTATTTTATATTTCACTGGAATATGGTAGCAGACCCATGGCTGTGCTCTCAGTGCGTTCAGACATACGCTCCGAGCATGCTCTGCCTGTCCGAACACACAAATCTCAGAATCATGTTAGGTTTCAGAGTGAATTGGTGAACACACCCCTCACTGCATGACCATTGTGTGACCCTTTCCAGACATTTTCTGAAATAAACACACATAGCGAGGAAAAGCAGTCTGCATAATTTGCCAAGAGCATTATGCTATTTTCAAGGAATTCAATATCAAGAGGCTCTCCCAGACAAAACGTTCAAAATAGGATAAGATGAAAAATTAAAGCAACGAGAAGCTAAATGCTCAGCCTCATACATTTTCACAGCAGAACTGGAAATAACTCGCTTCCATATATGGAGGATGAGACAGGTAACAGGCAGTAGATTCCAATGCTGTGTACGAAGGCCGACTGCGCATATCAAACTTTTAATGTGAGTCAATGGGGAAATATCTGTGCATTTTAAATTGCGTTATAATATGACACAACAATGGAAAACATTTTACTCTTCATGAAATGTATACTATTTATCTTTTTCATCTAAAAATAAATTTATTTTGAAATATGTTTAGAATAGTCTTTCATTTTCATGATTTAACTTTTGTCTTACAATCTGTTCAGGTTGTAACCGCCTACTGCCCGAAGACAGCTGGGAACGGCTACAGCACGCCCGCAGCCCTCGTGAGGATAAGTGGATTAGAAAATGGATGGATGGAACTTTTGTCTTATTCAAGGTGACTCTACAATGGCGGGACGGCACCCTCGCTCCACTCGTGTGATATTGGGTAGGCCCGCACAAATTTGTGATGTGTATGAAATACAAAGTCATCCGCAAAATAAGTTAGGCACACTTACAGACATTTCGATCGGTCGCAAATGTCCACTTATCTGCCATGACCTCAAGTACACCTGCTCACATTTCGATGCGTATGAAATATGCGGCCATCCACCAAAACATTTGGTAGGGTTCTGCTGGAGAAAGCGTATCCATCACAAAAATGGATGAAACATTAGCGCAATATAGAGTGTGATGTATAGAGCAAATAAAGTGTGCACTCTGCACAGGCGTGCTGCTGCGATGCCATGGCAGCAAAATGTAAATCCGATCGGATCAGATGCCTTCCTGCAGAGGGCCTCGCCTGGTGATCCCGCAATGGACGCCTGTCCCCCAGGTGCTTGTCTTGATGTGAGAGCGCTTATCAGAGAGGATCACCATCGCCACCTGGCTGTCCTTCGGCCTCACGTGGAGAACAAAAGAATCCTTCAGCAGAAGTCGAAGTCCTCCGGATGTGCTCTCATGTAAGGGTTGAATGCAGTTTGATGTAGGCATTCATAGAACATATGAAGTAGCCTGCCACATGGTCGCAACTTTAGATTTTGTTGAGGCTTAAGTGGGAGGAGACTCTGTTGAAGCTGAAGTGTTCTCTCAAATTTATACCAAACATTTTGTTCCCCAGAAACATCAATGTCAAGACCCCTTTATGCAACATTCCACAAAAAATGTTAATAAACTTGAATTTCCCAGTCTGACATTTTGCGTGTGGATGGAAAGATGTGAGAGTCTCTATTTTCGTAGCAAAATACAAAGTGTTTCCACAGAAACAAATGCTTCATCTTAAAAATCTCTTCCTTCCTCGCCTCCGTGATGTTGAGCTAATATTTATGTTGCGTGTTTGACATAAATCCCCCGCGACGACCGAAGATGACGTGCATGAGCGAAAAACAAATATGTTCATTAAAAATTATGTTGAAATCTGAATTTAAAAATTAAATAAAAGGACATAAGGCATTTTGAGACTAAAATCACGTGTACCCGCCTACTGCCCAAAGATGGCAGGGATAGGCTCCATCATCACGTCCGCGATCCTCGTGAGGATAAGGACCGTGAATAATGGATGGATGGATCAAAATTATTCTGTTAATATAGTTGTGACCATGTGTGGCCAGCATTGATGTGCATTAGTCGAGTGCCTGTCAATGTTGCTTGATTGTGGGGCAGGCAAATTGAGAGATACTTTGATGCAGCCAACCCCCACCCCTCCTCCCCTCACCCCCAATAATTGAACCAAAAATATACTTATCGCTCAGTATGGTACAATAAAGTGTCTGCTGAGTGTCACACAGTCACAAAATTCTCCCACTGAGTTTTTAATGAACTCATCAAGGTGTTGCCTTCCAAAATAATACTTGAACTGGAAGATGCTGACTTTGCACTTATCCATCATTATTATTAGAATATGTCATCTTATTGGACATTCATTTAGGCTCTTTAAGTGATGGTTTATGTGTCCCTGCCTGCTGCGTTGTCCCTCATTAATGCCAGCTATTCTCCATCTTCCGCAACTGTGAAGGCCGCCACGCCACAAGTCCGACCAGGACGGAATGGCTTGTTCGCTTTCACGGCTCGTTAACGAGCGGACGGCTCACAGTCTTTTCTTGAGGTGACTGCAGCGGGCGACTCATCTTTCTCTCGGCATTGTGCCGATGTGAATGAATGTTACCGCAGCAGCTGTCATTGCACTTGTAGTGCATTTTACACCAGTGAAGTGACAGCCCTCGTGGTTTTAATGGAGCTGCAGGAGGGATAGTCGCAATGCTCGTGATCATCATTAAATTTTATTTCATATTTGTATGAGCAAAGTGTCACTCTTTGGAGAATGGTTAGACTGTGACTGAAAAGGCGAAAAAAAAAATGAACAAATGTGGAGCATGGTTTTTGTTTTAGCAATTAGCAGGTTACTTCCTGGTACATATCACAGCCTATAATGACAACAGGACTGCATCACTTACAATTTTTGGGAACGGGTGAAATGGTTTGATGACGTACTGTAGGATTTCGGGAATAGACAGCAGCATATTTTGATATGGCGCCTGAGTAGGCAGCCGTCGACAAGTGCGCTCAAGAGCTTTGCGTTTTTTGTTGTTTATGTCTTTTGTTTGTCACATGGTGTTGTTGTTACGTCGTGTGGCCATTCGTCAAAAAAGAAGAATCTGTGCTTAGTGGTCGCGCCTTCTCGGGGGCACGCGTGTACCAGCACTGATTTTGATTGGGAGGAATGTCAGTGCCATTTGACTGTTGTTGCTGGACAGCTCCGGGGTGCTTGTGTCTTGTGCCTGAAATAGGCAGCATTTTCACAGCCCAGCGCAGAGCGCCGATGCGTATGTGGAACCGGGAGTCGCGGCTTGGAATTGAAGCGGATTTACATGGGACAGGAGAAGAGAGCCAATCTCTTTTTCGTTAATGGATGCTACAAATTCTTGTTGCTTTAAAGCTTAGTTTGTAGCAGACGTGTGCACATTTCAGCATGACGTCTTTGGTCCACTGGTGAAAAGGACACTTTGATTCGCTCCTCTTTCGTCTGTAACTGCTTCAGACAACAAAGTGTGTGCAGGAAAGTGGTTAAGATTGCACGATTGTCTGCTACAAGCTAAGTTTTGAAAGCAAACACGAAGCTGTAGACAATGAAGTTGTACTTGACTTGATGTTTGTTGTTGTTAGTAGTTTACATATTGGTTCGAAATATCAGCAAAAAAAAAAAAAAAAAAAACACCAACAACAATAACTTGATCCTAATTTCTTTTTTTCTTGCCATCACAGTGTGGAATTCACTGGAGCGTAACTAAAAGCATTGAAATCAAATGTTTCAGTTCAGATCAAAATTCAAATATAGGCCAATCTTCTATTTGGGGTTCATATTTTCATTTCCAATTAAGAAGAGGTCAGTGCCTCACCAGTCATGAACCGCATCACACATCACTGCTTTTGAATGGGGACTTGATTGCTATCTTCTTTATGATTTGGCTATTACGACATGCCCAAAGGTTAAATTTTAATCCCATTAAAGACAAAACACATGTTTTGCCTGATCCATTTTTTTTTTTTTTTAAAGGTACACATTATGTGTACCTTATGAGCACAACTGTAGCATGTAACTTTCGGTATCACTGAAGTGTTCAGGTTAATAAATACATACATACATACAGTACATACATACAACTTTTCCACATTTAATGTGGATTTGCACCAAATATAATGGTTTACCCCATTATCTACCTACTCCACTCAGCGCTGTCACACTTGGAGAAGGCTGGGAGCACTGTGAGAATCATGTTCTTTGATTTCTCCAGTGCTTTCAACACCATCCAGCCCAACTTGCTGGGAGGCAAACTGCAGAACGCCGGAGTGGACCACCATCTCACAGCATGGATCATAGACTACCTCACAAATCGGCCGCAGTACGTGAGGTTACAGAGCTGTGAGTCGGACAGGCTTCTCTGCAGCACTGGAGAGCCGCAGGGGACTGTTCTGGCTCCATTCCTGTTCATCCTCTACACCTCGGACTTCAGACACGCCACTCCAAACTGCCACCTTCAGAAGTTCTCCGATGACTCTGCGATTGTTGGCCTCATTACAGAGGGGGACGATCAGGAGTACGGGGGAATGACGAAGGACTTTGTGGACTGGTGCCAGCAGAATCTCCTCCAGATCAACCCTAGGAAAACTAAGGAGTTGGTTGTGGATTTCTGCAGGAAACAGTCCTCACCAGCACCGATGAACATCCAGGGTATGGACATAGAGAGGGTGACCTCCTACAAGTACCTAGGTGTTCTTCTGAACAACAAACTGGACTGGTCTACAAACACGGACACCCTGATTAGGAAAGGACAGAGCCGACTCTTCCTACTCAGGAAACTGAGGTCTTTTGGGGTTCAGGGGTCGCTCCTTAAGACTTTCTATAACTCGGTGGTGGCCTTGGCCATCCATTATGGCATTGTCTGCTGGTCAGGCAGCATCTCAGCCCGGGACAGAAAGAGACTGGAGCGACTGGTCAGGAAGGCCAGTTCTGTCCTGGGCTGCTCCCTTGACACTCTGGAGGAGGTGGGCAACAGAAGGATGCTCACTAAGCTAAAAGCTATGATGGACAGTCCCTCCCACCCTCTCCAGCCCGCCCTGACAGCACTAGGTAGCTCCTTCACCCAGAGACTGTTACACCCGCGCTGCAAGAAGGAGAGATACCGACGCTCGTTCCTACCAACTGCTGTCAGGCTGCTGAATAAAAAATAGCAACAATAATATTAATAATAATTAAATGATGTGGAAAACAACTGTAAATAGCACTGCGATTTATCCATTTTGTATTTATATTGCACTTAATTGAACTGTGTTTGTTTGTTTTTTCTTCTTTCTGCCGACATTCTTGCTGCTGGAGGCTGTAAATTTCCCCAGTGTGGGACAAATAAAGGATATCTTATCTTATATTAGGTTTTATGAAACAAATCAATATTTGGCAAATAAAGGTAACTCTGTTACTCATTTTTACATTTGTTGGAGTAAATCTCTCATAGTAGAAGTTTACACTTTGTTTGAAATCGACTTTAGCAAAACACAGTCCCGTGGACAACGGATGAGCAAATCTGCTTCACAGTCACGAGGTTCCGGGTATTAACTTGACGGTGTGAAGGCGGTGCTTTTGGTTATTTGAGGACTCTAAATTGTCCATCGGTGAGAATGTGAGTGAAGATGTTTACTTGTTTGTCTATATGTGTCGCACTGACTGGCTAGCAGCCCGTCCAAAGCAAAGCCCACCTTTTGCCCAAAGTCCCCTGGGATGGGCTCCAGTTCACTCGCAACCAAAGTGAGGGTGAGCAGAATCATGATTGAATGGGTGGAGACTGGCAAAACACAAATGCAAAAGTTATGGTTTACAGTTTAGCCCATTGCTATACTGATCGAGCTTTGACTTTGTGTCATAGTTAAGTGAATATTTAATGAGGGAAAAAATAGTATTTGTCCTTGACTGACTTTGAAGTTTACCATCACAACAACTTAATGCAAAACCCAATGGACCGTCACACGAGAGGCTGGTGTCATATGCATATTTCATTAATTCTTTTGGATCTAAAAGTGCACAATCAAAGTGATTCGTTCTCTACGGGCAGCTGGAGTATCTTTGTCTATGTTCGGGGACCAGAGTCACGCCAAAAACAAATTGAAGTACGTCGCCAAATATGAATTTCGTTTTCATTAACAAACAATTTTATTAATAAACAACACAATGGAGAATATCCGATCGTGACGCCTGCTGTGATCAGAGACAAGAAAGTTGTGAGTCAAAGTTTCATTCTTTGCATTTAAAGTGTTCTGTAGACAAGCTTTTTACTTAATATTTAATATTCATAAGAAACCTGAAATAAGGCCTTGAGGTTTTATACATTTGTAGAAAGAAGCTTTCAAGAAGGTTTCTGTTTGTTCAGTTGAACAAGATTGGCACACAGCATGGGAAAATAATTACAGTTAATGTAATGTGTGTGTGTGTGTGTGCCTGGGTGTGTGAGTGTTCTCACTGGGGTTTTTTTCTAGATACTCCATCTTTTCTCCCAGATTCCAAAAACATGCATTGTATGTTGATTGAAGACTCCACAAGTTAGAACTTTATTTTCTTTCTTTTACACATATAATGCACAGGCTTTGGCATTCAAAATGATTGTCCAATAAAAATCTATTTTTTTTAAATTATGTTTTTTAACTACAGTCATTTTCACCTATCTGGATCCTCTCTTTACAGCACGAGGAAAGCAGCGCAACAACTAAGCCATCCATTGGTTCAAAACAGCCATGTGACGCTGACGTATCAGGAAATAAATCAATCCAGAGCCTGACTATTTGTTGACATCTAGTGTTCTGCTTGCGAGTGATTCCCTTTGCAGTAAAACTGCCTCTAGGTTTTTAGATAAAATATTTTCATTCTTTTCTTGCAATACAGTCCCAACATTGCTCTTAATGCGTGTCGGTTGCGTTTACCTTCCGACCAATACTGAGGCTAGTAGCATCCGAGGAAACATGCTAATGCTAAATAGCACGACACGAGCATGTAAGTAACCCTTCAATGAAAACTTAAAAAATATATGTATATTTTGGCGCAATGTGGCTGCACATATGTCTGCTTTAAGTGACATTTATGTTCGACTTTAGCTTGCTTCCAAAGAAGCTAACACAAAGATGCAACCTGTCACGAAGCTCCACAAAAGATAGGTAACACTGCAACCATCCCTTCATTGTCTGCACTCGCACACAAGTGATTGTGTTTTTTTAGCTAATAGGTGAGGTGCTTCAAAGAATAATACATGCCCTCCAACGTCCCCTGTGTCCACAGGGATTTGGATGATGTGAAGGAATGAACCAGGTGCTGGTGCATCATGGCGTTGTCTGAGGTTCATTGGGATGAAGAAGTCCCCCTCCCCAGGCTGGGTCCGGTTCAGGCCAAGGTCACTGTGGGTCTGGTGGCATTGCTGTGCTTCATCAATAGTTATGATGGGGAATTTGTGTTTGACGATTCCGAGGCGATCATCAACAACAAGGTTTTGTTTCTTTTTAATATATTGATATAATATTAATTGAAATATATACAAACATGAAGTCTTCATTCACTCTACAGTTGATTTTTTTAAGTCATCAGTTGCTCTTCTGAAACTTTATTGAACATGTTGAAAAAGACTGGGATAAAGTATGAAATGTGAACAATATGAGCAAAACAAAAACTAAATTAACCCATCGTTCAGGCATAATAATATAGATCATGTTCAAAAAGGACCAGAAGACGCCAGAAGCTTGCAGAAGTTAACATGTTTTTGTGTGTGTATGGCAGGACTTAAAACCAACAACGCCCTTGACCAACATTTGGAGCAATGACTTCTGGGGAAGCAACCTGAGCAGCAACTCCAGTCACAAGTCCTACAGACCACTTACTGTCTTTACGTTTCGGTTTGTACTCCTCTGTTGCTTCAGCACACCCAGTATTTGTGAGTTTTAGCAAATAGAAAATATGATGCATTCTGATCGGATCTATGAGCATGACACATACAGTGGTGTGAAGAAGTGTTTCCTGATTTCTTCTTTTTTTGTGCATTTTTGTCACATTTAAATGTTTCAGACAAATTTAAATATTAGTCAAAGATAACATAACTCAACGCAAAATGCAGTTTTTAAAGGAAGCTCTTTATTATTAAAGGAGAAAAAAATCCAAACCTACATGCCCCTCCCTGTGTGTATTGTAGTATTGTAATGCTTTTTTAAAATCATCTTCAGTTTTCGAAGAACAGTAAGTAGTGTAAAAATACTTCTGGTACATGCAGTAAATTCCAACATTACATACATCGTAATGAGCTCTCTTATCTGAATGCACATTTTTCTTCAAACTTTGCTAAAAATAAATCTACCTGAATAGATCAATCAATCAATGCAATATGTATATTTTATCTTGTTTGAAAATGGACGGATGTTGATGTAAGCCCATTGGATTTGGTATCCGTTAGCTCAGTCAGTCAACTGGTTCTTTTACACAGAAACTACAGTTTTGGTTGAGCAGTTGTCAATCAGCCATGGTATATAACCACTGTTATGTCACATTATGCTTGAACATTTCAAGATTGTTGTGTTGCAGGTTGAACTACGTGTTGGCAGGCGGCCTGCATCCTGTGGGCTTCCACGTGTTGAACATCTCCCTCCATGCCGTCATTTCCGCCCTGATGATGGACGTGTTCGCCCTGATGATTGGGGGACTGGCTTACGACGAGCGAACTCACATACTGAACCGTGCCCCCAAAACCTCGCTGCTCGCCGCGCTCTTCTTCGCTGCCCACCCTGTCCACACAGAAAGCGTAAGTAACGAACTGAGGTCAATTCATGTTTCAGACTATGTTGAAAACTAGCTATCTCAAATCGATAACTCCTTTATTTAGCCAAGCATCATTAGGTACTTATGGAGAATTAAAACTAGGGATATTCAAGTACTGATACCAGGTATCAGTTTCAAGTGAAACCAGCTTTATTTCGAGGTATCAGTTAGGGATGTTCTGATGCGATCGGAACTCGGGTCCAATCTTTGTGGTTTTCAGCTCATTGGGGCAAACAGATCTTCTTCATTTTCTGAAATTTTATAGGTCACAAGGTAGCCAAAGAATCCAAAGTTAGAAATATCTTGTCTGATGGAGCAGTCGTAGCTTATGTTTGTATTACACAATGTTACATTTTGTTTATTTTGGGGGGGATAGAGCAGTCAGGGTGCTAGTAGAGCCACAAGCGCACACGGCTGCGTGTTCACAGTGGTCTCCCTCCGCGCTGCAGCAGGAGTAATGTTGTTGTACTTCTTCCCACAACTTTTCGAATTTCGATCCATCCATTTTTTTTAGTTGTTCATTTGTCATTTTCGCACATGTTCAAGATAACTCATTCATTCATTCGTCAGATAGAAAGGTTCACAGTTATTGGGCATTGTGTCAATGCAAATATTATTATTTTACAAAAGTACTCGTTGATATCGGTGAATACTAAAGACTGAATACTGGTATCGGTCTGAGAAAAGTGGTATCGATCATCCCCATTTTAAAACCTGAGATGGAAAGATAAGCCAAAAATTGCATTCACTCTGAATAGTTTTACTTTTGAACAATATGACTCAAGGAAAAATTAGTCTTCCAAAAAATTTCCTGCGTATGATTAAGGATTCAGTGGAAAACTACTCAAGTAATGTGTAACTTCAATGCCAATTAGACAAAAATAAAACATAAGAATGTGGGAATTCATATATTTCTGAATGAAATCACGTCAACTAAAACAATAACAGAAATATTTAGAAAATAACAGGTGGGAAGATGAATGAGTCATCAGCACCTCCGTGTCACTGTTCTGCGGTTGTGGTTTTGAATCCGGTCTGCGGCCATCCTGTTTGAGGTTAACTTCTTTTCTTTGTGCATGCATGGGTTTTTCTTTTCCTCTCGCATAGCAAAGACATGCATGGCACGTTGATTGAAGACTCAAAATTCTCCACTGGTGTGGACGTGAGTGTGAATGTTTGTTTGCCTGCATGTGCCCCGCAATGGACCAATGAACAGTTCAGCCTCTCGCTCAAAGTCATCGAGGATAGTTCACAGCTCACCCACGACTCCAATAAGGATAAGCGGAATGGAAAATGGACGAATGGATAAAATAATACAGTTTTGTTCATACATAGCACAATCGGCTCAGTAAATAGCAGAAGACAACTGCAACTGTAAATGACAACAAAGAGAGCTCCAAAGTCCGGTCTCCTGCTAACTCGCCACATTAATTGTTGCCAATTAAGCGAGCTCCCATTCACCACTTTGAAGTTAACCAGGAAAAGATCACCTATGGAGAGATTGTGCCGCATCCCATTTTTATTTTTGGGCTGTCAACTAACAAGGCAGATCCCCTGCAACAGCGCACCGGTGTCTGTGTCATCCCGAGCGTTACCACACTAAAACAGTGCAGTGGTTCCATGCCAAGAACAAACACGCCGTCTCAGCTGGGAGCGTCAGGACCAAGGTGCACGCGGACACCGCCGACGCCTCGCTATCGGATGCTTATTGACCTGCCGCCTGTATGCGTGTGTGTGTGTGTGTGTGTTTGCTATGAAGCGTGGCTGGAAGGCGCCGGTTTCCTCTCCCGTATTCTCTTTAATCATGCAGGGCAAGAATGATGTGGCGGGCACACGGTCGGCTCGTGCAGGCCTGCTGCACGTATCAAAGCAGGCAACCCCAGGATGCTCACCAAACTGAATCCGCGCTCTGTATGGACTCACGTTAACGTTAATGAGAAGTCCTTTTCCTGTAGTTGATCCGGTGTTTTCATGCTTTGGAGGTTGTATAGTCGAAGAATTGTAAAAATGGTGGGCTGGTGCCTTTTTTTTTCTTCTAAAGCCAGCACTGTTCTGTATAAAAAACACCAACAGGAAAATAGTGATGGGGTGGTTGACTGCAACTTTCTCACTCGTATCAGAGCCGTAACAGAGGTGATCCAGCGCCTGGAGCCTCTTCTACTGTACATTTCCTGTAAAAGCAAGATACTTTCTACCTAATTCTCTCGCTGTATCCCTTTTCTGTATATACAACAGTACTACGCAGGTGTTGGTTAAGCTGTGGGGCAAAGTAAAACCAGTATTAGGTAGGACAAAGAAAACATAAATACTGCAAAGAAAGCTACACTGGAAAATGGATGGATTGATGGTATCCATCTTATATTTTTTGGATTTTCCTAAAAGGTCACGATAGCTGTCTGGTCTTTTGCATTTTCTCCACCAAAGGTGGCAGGCATCGTAGGTCGAGCGGACCTGTTGTGTGCGCTGTTTTTCCAGCTGTCCTTCCTCACGTACTGCAAAGCTTTCAACAAAGGTGAGTTTGTTCCAATCAGAATTCACTGATTCCATTTGACCAACAACGCAATGTTTTGTTTCCTCCTCTTAGGTGTGGACAAAAATGGTGGCTTTTCTGTGTGCTGGATTGTGGTCAGCCTCTCGCTGTGCGCCGCCGCCATGCTTTGTAAAGAGCAAGGCATCACTGTCTTGGTACAAAATGATTCCATCGCATCATGCCTAAAGACATTTTGCAGCAATGGCATGTCCTATACATATTTTTAATGTCTGTAGTCATCAGTTTGTAACCATGTTCTTGTGCAACCAATCTCTAACCGATAAATTTATTTTAGTTTAAGGTGCACCAAATCACAACATAGCCCATGTTTATTTAGTACAGTATAACTACAATGTTCTTACCATTACGAGGGGGGAAAAAAAGAACTCATAATTTTAGCTGATAAATGGCAACATTTCCAACACAAAAGTAATGGCAACAGTCGGACAAATGTTCCAAATAAAGAAATAACGTCAAGTAATTACAAGAAAGAAAAAGTTACAACAACAAAAAAGTTCCCATTTTGTCTTTGAAAAGTCAAATTATGAGGCGGGAAAAGTCTATGCCATGTAAAAATTCTCACATCAATGAAAAAGTATCCGACAAAGACCAGTAACCCTCTCGTTCTCTCAGCACCAACTGTTTATTTTGGTAGTCCTCAGCCCACACTCTGTTCCCTTTGTGTGAAATAACATAACCTAGAATGGAGGGTGTCATCATTTTCACTTCATGTGTAACCCAATGTTGGAACTGGAGCTAATGCGTTCTTTTGTCACTGACCTATATGATCATGTCCGTCTTGCGTGTCTTTGCGTTTTCCCTCCAGGGTGTAAACGCAGCTTTTGATGTCCTCCTCATCTGTAATGTTGACGTGTATGAACTGAGCCAGAGGCTAGTCCTCAGGAAGACCCCTCTTAATGTGAGTTACAGTACTCCCTCCTCCCCTGCCCCGCACTGTCATAAATCATGCTCCCCCTCGTATGATTAACGTCACATTGCATACATAGCGTATGCAAAGCTGCCTTAATTAGACCCCATCGATCTGGGCAGGCTCACACCCGCACACATGCATTATGTATGTACCTATGTACTGTATATGACATATGACAGGCGCGCGAGATGCTGCGGACGGGCCTGCCGATGCGATTGGCCCTCATCGCTCTAGGCGGCTTCTTCATGCTCTACACCCGCTGGAGAATCATGGGAACTGGGCCGCCGGCGTTCACTGAAGTGGACAACCCCGCCTCGTTTGCGGAGAACATGTTCCTTCGAGTGAGTCAGACTGGGTAGTCCTCAAAAGACCTTTTATTGTCTCAAAAATATGATTGTGCTTTTTCTGTATAGGACTGAGGCAATTAATCTAATTCAAATGGACATTGCGTTGTAGGAGAAGGCCTTTTTCAAATCGCAGAGGCTGCAATTTGGAAAAATAAAACTTCTTTTTTTAATACTTTTAGGTGTGTGCGCGCTAAGAAGTACTGAAAGGTGAAAATGTGCAATGTTAAAAAAAAAAAATTAACGAAAATTAAATGCCAAACTAAGCACGGCGTACACCGCAACCTGGTAGCTTATTGTTTGAAGATCTCTTACCAAGCTAGCAAAGCAAGCAGGGCCATAAATCCGTAATGCCCCCCCTCCCCATCAGTGTGCGGAAAAGTGTGTCACCATTGCATATTTCTGGCAAATATGCATCAATAAAATAATGGTGGCTTAAAAGAACGAACTGTCGCATTATGTGGCTTATTAGCTGACATACTTACATACTTAGAAGAATTACATACAAATTCATTTGTTTGGTAAGAACTACAGTACATGGGAAAAGGCCCTTAAAAAAATTGTTATATATTTAATCGCAAACATAAAACTGTCACTCCAATAATATGCAAAGCCTCGAAAGAAAATAATAAAACAATGAATTAAACATGATACTGCCCCAAAATGATTTTTACTCTTCCCTCCTCATCCTCTCTCATTCTGATGACTGACAGGTGGTCAACTATAATTACTACTACGCCCTGAATGGCTGGCTGCTGCTGTGTCCCTGGTGGCTGTGTTTTGATTGGTCCATGGGCTGCGTGCCGCTCATTAAGTCGAGCGCCGATTGGAGGGTGGTGTGGCCGCTACTGCTCTGGTGCGTCCTGATAGGCTTGGTAGGCCAAGCCTTGTGCTCCGCAGACAGCCAGCAGAGAAGGTAAGCGAGCTGAACCATCTCAACGTCTCGAAGTGAGCTTGATTATTAAAGCGGTGCCTTCTTTTCCTAATTCTGACTAGACAAGTTTTACTCGTTGAGAGCTGGCCTCTCTTTAGCGATTCAGGTCCTTGATGGAACTCTCTGTGTGCTCTTGTATAGAATCATTTCACATTTGTCTTCTCTTTCCTGACGAAGGACCCTAAGCCTGGCTCTGGTGCTGCTGGTGGTCCCATTTCTGCCGGCCTGCAACATCTTTTTCCGGGTGGGCTTTGTCATCGCTGAGCGCGTACTGTACCTGCCCTCGACCGGCTACTGCCTCGTTTTGGCTTGTGCCCTGGCACACTGCTGTCACCGCTGGGTCAAGTACAAGGTGGGGAGCATGTTGTGCCCAAAAAAAAAAAAAAGAAGCATTTAACATCTATCCGACTGAGCTCTTTCTCTTCCATTGCTTGTGAGCACCTCTATGGCTCACTTTGATTGTTTAATTACTTTCAAGGATTTTGGGTAGAATTTTTCTGTGATGTTTTGAATAGTCTCATGTGTTACAGCGGTTGGAGCAACACTAAAAAAAGGGCAAAGTGCAAATATTACATCATGCGTTGTGTCTTCAATAGGGTGGTTAAAGGCATTACCCACATTGTGATTTTGTGTTTCTGCAATTTTGCGATGGCAATTGAGGAAGTCCTTAATCTACCATTGGGGAAATTAACAATTAATCAATAAGCATTAGTAATGAATAATTTTTCGCTGCTGAGAACACCTGATGAAAATGTATCAAGGGATTCATTGAACACTTTTCCAGCTGGTGGAACTGCACTCCCATTTTCTTCAGTCCGTTATGTATGGTTAAAAAAAGATCTATTTGAAATCACTTTTTGTTTGTTTGTTTAAAATGGTCCCCAAAATACTTCAGTTTTCCACTACAGCCATCTCGGGCGTCAATAATTTAGCTTACATTAATTGCACTTCCAGTTGGTTCCTCCAAGTAGTGAACTTAGGAGCATATTGCATAAGGACAACACAGTTGTAGTGTAACCTCCAAAGTTGAACACAGTCCATTCAACCAAACAAAATAAAGTACAACCACTCACCCTGGGTGCTAATAACCACCGATTCTTGCAAACTTTTGTGAGTTTCAAGTTATGTCAGTGACCATTGTGAGTGTTTCTTTCATTAACAGAGGGGCACCAACATTTTTGTCCGTGCGTCTGTACAAAATGACATGTAGCACTTTTAGCTTTTTTTTTTTCTTCCTCCCCCGCAGAAGCTATTGTGCGTCTCCATGTTAGCCTTGATGGTCACATTTGTGGCTCGCTGTGCTCTCCGCAGTCACCAGTGGCGGTCTGAGCAAAGCCTTTTCACCAGCGCACTGACCGTGTGCCCCCTGAATGCCAAGGTAAAAAAAAAAAAAAAAAAGACCCTTTCTTCCCAATGTTCAATCATCAATGGCGTGCTGATTTCTCAGGTCCATTACAACGTCGGGAAGAATTTGGCCGACAAAGGCAACACCACAACTGCTATTAGCTATTACAGAGAGGCCATCAGGTTAGTGTTTAATCTATTTTGGCACATTTCCATCAGTAATTGAGAACTCTCTGCGCATCTCTTACAGGCTTCATCCCACCTATGTGCACGCCATGAACAACTTGGGTAACATCCTTAAGGAAAGGAACGAGCTGATCGAGGCGGAACAGCTCCTATCCAAAGCCGTTTCAATCCAGTGGGTTGTCAGCAAAGCGAGAAAAACATTGCGCTGGGCGCTCGACTAACAAAATTTTTCCCAGACCGGATTTCGCTGCCGCTTGGATGAATCTGGGTATCGTGCAAAACAGTCTGAGCAAGTTTGAGCAAGCAGAGAGGAGCTACTGGAACGCCATCCACTTCCGGAAGAAGTATCCGGACTGCTACTACAACTTGGGACGCCTTGTGAGTTTGAGACCGCATTACCACTTGAAATTCCAGCAACACTTTTGCTCTTGGTGTGGTTCCTGGAACTAATAGGATCCAATCCTACAATATCCTGTACAATATCCAACAAAATCATACATGTATTGATATTTTGTTTTCATCCTGCCAGTATGCCGACCAGCAGAGACACGTGGATGCTCTGAATGCATGGAGGAACGCAACAGTGCTCAAACCTGATCATAGCCTCGCATGGAACAATATGGTCATTCTACTGGACAACATTGGTATACACACTTGTGCGCACATACATGCACGCACGCAGCTTATATGTCTCGAGTGTGATGAAAAAGTCTTAACTTAATGTCGCCGCGCTTACGGCTGGTGCTGCTGTTTTGACTAGCAATTAAGGTAGCAACCAGGTTCGATCTTTGCCCATTACAAAACCTTCATTAAAGGGGAAGTCAAACCCAACATTTTCTTTACAATAAAGTGTTCTGTGCACCTTCACTAGTCTAAACACTGCATCCTGGGTCATATATTGCTTGTGGAATATGATTTAAGCAGCAAAAACTACCTATTTGTAGTAATCTCAGGTGGCGACCATTTTGCTACTTAATTGAATACACTACAAAGACAAGATATTTTATGTTCAAACTGATGAACTTTTTTTGTTACCAAATAATTATGAACATTGAATGTTATGGCCATATGGATTGGAATTGTGTTTGTAGAACGGTGCTCGCAATATTTTGGATTAGACGGCCATACGATGTTAATATATATGTCAATGACAATATTATTTGCCCACCCCTAGTATGAACCACGTTAGTTTTACGGTAACAAACAAATCTAATAAGATAGAATTGTGTTTTTAGATCGTACAGGTGTACCTAACACATTGGCCAGTGAACGTGTTTACATAGAGTATTCTGTTGCCATTTAAAAGAGACCTTAGTTCTGTGTTCCAGCATCGGCGGGCAAGAACTGTCATTGTTTGTATCTTATGGAAGCAATTCAAAACGGCCCAACAAGATTAGAGCGGAAGAGCGGGAATCAGCAATGCTTGAAATTTATGTATTAAGGCTTTTGTCTTGTGAGTTTCTCAAGGCGTTCCTCCCCGCCGTGTGGAGAATGCTCTGATTTCCGAACGCTGCAGCTATTTTTTCGGGGAGGTGTTCCCGTGGGGGGGGGCGGAGTCTCCCAGGGGGACACTGCGGCCGTCCAATCAGTGCCCTACATGTTTGCTGATCAAACGTGGGTGAGCACAGCCAGAGCAGTGCCCCCCAGAGCCCCCCCCCCCTCCATCCGTCCACAAATCTGACTGAAATAATCATAGCCCTTTAGCCATGTTCGCCAACAAACAAACAAAAAAAGGGAAAAGAACAACGGGTGTTACTTTCAAATGGAAAGTGGGGATATTTTCTTTAATCTTTGCATGTCTTTCCCAGCAAAAGTCTCCTGACTCAGGACTGACTCACTGCATGTCTATCTGTCTCCTCGATTTTATTTATTTTTTGGTGTTTGGGGGGAGGAGGTGGTGTGTTGCAGACACCAGACGGGTCGGCGACAGAGATCAATAACCCAGTCGGGTCTTGTGTTCATCCCTAATTAGGGAACAAACCGCTCGTCCGTGTGTGCACAGGGCGAAAGCTCATCCCCAAAATAAATAAAAGCTGACAGTTACTTTGTCTGTGAACCAGCTTTTATTCGCCTGTCATTACTTACATTACAAACTATTTATCTTAAATTCTGACTGTCAACACACCATCTCAGTTGCCTAGTGAAACTTTTTTTGATTATTCTTATTAACAACAGGGCATACTTGAATGCAATTTTTAGGAAATATGTAACCTTACGAAAAGAACATGGATAATCTCTTTCTTGACGTTTCTTCTTGTTATCCAAAGAAAGCTAACACTTTCATTTCAGCTAATTTCGTGCAAATTGTTCATGGAAGACAGTTTTGTTTTGAGTTTAGTTCATTTGTGCAAAAAATTACAGTGTGGAAAGTTGTCATGCACAACAGTAAAATAAATGAATATAATATGTATAATTATCGACCTAACAGTGCAGAGGTCGTAGGTTCGATTCCAGCTCCGGCCTCCCTGTGTGGAGTTTGCATGTTCGTGGGTTTTCTCCGGGTGCCTCGGTTTCCTCCCACATTCCAAAAACATGCATGACAGGCTGATTGAACACTAAAAAATGTCTCTAGGTTTAAGTGTGAGCGCCAATTGTTTTTCAACCAGTTCATGGCCTACTACCCGAAGACAGCTGGGATGCGACCCGTGTGAGGATAAAGCGGATCAGGAAATGGATGGATGTATAATATTTGATTTTTTATTTTTTTTTTAATATCACTTTTGCAACTTTCAACGTCCATACGTCGTTCCTGGTGCTGTCTCACTTGCTATATCGAAGCAGACTGCTTCCTGCTGTCTGCCCTCATTGAGCTTCCTTTTAGAATTAAGAATGCTCCACGGGTTCTTAATAGGGTTTAGGTCAGTGTACTGTATTATTGGTATTATTTTCTGCTTTCAACAGCCCGAGTAGCCAAGATTCATAGATATTTTTTTCCCCGAGTGAGAATGCTGTGTTGCCTTGCACAAAAATTACAAGTACTTTAACTGCAGAAGGCACAGACTTCTTTTAATGGCATTACAGAAAATGAATAGAATAGAATAGAAACTCTGTATCAAGTTGGATATCGTCGTATAATTTGGCTGTTGTTCTTCTCATATATTGATTATCATTTAATCACGATTAGCCAAATATAGCCATAATGCTACTGGGATATCAGTAGTTCATCTGTTAATTTACCTGAGCAGCGACACTGAACTTCCTGCCTTTTCCCCAGGCAACTTGGGCCAAGCTGAGCTGATTGGACGAGAAGCTTTGAGGCTCCTCCCAAACGACCACACCATCATGTTTTCGTTGGCCAACGTCCTGGGAAAACAAGAGAAGTACAAGGTGAATAAGCATTATTTTCATTGCAGGAAAAAAAAAAGACATCCTCTTCATTGGTTACAAAGCGAAACAGTTGTAGGGCTGTCATTGTTTGAATCTTCTTTTGAAATATTTGTTTCTTCACTTGTTAGGAATCAGAGGGCTTCTTCCTCAACGCACTCCAAATCAATCCGAATGCAGCTGGCTGCCATGGCAATTTAGGTGACAGATATATTGAGTTATTTTGAGATTGTTTGTATTAATTTAATTCATTTTTTTGGTCTTTGACTTTGTGTTTTATATTTTCATACAACAAACAAAGGTTGTTTAGTTAAGGCAAATTTAAAGTGAAACACCAAAGCATGTCAACTTACAGTTTCAATAGTCAGAGACGACATACACTACAGTTAGCATACCCTGGAAAGAAATAACAATTCTAATATAGATGAAAGATAAAGATATAAAATTCAGCGGACACGTCTGTCATGACCGACCGCACCAAGATGTCTCAAGTGATCATACTCCAACGTTTTTTGTTTGAAGCTGCCATTTTGGCTAAATGCCAAAGCGTATACATCTTCGACACAATTTACCCAAATGAGCTTGCATATCAAGCTCATTTTTTACAGTTCTACAGCTTTAGACTCATATTCTCCTCCCAAAATATTGGTGGGATCCCAAAAGTTCAGCTCTACAAGCATTCTCCGTGCCTCCCTTCAGAATTGTACAATTTCCGACAAAATTGCCGCCACAACCTTCCATTCTGTTGAGTGCAAGCCCAACCATGCTAAATAAACAAATAAATATTTGTGTGCCTTTCTAAAGCTGTGCTGTATCATCGCTGGGGCAAGTTGGAGCTGGCTCAGAAACACTACAAGTTGTCTCTCCAGTTGGACCCCAAAGCCCCAGGCACACAAGACAACTACAACATGCTCCGACGCAAACTGGACCAGCGCAAACGCCACGCACCCTGACGGCAGCCCCATCCGTTGACGTCATCAAACACTCTTCGTTGCACCCCCCGGTGATTTTTACAAACATATTTTGCGTCTTAATTAAAGGCTCGTTTCATAGCTCCTTCCCCGCGTGATGTATCTTAATTAGATTTGCATGTTTCGTATGAGACACAGGTGCCGGACTTTCTGTGTATGTGCTGTTGCTGTTGCTGTTGAGTAACCTCCAACTGGGTCCCAAAGCGGCTTCTAAAGCCGCAGCGACCCGGGTACCTGCAGACCCAGTTGTAGGCTGTTGACTGGGAACTGTTCGTAGCCCGAAGGCACGCTATTGCTGTTGAGGTTGAGCAATCTCCAACTGGGTCCCAAAGCGGCTCCTAAAGCCGCAGCGACCCGGGTACCTGCAGACCCAGTTGTAGGCTGTTGACTGGGAACTGTTCGTAGCCCGAAAGCACGCTATTGCTGTTGCTGTTGAGGTTGAGCAATCTGCAACTGGGTCCCAAAGCGGCTCCTAAAGCCGCAGAGACCCAGGTACCTGCAGACCCAGTTGTCGGCTGTTGACTGGGAACTTTTCGTAGCCCGAAGGCAAGCCCAACACCGCTCGGAGGTCGTTCCCGAGTTGGGCTGTTGCTGTTGCTGTTGAGTAACCTCCAACAGGGTCCCAAAGCGGCTCCTAAAGCCGCAGCGACCCGGGTACCTGCAGACCTACTGTATTTGTCGGCTCTTGACTGGGAACTGTTCATAGCTCAAAGGCACGCTGTTGCTGTTGCTGTTGCTGTTGCTGTTGAGCAACCTCTAACTGGGTCCCAAAGCGACTCCTACAGCCGCAGCAACCCGGGTACCTGGGGACCCAGTTGTCAGCTGGTGACTGGGAACTGTTTGTAGCCCAAAGGCACACCCAACACCGCTTGGAGGTCGTTCCCGAGTTGGGCTGCTGCTGCTGCTGCTGTTGTTGTTGCTGCTGCTGCTCGTGCCCCTCTTGATGAACACCATGTGGAACCCATCGGCCTCCACACGAGGTTGTCTCAGCTGGACACAACATTGCCACACATGTGAGGACCACAAAGAATCCTTATTTTGGATTGACCCTTGTCCTCCAGTGTTGCATATAAAATCTCCAGTGCCTAGAGGATGTTTGCACCTGATGACAACTTAGTGGTGAAACCCATGAGGATCACACCCTGCAGCGTTGTTCTTTTTCGCTGCACCAAGCTCTTTATCAACGCTAGGACACTTGGCTCTTTGCCACCCTGCAGAAACTCACAAATAGGAGAAAGGTGTTTGTTTTTTTTAGTGGTGTCCACATGAGAGCACAAAGTCAAAGAGGACAGGAAACTGATGGCGAGCTCTTCATGAAAACATAGCACCTTCAAAGAAAGGCAGGAGACTGGGGATGCGCTCCCCTGGGGAAAACACACACACACACACACACACAGTGAAGAACACCGCCTAGGGATCAGTCGACCTCCGTGTGAAACATCAGTCAACAAGTGTGCTCCTGGGTTCAAAGGTCAATACACTTCTATTTTTTCACCTGCCTCCCTCAGCTATCCGGGGAACTTTTTGAAGACACGATGGAGCTGGTTTCACTTTAAGGTTTGTTTGCACATACAGTACAATGCACCACTTGTTACTTTGATGCTCTCAACTTCTTACTCTTCACATCTCAATGGGGTGGGGGGAAGTATTTGATATTTGATCCTGCTAAATATGCAACCGACAGTGGAATGTCTACCATATGGACAAAAGTCTTGGGACACAGCGCTGGCCTTTCTGTGTGGAGTTTGCATGTTCTCCCCGGGCCTGCCTGGGTTTTCTCCAAGTATTCCGGTTTCCTCCCACATTCCAAAAACATGCAAGGCAGGCTGATTGAACACTCAAAAAATGTCCCGAGGTGTGGATGGTTGTTTGTCTCTGTGTGCCCTGCGATTGGCTGGCAACCGGTTCAGGGTGTCCCCTGCCTACTGCCCGAAGACAGCTGGGATAGGCTCCAGCACCCCCCCCCCCCCGCCCCCGCGACCCTTGTGAGGATAAAGCGGATCGGAAAATGGTTGGATGAATGGAAATCAATCAACGGGTGGCCTTTGACCCACTTAGGTGCCTGCAAGACATAATTTTACAAAGAAAATATGGTGGCCAAAGCAAGTTCTATATGATTGATGATTGATATGATGATTACACACAAACACTCATCTAGGGCAGGGGTCCCCAACCGTTACCGGTCCGCAGGGCATTTGGTGCCGGGCCGCACAGAAAGAACTTGCCTTAATTCCGTTTTATTTATTTCGGAATACGAAAGATGTTTTATTTAGAAAAATTACCAGATTCTCCGTTACATTCGTCTGTGTCACGCTTGACACACGTCAAGCCACGCTTCTCCGTCACGTGACCGATTACACTAAAAACAAAACGCCGGAGCTCGCAAAATGAGTAAAAAAAACTGCTGGAGATCGCAAATGACGGTGGCCTTAAAAGTACGTTTGGGACAACTGGATTAAAGTTATGGCTGAATACTCTGAGATCGCCACAATAGCACTGTTGCTATTTCCGACATCCTACCTGTTTCTGCTGCAACGGCGACTAAAACAAAATTACGAAGTAGACTGGACATAAACCACACACTTGAGGTGTCATTGTCTCCTATTACCCCGAGATGGGACCGTATGGTTGCAGAAAGCTCAGGGCTGTGGTGAGTCGTCATTTCCATGCATTTTGAATTTGCGTTGTATCGTATTTTGAAGGCATTAAACATTACCATAGCGATCAGAGTGTTGCGGCCAGATTAGACGCTCCTTGTGTTTATTATTATATTTCGAAAACACCACAGTTTTCATACAGCTCATACCATATTATATTGTTGTATTATTTCCGCCACACCTTAAATGCCGCTCCCTGAAAATATTGTCTGACATAAACCGGTCCGTGGGGCAAAAAAGGTTGGGGACCCCTGATCTAGGGCAATGAGCAAACTCCTAAATCCTGGAAGAAGTGGATTGCACTGGATTGGCAGTGTTTTGACCACGTCGCTTGAACACGGCTGCTTTTTCAAGTGTACTCGTGTAAAGGTCACCGCGGTGAAAGGACTCCATGCTATTGAGTAAATGCAGACAGAATAGGATCAAATGGTGACATTCAAGACTAAGCGCTTCTTCCTCATATTATTCTAGTCGGTCACGTGCTGTAATGATGTACGAAGCATCGCTTGCTGACTTTATGTAATTTGCGGATCCCCTTTACTTTTTGGCAGGGACCCTTTCAACGTGGCGCCAGCTGCTGCCGCTGCGCAGCTGTGCAGACTCATCAATGAGGGGAGGAGAGTACACTATTATCATTATCATTTTTTGAGTACCTGTCATTATCATAAAATATGTCAGGTATTAAAGGGATGGACTCACCCGTCCGGCCGCCGACATCTTCATTAGACATTCTGAAAGGAAGAACCTGAGACTTCCCAGGGAGTGACATTAATAAAAGATGGGATACTACCGGCTTATGAAGTCCTCCCCTTGTTCTCTTCACTCGGCGCTGCACACCTTTTAGCCACTTGGATTGTCCGTCATAATGATATCACCAGATCCCCTTCCAGGTGGAGTTCTTTGTGGAACTCAAGAGGGAGAAAATACTCCATGTACATGTATTTTATTCTGATGGCAACCATATTAGTGAGGATTTTTTTTTTTTTTGCAGGAGTATTTTCAATAAGCACGTGTGTGTGTGTGTGTGTGTGTGTGTGTGTGTGTGTGTGTGTGTGTGTACAGTATGTGTGTGCGCTTGGAGGGGTTCACTATTTTTGAACTAATCTCAGAACAGCGGGTGTGCTACTTTGCACAACAACCCCCAACAAAATAAAAGGCACGCGCTCTGGTGCTGTGAATTTAATTACCCGGCAACAGCTTTAATACAATTTACTGAGCTTTACTTATCAGAGATGATGGAGGGCAAGGGGAGATTGAGTGTTTGAATCCGGCCAGTGGCCTTGCTTTTGTCCGGGTGCTCTGCCTTCGTGACATAATCCAAGAGCAGGTCAGACAAGAAAATGTCATTTAGTCGGAAGTAGATTATTTTGATCACCGAATTTAAACACTGAATTTGCAAAGAGCGATTAAAAATAAAATTTAAAAAATGCACTAGAACTGTTGAGAGGTCATTTGCATGAGAAGTTACTAAATTTGTGTGCTCCGAAAAACATGCATATAGTCAATATATGATGAGTGGTACAAATGCATACATGGTGGCTTGATTGGACAAGCGAATGTTGTGATGGATAGTTGACACACTTGTGACGAACTTCACTGCCTTGTATTGCATATAGGTGAGTTAGTCAGCCTCTTATGTTTTTTTGTCACCCTCTTAAAATAATGTCCTAAATCATATTTTGACCCCCCCCCCCCAAAAAAAATATACCATAAACATCTCAGGGTGCTCGTGGTCTCTGCTAAAATTGTCTCCATCCTTCCTGCAACAGATCATTGACTTCTAATCCTAAAATTAAATGAAATTATTTATAAAAATAATATTACGTGATCAGTATTTGGCAGTATCTTTTATGAAAAAATGAGAAAATGCCATTATTTTACGAGCATGACGATTTGGGATTTTTTAATGACATTGCAGGATAAACATATGGTATTATGATATTAAAATTTTTGTGTAAAATCACCCACTGCCCTCAACAACAATTTGATGTGTTTTACTGGTACAAAATATTGGTTTTACTTTTTTACAATAAGTTGAAGTAACACACACACACACTCCCAGCCCTCTTTCCAGCTAAACCACAACAATCCTAATGGACTTTGATGGGCACCTCCCTCTTGCTTGTCTAATTGATGTCAATTCTGTGCACTTGACGCCGTCCTCATGGCCGCCCCTCCCAAAGTATTTTCCGTAAGAGTGCTGGAGGTCCCTATTTCAACGAGGGTGCCACCCCGCCCGCGTCATCTAGATCATGTTACACGACACCGCTGCAACACGAGATGCGGGGCAACAACAACAATCAGTGCCCCCTCCCCACCCAAATGTCATGGTGCCTCCCCGATATCGCTCTGTCTGGCTTGGATGCGCTCTGTCATGTCAAGGAGGGCTGCTGTCACTGGTTATTGGCCCTCATGCCTTCACGCGCCTTACCATTTACAGCCACTGCCAGCCATAACAGAGTATCCAACTGACCACTGCCCCCACTCCCCCCGCCCACCATAAAAAAAACAACCCCAAACTCACACCCTTGTTTGAGAATTGGCCAGGCAAATAGCAACGCAGTTACTTAATCACCCTAACTTCAACATAAGCTTGACCATAATTAAGTTAATTGAGCTAAAGGTTAGGATGATGGAAGATTCGAAATCAGGGGTAACCATCCTTTTTGAAATTGAGAGTGACTTGTTGGGTACTGACGAATGCTCCCTCTTGTAAATTTTGCTCAAATTATTTGGAAGTCATTCATCTTCTCATCGTACTCGATTGCACGCTAGCTTTTCACCAAGAACACTATGATTTGGTGATGCGCTGTAATGCTGACCTTTGACCTATGCTATTTTTTAAAAATATTGTCATTACTAAATTTACATCAGTGTAAGTGTGATTCAAAAAGAGTAGCAACGACAATTTGATGTGTTTTACTGGTAAGTGGAGTTATTTTCTTTTTTACAATAAGTCGAAGTAACACTCACACTCTCACATACACCCTCACAATATTCCAGAAAAAGACGGCTTCTGTAGCCAGTGTAAAAAAAATTTCGCTCAGCTTTAGGAAAAACAAAAACATTTGGTTCCACAAGGTGATGGTAATTACATTTTATACTATAACTTATAGGATCATATTGTATGTCTTGGTATTTGACTGTATCACAACGTGCCCTACCCACAGAGTAGCATCTGTAAAGCTAAAATTTAATGAGTCAAAAAGAAAAAAAGTGGAACACTGACCCCCATTGTTGGCCACTATGAAAAGCTTGAAGCTAAAAGATGCTTCCCACTCTGCGCATGAGTAAATAAACTCCTCATGGCCACGGAAGGAAAAACCAAGCTAGTTTGAAATGAAATGGTACCAATAGTAGTACCGAACAGCAAGAGTTCATTGTTGTCACTCAAGCTGCAATTTACGTTAACGTTACCCCAAAGGGGTGATTATTGCATGTATGTATTGTAACCTATTGTCCATTTTCCCTGAGTGTTTCAAAGCTGCATGAGTCAAAAGTTCAAGGGTACATAAGCAAAAGTGTGAGTTTAGCACGCCAGTGACAAGTATGCAGTATGTCCCCCGAAAGTTATCATTTACCGTAAGGGGTGCCAAAATTGTGGCAGGGCCTCATGAAAATAATGGACTTAATGGTGCCAATTTGGCTCCCTGACAAAGGCTGCGACTTTCCAAAGATTAATTCTTGTTACATTGTGGTGGAAGCCCCTCAACCCCTGGAGAGGCCCATGAGGAAGAATGTGGAAAAATCATATAATTGTTTCGATATTTTTTTTTCAAAGTAGTCAAAGCAAGATTGAGCTTTTTGGGAGGTCTTCAAGGTGGATAAGTGTGTGTTTTGCCTTTTGGTTGCACGGTGAACCTCATTGGGGGGAAAAAAAAACAAAACAATAACGGTGCAACGAGATGGAAATGTATTAACCGGCATCAGCTAATGTGCGCATTATTCATTTGCGGCGAGCATGAAGAATGAATCTAAAGAGGTCTGAAATTGCAGACGTGCAGCCTGACTGCACCGCGGGCCGCTTCGTTTCATCCTGAGAGCGGGCAGAAGGGGAGGAAGGGGTGTTTTGGTGGACAGTATAGGGCCTCGCAGTAACAGCTGTGCTTCTCTCATGGGGGGCAGCGGAGGAGAAGCTGCTTGGGACAGATGGACCTGCCCCCTGTACCATCTCCCCACCTCACACCTCCTACTTCCACTGTTACTTCTGTTATTAAAAATACATCTACACAGTTGCCACTGTGTGTGAAGACGTCATCAAATGCTCACTCGAGCGCAGACCTCCCCCAAGCAAATGATATGGATTAACACTGAACTTGTCCACTTTCGTTTCACGTGGAAACCTATTCGAACCAGATCCTGCTTTTGTGTGAATTTTGTGATTAATAACATGATGTTTCGTTTAAATTGTTTTATTTGGAAAATAACAAATAGCACGCCTTTTTCTAGATCTGCACCAAAATATAGACGGTCCTTCTTGGCCCACACCACACAAATGGACTTTGGATAATCCTGCAAGCAAAACAACAAACACCCAACAGCATCACACCGCCAATCTTTTTTTTTTTTTTTTTTGTCGTGAATTTTATAAAATAATATGTTTTAACTCAAAATCATTTCATTTGTTTTTCAGTGAAGCGTTGACCTCTACTGAGGCCTAACGTCAGTATTTCTGAGTATCTGATACTCACAGCTTGTATATGCCCAAATTCTGTCTTGATATGTAATTCACTGAGAAAATTTTGAAAATCTCATCAAAATAACCTCTTATTGCCAAATCAATTGAATAATCGATAATATCAAATTGGATAGTATCTGAAACTCATAAAAGTTTTTTTTGTTGTTGTTGTGTTCCACCTTAGCATAATAAAAAAAAAAATCCTGAGCCATGTCATTTTTGCATGAGCCTGCCAAGATACACACTGATTTTTAACATCTTAGACCAATGTGAGAGACATCCCTGACACATAGCGTGGAAATAAATGGAAAGTGTTTACATATTGCAAGTAACCAGGGGATGAGCCTGGTCTGTCACTGAGCTTCGTCAATATTACAGGCCGGCCCACGTGGGTCTAGTCCGTCCCTCGTCGGTGACAGCCAATACTCCCTCTCCAATCCAGACTATAATCGGTCCGGATAATTGGGGCCTTCGATCAGATGGAGAAATCAGACTCACAATCAATGCGATTATTTGCATCTGTATACCTTGCCCTGAGTCAAACGTCGATGAAAGCACCCGGCGTGTACATATCCACAACTTTCCCCAAAGTCACCCAAGGGTGGGACATGGTGGTGACGCGGCAATCGTTTTTCTCCCCCCTTTCATCCTGCTGACTCGTCTTGCGCATCCTCCCTCCCTGCCTGCTGCAGTAGGCGGTGTTTGGACCGGGGTCTGTGCCAGTGGCATATGGCTCGCCTTTGCGCTCTACATCCATAGCAAAAAAGAAAAAGAAAGACAGGCCCATCCGTCATGCCGGCAACTGAATGAGGCAACGCCACAAGCACTCCCTCAAGAAGTCAGCTTAGAGCAAATACTAAATATGAGCACGGGAGCCAGGGTCAGGCCTTGGTAGACCAATTAATACAGAGCATCTGCTGTGAACGGCTTCCCGTTGCATTTTGAGGCGGCCCAACGACTCGAGCTTCCTGCTTGCTCCAATGGCCAGAGTGAGCGTGCACCGATTGAATGCATCCTTCAGGGATCCTTCTTTCCTGGATTCTTTTGGCGAAACCGCAGAGCCTTTTGTTCTTGCCCGGGTGCAGTTTTTTTTTTTCCTGGCGAATTTAACAGAAGGCTGCGAGGGTAATAGGGGTCCAGGCCGCTATCACCTTGCAGCTAGTGGAGAAAGACAATCAAGGCTTGAACCCCGCTGTCTACAGCCGCCGCTCAAAAGACTCTAATTGGGCTTCTTTACGCCGCATTTTGCCGCACCGTTGACGGATCATGAAAAAGCAATTAAAGCCCCCAATTCAATCCCATTTTTTTCTCCTTTCACTGGAAATCTGAAATCACTTATCTGTGTGTGTGTGTGTGTGTGTGTGTGTGTGTGTGTGTGTGTGTGTGTGTGTGTGTGTGTGTGTGTGTGTGTGTGTGTTTATTGTAACGTGAGAGGGAGCAGCTGTCAGCCTAAAGAGTGTCGAATGAAGATAAATAGAAAGGAAGGAATATGACGGCTCTTTGCACAATCATAGATCTTTAAACTTTATTCATTTGTGACAAAAGCCTTGCACTCCATACTTGAGCGAGATGGGGCTGCAGTTTACCGTTTGGCCTCAAGGGGCAGCATTGCCCACAAAACAATGCACTACCGGGAGAAGAGATGCTTTTTCAACAAATGGTGCAATATTAGAAATATTTAATGAAGAACACTTTGAAAAAGTGTTTCAGTCGTACCATAAGTATTATTTCACATTTTTAGAGTATTTTCTTATTCATTTTAGTCGTCATTGAAGACAGATTTTAAAAATGAACTACATTTCATTGGTGCTTGTAATTTACTTGTCCAATAATACAAGACATTTTTTTGAAAACCACATATATATAAAAAAATATATATTGAAAACACAGTGATTGTATTGTAATCCAATACAATGATTTTACATCTATGATTTCATTGTTTTCAAAAAAATGTAACAGTTGCAACATTTTGGAGATCAATTTAAAATCGCATTGAATTCAAATCAAGTCCATAAATAATTACAAAATATATATTCGACGATATGAATCTATATTTGAAAGTATTTTCTTATGAGGTGTCTGTTCTTGCAATTTGTGGGGAGCAAATGAAATCAATATATCTTACTTATCGTTTTGAAAGAAAACTTAATCCAATCCTGGGGATAAATGGCATAAAAAACATCCACCTCAGTATGACATATATAGTATTATCAATTTACAACTCAGCTTTTGGAACTGAAGTAAATTTAAAAAATATATTTTCCCCACCTTTAATAAAATCTCATTTCACTCATAAACCGATTGTCACGCTCTCGCTCTCTCTCATACACACACACAAACACATGCAAGGGTCATACATGCTGTACTATAGCACGTCTCATCATCAACTTGAACGTATCTCTTTCTCACTCTCACCTTCTGCCAATTAGTGAGCCCGTAAACTTCACAGGGGTCCTGGGCCCTTGCTAAATAGTAGTCCAATGCTTCTGTCATCAGTCCGTCAATCACATGACAATGCTCACAAAGGACGTCTCGCTGCTGAATTCAACCATGACCAAGCTCAGGTTTTGATGATGTCTGTGATAAACTAAAAACTAAGATTTTGTTATTATTTAGTTTAGTTACTAAATCATTGACTCGGATCACAGTTCTATTTGGAACCATTTTGTCTTGATAACCGCATTCAATTTCACCCAGTTTGTGACTTTTTTTTTTTTTTGTCAGTACATTGAGAGCTTGATAAAAGTGTGATTTCCCAACTGACCACTCGGTAGCATGACACTGTGACCATCTTTTCAACCACTTGTACGTTTGAATTCATGTGAAATTCCAGAAATGTCTGCTGGTATACATCGTGGTTGTCTTTACTTGTTGAACACTTTGGAGAACATGTTGGTCATGTTTTTTTTCCAGGTGGCATGGAAGCATACAAGGAACAGGTCTTGTCTAATTCCTGGAGGTTTAGACAAAGAGTTTAACTAAATGTGTTTTTCCAGTTAATGTAATTGGTGCTGACAAGCACAGGTCACCATAGACATGGGTCACAATTTTGTGTGAAGCTTTATTGTGATTTTATTACAGCACTGTACCTGAAATCTAAAAAAAAAAATACATGAAAAATGATATACTCAAATGTAATATTTTTAATTAATTTTTTATGAAGCGGTAAAGCCTTCATAAATGTATAAGTTACCAACTTCCACACTACGTGGCGCACTACATAATGACACTGTCTTCTACAAAGCAACATTTCTAATTTTTACTTGACATTAGTTAGGTCAAATGTTCCCTAAAATTAAGTAATAAATGTATAGTTTTGTATTTTTAATTTTACTGCTGTGTATTCATGAGTATTTTTCAATTCATTGTAAAAAAAATAAGATTTAAATGATTCTATGAATCATTAAAATATATTTAATTAGGATTGTTTTAATTATAAACGGAGGCATTTCAAAGGGCTAAGCGAAAATGGCCTCCAGGGGAAGAGTTTGGACACGCCAGATTTACAGAAACATAAACATTCTGTTACCCAAAAAATGTCACAGGAAGTGGACGGAGCGTGCCGGGTCTAATTCCTGAAGGTTTGGCAACCAGAAGAAGCATTTAACTTCAGCTTAATGTGTTTTTGCAATTAAAGCCATATAATTGGCGCTGACAAGCACGGATCCCACACGCGCATGCACACACTCATACGCACTGTCCAAAGATGGCGCAACAAAGTTGCAAAGAGGCTCAGGCAGGTCCTGGCTGACAGGAGGATGGGGGTGGGGGTCAGCCTCATTGAAGCCGTATGCATTTCAGCGGCGAGGCCATACGAGTGCTCGGGCGAGTTAACCTCCAGACCACCAGTGTTTACTCTGGGACCGTGTTCCAGATCCGAGGGGATATCCAGTGTCTTGCCTTCAAAGGGGGCGGGTGAGCTGTCGGAGCAAAGCTCTTTGCTTCTCCTCAAAGGTCCACATAAGGCAAAGTGGCGCAGCTGTGGCGACGTGCAAAACAATATTTTCATTCCAAATACAGCTGAGGCTTTGCAGAACTCAAGCCCAAAGCAGGGGAAACTATTTTAGAGAAAACAAGTATCATGTCGAAATGATGAGCGAATAATCACAATTATGATTCATAAAATGGACTCATATGTGGAATAATGTCAATGCAAATGAATGAATACAAAATGAATTCAAGTTTTTCCGTTTATTTTTTAAGCACATTTGCATGCAAATAGAATATTTTTCCGCTTCGGTAAAGTTTATGGTGTAAATTATTAGACTTAAGCGCAATCAAGTGTGTCCCATGCAACATTGCGGCCTCTTGGCATCGCTCTTCTTCGTGTCGCATAACTGCAACTTGTGCCGTAGTCTTCATGTAATGGATTGCATTCATGAGAGGGACATTAAACACTCTTTTACACTCAGACAACCACAATTTATAAATATTATCATCATCATCATCATCCACTGATATGCTGAAAACAGCATTAGATACAATTGAAACTGTTTTCTGTCTCTTTATTTTCAGTATATTCATAAATTGACAGTCTTTCTTTTTTGCAGGACTATGCAAAGGTCATCACTCTGTGTGTAATAATCTACAAGCCCGAGTTCAACTGCCGGATTTTTAAGATGTCAAAAAATAAGAAAGCAAGAACCCAAGATGAATCATTGCACAACTTTCTGCAGCATTCATATGATCGATAGCTTACACAACGGAATTGAAAGAGATACAAATTTTAGGGTGTGGAAATGCAAATACACAACCAAGATAATGTGATGGTACAAGTGTGCACATAGTCTCAAAACTGGAGACCTTCGATAAAGTTCAGATGTTCCAGACGTGTTTTTTCTATCTAGCTGTAGTAGGAAAGTTTTGTGCAAGCACTGACATGCGTTTTGTTCATGTTTTCCTAAATGCATTTGGGAGATTTTTTTGTTTGTTTGTTTTTTTGGTAACATAAGGCTTCCTTCTTGACATCTTTCTTTGTAGCCCAGATGTATGAAGCCACATATTTTATGAACATCGTATCTTCACCCTGTCCCATGATATTGAATGTCTTTGAAATTATTTTGGACCCTTCTCCTGACTTTTACCTTTATTATTGCAACCCCAGTGATACTGTTTGCGGACCATGCTTGTGCTCTAAGATATGAGTACAAGAATGTCAGGAAAAGTCTACTAGAACAGATGACCTTTAATCAAGGTTAATCAGAGGCACTTTACATTGTGGCAGGTGGCATTTAACGTGAGTTTGAATGAGGCGGATTAATCCTGAACACAGTCAGCTCCTGAGTTGTAAAAGGGTGTGCACACTTCTGCAACCCCATTCTCTCGTGTTTTTATTGAGCTGAATTGAGTTGTACTTCGTTGAATTGAGTTGTATAGATTATAGGGCACGTTAAAACCAGGAAAAAAAAACTTTCTACATGATTTCTATTGCTCACACAAAAACTGGTATTTCAGCAAAGGTGCGTATACTTTTAATATCCGCTGTATATCATGATTGTATGGCAACCTATTGTTTTTTTGGGCTGATTAGGTTGCTCCTATGGCCTTGTGGTAATGCCGAAGAGCCACCAGCGTTCCTCTTCTCTTAATGTTGCGGGAGTTTGGAATCAGTGCACCTTTTTCTTCTCCCTGAAGTGTGTCTCCAGGACCAGAAGATGGCAACATACCTCTGGCTGAGACCAACCTGTACATCCTCACCGTTGCATCCTGTCCCATCCCATCCCCCATCTGCCCACTGCTCAATTAGCTGTGCATGTATTCCCATGTCGGCCCTCTCGCTTCATTTATTTATCATTTATTTATCTCACGAGCAAGCATGCAACAGCTATCATGAGAAGTGAGAAGGTAAATATAGTGAATTATTTACTCAGGCTATGTGTTGGACCACAGGTGCGCCTGTGTATGTACACTCAAGTGCGCGTGTGTGATTTGGGGCCCGATAAAAAAAAAAAAAAAATCAGACTCAGGCCTCCTTCCATGACATTGCTGTGAAATTGAAAATATATTTTCTAGGGCCCTTAGAATCATCATCACCCCCCACTCCCACCCCCACCCGTGGAAACTACTCGTGCAGGTGGAAAAATGCCCTTTCCTCTGTGGCCCCTAAAAGTCTTCTGAATAATGGAAAAAAAAAACGAAATTGTGAAAAAAGTGAACACGTTATTATACGATGACATTCACTTTCACCCAACGTGGGTTTTGGTGTGGTAAACAATTTAATGTTTGATGTGCTATACTGTGAGCATGTTCTTGCCTTTGTTTGTTTTCTTAAGCATGTGTGTGCGTGTGTGTGTGTGTGTGTGTGTGTGTGTCTGTGTGTGTGTGTGTGTGTGTGTGTGCGTGTGTGCGTGCGTGCGCGCAGCTCAGAATTGAAAATGTATTTGGATCTTTGTATAAGGTCATGACAGCAGCCAAGCTTGACGTCACACAAACAATTAACTGGTCGCGTGTGTTTGTTTATCTTTGCCTTTTTCGTTTGTTTGTGTGCGTACGTGTGATGGCAGCAGCGGCACAGATGACAGAAAAAAAATGTGATGAAAAAGACAGCTAATTGAATATGCTGCAGTGTCATCACCAAAATTAAAGTAGCTTAGGATATAATTTTTGTGTGAAATCCTACTAAAATCTTGGAATCAGGCTCAAAGAATATGTGGAGCCAATGTCTTGTAGCGCGTCAGCCTCACAGTGCAGAGGTGCAGGGTTCGATTCCGGCTTTGGCCTTCCTGTGTGGAGTTTGCATGCTCCTCCCATGCCTGCGTGGGTACTTTGGTTTCCTCCTACATTCGAAAAACATGCATGGTAAATTGTCCCTAGGAGTGAGTGTGAGAGCGAATGGGTTTTTTTCTTCCTTTTCTTCTCCAAAGATAAGCCGTATCTTTTTTTTGGGGGGGGGGGGCATCTACAGGGTGCCTTCAGCTGTTTTTATGCTAGACAATTCAAACTAAGGGTATTAATTAAACAGTGCAGGCAGCATTGAACCGAAACAATAAGCCGGCTCATATTTACATGCAATGTGTTTCTATTAAAACTGATTCCAAAATGAGATGAATCCTCAGTGAAGATTGATTTGGAAGACGCTCCATATCAACATCAAACTGTTAAATCTCATTGTTGGGGGTCGTTGTCATGACAATGTGAGTGGAGGAGTGGGGGTAGCTGCCAAGGAGCACGGCGATGGCGGCAGAGCCTGACCATTGCCGTGTTCGGGTGGATGCAATAAATCAGCGGGACGCCACAAGGCTGCGTGAGGATGTGCAAATGTGTGACTGGAATCCTCCAAAGACAACATCTTAGCATCACGGATCATTTACTTTTATTCGATTGATATTTGGGTTATGTTATACATACTGAATTTGTTGTCACAACCCCAAGATGTAACATTTCTTTGAACTGCATTACATATTTCATAGGAAAACACTATATTCTCTGATGTTGTTTTAAAGTAATTTAAAAGACGGTTAAAAATTCCATTCATATTTCTACATCTCATGAACTCTTAGTTTACAAAAACATTAAAGGTGCTGTAAAAAAAAAAAACGCTGGACAAAGACAATCGCCCATTCCATCCATTTTCAGAAACGCTTATCCTCATTAGGGTCACGGGCAGTGGTGGCAACTCAACAGAAAGCCCCAAGGCACCAACCCACCTTGAAAAAGACAGAAAATATAGAAAGTAAAAGATGTAGATCTATTTTTAGATAGGCAGTATTAATACTATCCACTTAATAGTGAGTGAAATTGACTTGTTGACCTCTGTTCACATTTTATGACACATTTCCAGTTTTGGCCGCAGAGGTGTTTCCCCATTCATTTGTGTGAAAAATATAACAAGCACAGTCGCTCCTCTTGCAATGCAAAATATATTGCCTAGTTGAATTCCACCGCCCATTACCCCACCCACCCTTCATACATGGAGCCCAGCCCGTCTGGTATCCGGACGGAAGGCGGTGGCACAGCAGGACGCTGCAGGATATTATTCAAACCGCTATCATGATGATGGCGAAGTAGCAATTTGAAGAGCTCAGGAAATCATTTTATGTTTTACCCTTCTTGGAATCTCTAAAATGAATGACATTTCCTTCAGTTTCCTGTATGTTTTTGTTTTTAATTGTTTCCCCTGTCACCGGGCATCTGTTCCAATAAGCTTACATGAAAGTTTGGGAGGGGTATTTATTTTGGCAGGTTTCAAAATAAAATTCGACGTGGAGATAATTAAAATAATTTAAGTCCAGATGGATGATCAGATTGCAAGTGGGAAAAACAAAAAAACAAAATTAATGACAAAAAATAAACACATGCTAACATTAGCTCCGGCCAGGGGGGATCCAAACTCGGTCCTCAATTGATCCTGATGATTTGAATCAGGTGTGTTGCAGGCAGGAGAGACAGGCAGGACAGCGGCCCTCCAGGCCCAGAGCTGCATCTGCCTGGCGTATGCTTTCCACTGAAGAACATTAATCCCTCATTTTTTGTGCAAGGTTACCTTTCAGACCATCCTCACAATCAGCAAAATCCAGGAAGTAGCGCCCAAATATCCATCCATCCATCCATCCATCCATCCATTTTCTGATCCGCGTATCCTCGCAAGGGTCACCGGGAATGCTAGAGTCTATCCCACACCCTGAACCGGTGGCCAGCCAATCGCAGGGCACACATAGATGAACAACCATCCGCACCCACACTCACAACTAGGGACAATTTTGAGTGTTCCATTAACCCGCTATGCATGTTTTTGGAACGGGGGAGGAAACCGGAATACCCGGAGGTAACTTACGCAGGCACGGGAAAAACATGCAAACTCCACACACCTCTGCGTTGTAAGGCCAACATGCAAAATATTTATTGTATTATTAGATATATAGATCACATTCGGAAATACACTCAGAGCGCACTGGTTCACTCCAATTGTTGAAATTTGCTGTTCAGAGTGCACCAAAAACGTAGTGACAGTGGGTGCACTCGGTGCTCCGAGTGGGGACACGATGCGCCAGTGCGTCAAGTAGCACAGATGGAGCCATTTCAAGCATGAGCTGTTGATTGGTTAAGAACATATGCTGCATTCAGAAATTACTGGGAGCGCAGCGCACTCTGCCTCTCCGAACATGCACACACACACACACACATCTTTTTTCTACCTTGCTGTGCTAGGCTATATTCAATTAGCTAACAATGTTAAACGGAGTCATGGAATTGAGTAACTTGAGACAGAAGTACTCTGCAATAGGCACATTGCACTTTAACTTCTTTAATTAAGCGTGAAATGATCCTGAAGTTTGGACATTTCTATCTTAAAAACACTCTTGTTCCAGGTCGTATGGAAAAATAATCACAGTAAAATCTTGTGACATAGCGAATAATTTGCAATATAATACAAGTACAATTAAAAATCAAATTTAAAAAAATCAAATCAAATAAACTGACCGCGCAAAAGGTGAACCACGATAAAGCGAGGGATGACTGCAGTACCCACTTTGCAGCAGTGCTTCTGTTTTCTTGCTGCTTACAGTTTCTGTGATCAAATTTGTTAACACAACAATTGTTCTTTTCCAAATGTCCTGCATTTCTCTTACTGACTCATTCTGTGGTCTGGTTTCTCGATGGAAGGCGGAGGCCCATGCAGGACACCGCAGGACATCGTAATGGGGAAGACGCAGCAATAGGAAGAGCTCAGGAAACCATTTTTATTTTCACCGTCCTCGGTATGGCTATAATGATTGACATTCTTTTAATTTCCTGTATGTTTATGTTTTTATTTGCTTGTTTCCTTCTGTAAACTGGACACGCGTCACCTGGCAGCTGTCCAGCTAAGATTGTTAACTATGATGAAGGTTTGTGAGTGGTATTTTTGCAGGTCTCAAAATACGATTCAACCTGGAACTAATAAAATGCTTCAAGCCCAGATGGACCATCAGATTGTTGGTTGTAGGAAAAAGAAACAACACATGAATCACTGAACAAACTCACTACATGGACAGATTCCATTTAAAGTCGCTCTTCATTGTGAACAGTGTACACTCTGTCACTTCTCTTTGGGTTCACCAGTGGCCGAAACACACACACACACACGCACACACACATTGTATTCCCAACCTTCAGGATCCAGCCCTCATTTGGTTGGCAGCCCGGGTGCCAGTCAGCTGATTGCCAATGGCCTCCCACACCCACTGCTCCAGATGATGGGTACCTTGGGAGGGTGAGAAGGGCCAATGCCACCCAAGGCTGGGTAGCAGCTGTGCAGGAGACAAGTGAAGCGGTGGCCATAATTGTTTTGCCCCTACTATTTCCTGCGAGGCAGAAGAAACTGGCTTTTTCGATCCTGATCTTGGTAAAATAATAATGGCTGCTTTTACATTCTGTATGTATGTACTCTTTAATGTTCCTAGTCCATAAAGGGTTCCAGGTATGGCAAATTTATACCACAAATTTTCATTAGTGCTACTTGGGGACCACATAGTGTTTTGTTTTATTTAGGTTATTTGGATCTGTTCCTTCGTGTGCCTTTTTTTGTCTCCACCTGTTCTTGTCATCTGGGTCCCTTGTATTAACCAATCAGCTCCCCCTCAAACCTTTGTGTCTTGTCCAAGTGTTTCTTGTTGTCTCGTCACTTGCCTGTATTTCGTGCCCTGGGTTCTTTCAGCCTTGGTCGGATCATTTTGTCATGTTTTGGCGTGATGGTCGAGGACCCAAAAATCAGGAAGGTAGGAGGACAAGGGTGGACTGAACAAAATATGTTCACAAAAAAATATTTGCAGGAGTACACTGGAAAAAAACATGTTCCTGTCATGTTTTGCGTCTGTCATCGGCATTTTTGGTTGTTTGTTTTTCAGGACTTCATTCGTGTATTTAAGTTTCCAGTATACTCTTGCAAATATTTTTTGTTAATATATTTTGTTCAGTCCATGCTTTTTGGGTCCTCTAACATCACGCCAAAACATGACACATAGGACAACACACTTCTTACCCAGATGTGTGGGCGGGGTGGAAATGCTTTAGATGTGGAAATACGTGAAAATGTGCCAAATATGTGTTCTTAATACATTTCATTTTTCATAATACATTCCTCAATGCACATGCATAAGACCCACTCTCCGAACCCAACAAGAGCCACTTAAGTAACCAAATTTGGTTCATTGCCTGAGTGAGCAACCCTTTTGAAAAGTTTCTCGTCATTCTTTATCTGCCTAAGTACGCACCTGCTTCAGAATGCCGACAGGACATCGCACATGCCCTCTACACCCTCCACCAAAAGAAGCATGATGAACATGATGAAAACACTCATACCCAGGGGTTCACACATCCCTGTACAAAACAGTTGTCATTAGGTACAAGAATCGTAGAGAATACGTTCATGTTTTTTAACACACATCCTCTTATATCTGCGGATGGTGGGAAAGGATTCTATAAACAAATGCACCCCACTGACTCGCTTTCGACACGTGTGATGAAACGCTACCAGCCCAATCAGTGCATGTATTTTCACGGGAAACCTGTGCCTCTTGTTCTGTCAGTAACACAATCTACCTTGTCCAAACGAACACCCTGCTCTGACAGCACAAGTGAGAAACGGGATCGTTTTCTCACTGAGTTCCCACACGCAGGATTTCCGTGGCTTTCCCACACCACGGAGGCACACATCAAACAAACTTGGCGGCAGTGGTCCGCTGGTCCAGGAAGGCCTTCTCTGTTGGTCTAAATCTTTGTGTATGTGCCAGCCAATCACAGGGCACACGCAGACATACAACCATTCACACTCACAATCACACCTGGGGATAGTATAGAGTGTCCAATAAACCAATCATGCATGTTTTGTGCCGCTCCTCACACACATTATGTTGAATAAGCAGCATCTTTGGTGGGTAGAATGTATTCAAGTTGTTTATGATTTTGTCGTGTTATTATATCAAATTTTCATTCTGAACTGCTCCACATATGCACCAGGCACAGATTTCTGTATTTTTTGTATAGTAGGCCTATTGATGGTCTCAGGGTTCCCATTCTTCCACTTGCTTTTTATTTATGGACCTTTTAAGGACTTTTGAGGGCTAATTTAACCATTTTTAAGGATTTTTCACCATTCAGCAGGGGATTCATGGTGGATTTAATGAAGAGAAAGCCATATATGACCGAGCTGGTGTACAAATCATTGCTGCTAAAGGAAGGGCACATCTTTATTTTTAGGGGCAATCAGCTAACCCTTTTTTTGGTAAAATGTATGTATTGACATACTACTGTATTGGCCCGAAATGACCCGAAGTGATCACGTAATCATCATCGGAACTGATGGGAGACGGAGGGAAAAGCAGAGCGGGAACCAGTAAGGCGTGGAGCCCGACAGCGGGGTTTGAGGGGAAGGGCGCCAGGCGCACATGGCTCCGACTCCGGCGTTCTCAAAAATGTGCGTGGCAGTGTATTTTCTGATCCTCTTCTCCGCACAACTATTCGTGCTCACACTGACATCTACGGATAATGTAAAGTGTTTGTTCATCACCTGACTGGTAGTCGAATCGTTAGGGCATTGGCTTTGTACTGCGGAGTTTCGATTCCAGCTGCAACCTTCCTGTGTTCTCAAAAAGATGCATGGCTATCTATTTTCTGATCCTACTTGCACTCACACTCACACCAAGGGACAATGTAGAGCATTCATTCACTGCCTGGTTGTCGAATGGTTAGTCTGTTGGCCCCGCGCGACAGAGGTGCAGGTTTTGATTCCAGCCTTCCTGTGCGTTCTCAAAAATGTCCGTGGCCATGCATTTGCTGATTCTCTTTTAGGCTAAAAATGGCAAACGATACATGGTCGTTTTTTTTTTTTCAGTCAAAAACGCCTTACTATACATGGTCATTTTTTTCGGCCAAAAACGGCTTACTATATTATACATGGTCGCTTTTCTCGGCCAAAAACGCCTTACTATACATGCTCGTTTTTTTTCGGCCAAAAATGCCTGACTATACATGGTCGTTTTTTTCAGTCAAAAAGGCCTTACTATAGATGGTTGTTTTTTTCGGCCAAAAACACCTTACTATACATGGTCGGGTTTTTTTCAGCTAAAAACACCTAACGATAGGTGGTCATTTGTTTCAGTCGAAAACGCCTTACTATACCTGGTCTGTTTTTTTTGGGCCAAAGATTCCTTACAATACATGGTCGTTTTTATCAGTCAAAAACGCCTTACTATAGATGGTCGTTTTTCTTTCAGTCAATTGATAATGGATTGATATAAAAATGATTTATTAGATATAATCACATAACGGGTTAGGACTAGATACGTTTTTTACTTCTTCCTACTCCCTTGAACATAACTGTTGAATGAAGATTGATTTCTTTCTTTTTAGTTTTTTTATCTACCTTATTTTCTGTCAAATTATTACTGTACATATGTTTTATGTTCAATAAACAAACAAACAAACAAAAACGCCTTACTATACATGGTATAGTTTTTTTCGGCCAAAATGCCTTACAATACATGGTCATTTTTTTTGGGCAACAACGCCTCACTATACATTAACATTTTGGTCAGCCCAAAACGCCTTACTGTATGTACATGGTCATTTTTTGGGGGCTAAAAAAGGCTTACTATACATGGTCTTTTTTTTGTGCTCAAAACGCCTAACTATACATGGTCTTTTTTTTTCTACTAAAAACACCTTACTATACATGGTCGTTTTTTTGGGGCTGTAAAAAACGGCATACTATCCATGGTCGTTTTTTTTTCGGACAAAAACACCTTACTATACATGGTCGTTTTTCTCTGCGAAAAAAAGGCCTGACTATACATGCTCGTTTTTTTCGGCCAAAAATGCCTAACTATACATGTTTGTTTTTTTCAGTCAAAAACGCCTTACTATACATGGTCATTTTTTTTTGCCAAAAATGCCTTACTATACATGTTCGTTTTTTTCGGCCAAAAACGCCTTTTTTGTGGGCTAAAAACGGCTTACTATACATGGTCTTTTTTTTGTTGTTGTTGAGAAAAAAACCTTCCTATAATTAAACAAATACTTTACAAAAAAAAGCCTTACCCTCCATGCAGCTCACATTTTTAAAAAAACGGTCTTATATAGGTTCGATGTAAAGTGTTTGTTACCTGCCTGGTAGTTGAATGGTTAGTGTGTCGGCGTGGCGCTGTGGAGGTGTAGGGTTCAAATCCAGCTCCGTCCTTCCTCTGCGTTCTCAAAAATGTGTGTGGCCATGCGTTTTCTGATCCTTTTCTGCACAACTATTTGGGCTCACATTCACGCCTACGGACGATATAAAATATTTGTTCATCAGTTGAATGGTTTGTGCGTCGATGTTGCACTGCCGAGGTGAAGGGTTCGATTCCCTCTCCAGCCTTCTTGTGTTTCTCAAGCACATACATGGCTATCCATTTTCTGATCCCTGACACCTTGGGATAATGTCGAGCAGGGTTCCCACTCTTCCACTTGCTTTTTATTTATGGACCTTTTCAGGACTTTTGAGCGCTAATTTAGCCATTTTCTAAGGACTTTTTCTCCAATGGGCAGGGGATTCACAGTGGATTAAATGAACAGAAAGCCACATATCACTGAGCTGATGTTCAAATCATTGCTGCCAAAGAAAGGGCACATCTTTATTTTTAGGGGCAATCAGCTAACTCTTTTTTTGACATGCTGAATGTCAAATTGGCCCGAAATGACCCGAAGTGATCACCTGATCATCATCGGAACTCATCGGAGACGGCGGAAAAAGCAGAGCGGTATCCAGGAAGGCATGTGGCCTGACAGCGGGGGTTTGAGGGGAAGGCCGCCAGGAGCATTTTACGACAAAATTATAAATTGGAAGGGTAGGGAAAAGGACATACACAAATGAAATGAAGACCACAGGTTAATTTTTCAGGATTTTTATTGATTTTAGAAGCTTTCCCTGAAAATTAAGGACAAATAAGAACGTATTTTTTAATGGATTTTTATGAACTTTAAGGACCCGTGGGAACCAAAGTGCTCATGACCTTCCTGGTAGTCGAATGGTTGGTGTGTTGGCGTTGCGCTGCAGGGTTCGAGTCCGGCTCCGGCCTTCCTGTGCATTCTCAAAAATGTGCGTGGCCGTGTATTTTCTGATCCTCTTATCCATTCACATCTACAGACAATGTAAAGTGTTTGTTCATCACTTGACTGGTGGTTGAATTGTTCGTGCATCGGTGTTGCACTGCAGAGATGCAGAGTTGAATTACAGCTCCAGCCTTCCTGTGTGTTCTCAAAAACATGCATGGTTATACATTTTCTGATCTCTTCCCCGCATATTTATTTGCGCTCAAAACGCCAAAAACGCCTTCCTAAACATGGTCGTTTTTTTCGGCCAAAAACGGCTTCCTATACATGGTCGTTTTTTTTTGGCCAAAAATGCCTTACTATACATGGTCGTTTTTTTTTTTCAGCGAAAAACACCTAACGATAGGTGGTCGTTTGTTTCAGTCGAAAATGCCTTACAATAGATGGTCGTTTTTTTCGGCCAAAAACGCCTTCCTATACATGGTTGCTTTTTCGGCCAAAAACGCCTTACGATACATGGTCATTTTTTTGGGCCAAAAACGCCTTACTATACATGGTTGTTTTTCTCGGCCAAAAACGCCTTATATACATGCTCGTTTTTTTCGGCCAAAAATGCCTTACTATACATGCTCGTTTTTTTCGGCCAAAAATGCCTTACTATACATGGTCGTTTTTTTCAGTCGAAAACGCCTTACAATAGATGGTCGTTTTTTTCGGCCAAAAACGCTTTACAATACATGGTCTTTTTTTTTTTTCAGCTAAAAACACCTAACGAAATGTGGTCGTTTGTTTCCGTCAAAAACGCCTTCCCATACATGGTCGTTTTTTTTCGGCCAAAAATGCCTTACTATACATGGCCGCTTTTTCGGCCAAAAACGCCTTACTATACATGGTCTGTTTTTTTTCGGCCAAAAACGCCTGACTATACATGGTAGTTTTTTTCGGCCAAAAACGCCTTACTATACATGGTCGTTTTTCTCGGCCAAAAACGCCTTACTATACATGCTCGTTTTTTTCGGTGAAAAACGCCTTACTATACATGGTCGTTTTTTTTTGGGTCAAAAACGCCTTTCTATACATGACCGTTTTTTTCAGCCAAAAACGCCTTGCTATACCTGGTCTGTTTTTTTTTGGCCAAAAACTCCTTACAATACATGGTCGTTTTTATCAGTCAAAAACGCCTTACTATATAGATGGTCGTTTTTTTTCCAGTCAAAAACGCCTTACTATACATGGTAGTTTTTTTCGGCAAAAAATGCCTTACTATACATGGTCGTTTTTTTTCGGCCAAAAAAGCCTTACAATACATGGTCATTTTTTTTGCGCAACAACCCCTCACTATACATTAACATTTTGGTCAGCCCAAAACGCCTTACTGTATGTACATGGTCATTTTTTGGGGGCTAAAAAAGGCTTACTATACATGGTCTTTTTTTTTGTGCTCAAAACGCCTGACTATACATGGTCTTTTTTTTTCTACTAAAAACACCTTACTATACATGGTCGTTTTTTTGGGGCTGTAAAAAACGCCATACTATCCATGGTCGTTTTTTTTCGGACAAAAACACCTTACTATACATGGTCGTTTTTTTCGGCCAAAAATTCCTTACAATACATCGTCGTTTTTATCAGTCAAAAACGCCTTACTATACATGGTCTTTTTTTTTCGGCCAGAAACGCCTTACATTGTCATTTTTATTGGGCAACAATGCCTCACTATACATTAACATTTTGGTCAGCCCAAAACGCCTTACTGTGTGTACATGGTCATTTTTTGGGGGCTAAAAACGGCTTACTATACATGGTCATTTTTTTGGCCAAAAATGCCTTACTATACATGGTCTTTTTTTTTCAGCTAAAAACACCTAACGAAAGGTGGTCGTTTTATTTCAGTTAAAAACGCCTTACTATATACATGGTCGTTTTTGTCGGCCAAAAACGCCTTCCGATACATGGTCGTTTTTATCAGTCAAAAACGCCTTACAATACATGGTCGTTTTTCTCGGCCAAAAACGCCTTACTATACATGCTCTTTTTTTTCGGCCAAAAACGGCTTCCTATACATGGTCGTTTTTTTCGGCCAAAAACGCCTAACTATACATGGTCGTTTTTCTCGGTCAAAAACGCCTTACCATGGTCGTTTTTTTCAGCCAAAAACGCCTTACTATACATGGTCGTTTTTTGTGGCCAAAAATGCGTTACTATACATGGTCGTTTTTTTTTTCAGCTAAAAACACCTAGCGAAAGGTGGTCGTTTTATTTCAGTCAAAAGCGCCTGACTATACATGGTCGTTTTTTTCCGCCAAAAACGCCTTACGATACATGGTCATTTTTTTGGGCCAAAAACGCCTTACTATACATGGTCGTTTTTCTCGGCCAAAAACGCCTTACTATATATGGTCGTTTTTTTCAGCCAAAAACGCCTTACTATACATGGTCGTTTTTTTGGGCCAAAAATGCCTTACTATATACATACATGGTCGTTTTTTCGGTAAAAAACGCCTTACTATACATGGTCGTTTTTATCAGTCAAAAACGCCTTACTATCGATGGTAATTTTTTTTCCAGTCAAAAATGCCTTACTATACATGGTAGTTTTTTTGGGCCAAAAATGCCTTACTATATACATGGTTGTTTTTTTCTGCCAAAAACGCCTCACTATACATGGTCGCTTTTTTTGGGCCAAAAATGTCATGGTCGTTTCAGTCAAAAACGGCTTCCTATACATGGTCGTTTTTCTCGGCCAAAAACGCCTGACTATACATGCTCGTTTTTTTTGGGCAAAAAATGCCTTGCTATACATGGTCGTTTTTTTCAGCCAAAAACGCCTTACTATACATGGTCATTTTTTTTGGCCCAAAAACGCCTTACTATACATGGTCATTTTTTTCCGGCTAAAAACGCCTTACTATACTGTACATGGTCATTTTTTTCAGCCCAAAACACCTTACTATACGGTATGTGGTCGTTTTTTTCGGCTTAAAACGCCTTACCATACATACATGGTGGGTTTTTTCGGCCCAAAAGGCCTTCCTATACATGGTCGTTTTTTTTTTTCGGTCCAAAACGCTTTACTCTACATGGTTGTTTTTTTCAACCCAAAACACCTTACTATATATCCATGGTCGTTTTTTTTTTTGGGGGGGGGGGGGACACCTTAGTATGCAAGGTCGTTTTTTTTTGGCCAAAAACGCCTTAATATACATGGTCGTTTTTTTTCAGGGGAAAAATGCCTAAACATACGTGGTCGTTTTTTTTTCGGCCAAAAACGCCTGACTATACATGGACGTTTATTTCGGCTAAAAACGCCTTACTATATACTGTACATTGTCTGTATTTTCGGCCCAAAATGCCTTACTATACATGGACGTTTATGTCAGCCAAAAATACAGAACGATACATGGTTGTTTTTTTCGGCCAAAAACGGCTTACTATACATGGTCATTTTTTTTCCCGCCTAAAACGTTTTACTATACATGGTCGTTTTTTTGGGCTCAAAACGCCTTCCTATACATGGTCGTTTTTTTCGGCTAAAAACGCCTTACTATCCATGGTCGTTTTTTCGGCTTAAAACGCCTTACTATAGATGGTCATTTTTTTTGGCCCAAAACGCCTTACTATACATGGTCGGGGGGTTTTTTCGGCTAAAAGGGCCTAAGGTCGTTTTTTTCAGTCCAAAACACTTTACTATATATCCATGGTCGTTTTTTTTTTTTTTTGGCGGGTGGGGGTGAAAACACCTTTGTATCCATGGTTGTTTTTTTCGGCCAAAAACACCTTACTATACATGGTCTTTTTGGGGGGGGGGGGGGGGTAACAACGGCCTATTATACATGGTCATTTTTTTTTGGGCTAAAAACACCTTACGATACACATGGTCTTTTTTTTTTTGGTGTGGGGGGGTAACAACGCCTTACTATACATGGTCGTTTTTTTCGTCCTAAAACGCCTAACTATACATGGTCGTTTTTTTGGGGCCAAAAACGCCTTCCTGTACATTGTTGTTTTTTTTGGCGAACTATACATTTTCATTTTTTTCGGCCCAAAACACCTTCCTGTACATGGTCGTTTTTTTTTCCAGCCAAAAACGCCTTAGTATACATGGTCGTTTTTTTCGGCCAAAAATGCCTTACTATACATGATCGTTTTTTCAGCCAAAAAACGCCTTACTATACATGGTCGTTTTTTTCGGCTAAAAACACCTTATTATAGATGGTCATTTTTTTTGGCCCAAAACGCTATACATAGTCGTTTTTTTGGGCTCAAAACGCCTTACATTTACTGTATGGTTGTTTTTTTCCAGCTAAATTGTCTTACTATACATGGTCGTTTTTTTCGGCCCAAAACGCCTGACTATACATGGTTGTTTTTTTCGGCTAAAAACGCCTTACTACACATGGTGGGTTTTTTCGGCCCAAAAGGCCTTACTATATCCATCCATCCATCCATTTTCCGAACCGCTTGATCCTCACTAGGGTCGCGGGGGCTGCTGGAGCCTATCCCAGCCGTCTTCGGGCAGTAGGCGGGGATACCCTGAATCAGTTGCCAGCCAATCGCAGGGCACACAGAGACGAACAACCATTCACGCCCACACTCACACCTAGGGACAATTTAGAGCGTCCAATCAGCCTGCCATGCATGTTTTTGGAATGTGGGAGGAAACCGGAGCACCCGGAGAAAACCCACGCAGGCCCGGGGAGAACATGCAAACTCCACACAGGGAGGCCGGAGCTGGAATTGAACCTGGTACCTCTGCACTGTGAAGCCGACGTGCTAACCACTGGACTACCGGGCCGCCGCCTTACTATACATGGTCGTTTTTTTTTTTCGGCTAAAAACACCTAACTATACATGGTCGTTTTTTTCGGCCCTAAACGCCTTACTATACATGGTTGTTTTTTTCCCCCCAAAAATGCCTTACTATACATGGTCGTTTTTTTCAGCCCAAAACACCTTACTATATATCCATGGTCGTTTTTTTTGGAGGGAGGGGGGTGAAAACACCTTCGTATCATGGTCGTTTTTTTCGGCCCTAAACGCCTTACTATACATGGTTGTTTTTTTCCCCCCAAAAATGCCTTACTATACATGGTCGTTTTTTTCAGCCCAAAACACCTTACTATATATCCATGGTCGTTTTTTTTGGAGGGAGGGGGGTGAAAACACCTTCGTATCATGGTCGTTTTTTTCGGCCAAAACGCCTTACTATACATGCTCGTTTTTTGGGCGGGGGCAAAAACACCTTACGATACACATGGTCTTTTTTTTTTTTTTTTTTTTGGTGTGGGGGGGGGGTTAAAAACGGCTTACTATACATGGTTGTTTTTTTCGGCCAAAAACGCCTTACTGTACATTGTTGTTTTTTTGGGGGAACTGTACATTTTCATTTTTTTCGGCCCAAAACACCTTCCTATAGATGGTCGTTTTTGTCAGCCAAAAACGCCTGAGTACATGGTCGTTTTTTTCGGCCAAAAATGCCTTACTATACATGGTCGTTTTTTGGGGGGGGTTTTGGCCCAAAGTGTCTTGCTATATATGGTCATTTTTTTGGGCTAAAAACGCCTTACTATACATGGTCATTTTTTTTGGGCAAAAACGCCTTACTATACATGGTCGTTTTTTGGGGGGTTTTTTGGCCCAAAGGGTCTTGCTATACATGGTCGTTTTTTTTGGGCAAAAACACCTTACATGGTCGTTTTTTGGGGGTTTTTTTGGCCCAAAGCGTCTTGCTGTACATGGTCGTTTTTTTGGGCTAAAAACGCCTTACTATACATGGTCATTTTTTTGGGGCAAAAACGCCTTACAATACATGGTCGTTTTTTGGTTTTTTTTTTGGCCCAAAGCGTCTTACTATACGTGGTCGTTTTTTCCGGCTAAAAAAGGCCTTACTATAGATGGTCATTTTTTTGTGCTAAAAACGCCTTACTATACATGGTCATTTTTTGGGGCGAAAAACGCCCAACTATACATGGTCTTTTTTATCGGCCCAAAACGCCTTCCTATACATGGTCGGTTTTTTTTCCCCCAAAAATGCCTTACTATACTGTACATGGTCGTTTTTTTCAGCCCCAAACGCCTTACTATACATGGTCATTTTCTTATCCTCTTTGCACGCACACTGACACATTGGGACAATGGCAGGGTTCCCACTCTTCCACTTGCTTTTTATTTATGGACCTTTTCAGGACTTTTGAGGGCTAATTTAGCCATCTTTTAAATGAGTTTTTGTCCATTCAGCAGTGGACTCACGGTGGATTTAATGAACAGAAAGCCACATATGACTGAGCTGATGTTCAAATAATTGCTGCCAACGGAAGGGCGCATCTTTATTTTTAGGGACAATCAGCTAACTCTTTTTTTGACATACTTGTCAAATTGGCCCCAAATGACCCGAAGTGGTCACCTGATCATCATCGGAAGTGATCGGAGACAGCGGGAAAAGCAGAGCAGGAACCAGGAAGGCATATAGCCCGGCAGCGGGGTTTGAGAGGAACGGCGCCAGGCGCATTTTCTGACAGCTATGAATTGGAAGGGTGGGGAAAATGACATACACAAATGAAATGAACACCACAGGTTAATTTTGTAAGGATTTTTTTTGATTTTAGAAGCTTTCCCTGAAAATTAAGGACAATTAAGTTCATAATTTTACAACTTCTTTTTTGTGGATTTTTATGAACTTTAAGGACCCGTGAGAACCCTGGGTTTGTATAACAGCCATGTGGTGATTTTCAGAGGTGGTTGAAGGCCCAGATACTCAACGCATGGTCCGTCATTGCTTGCCGGCAATACTGTAAGTGCTTGTTTTTACGAGTGGAAGCAAAAATCAGATCTGTAATCCAATTGTTTGGAGGAAAAAAAAACCTTCCTGTGATACATGCTGATGTGTGTGCAACGTAGCACGGCGGACGACATCTGCCATGAATGCGATGCCTTGACAACTCCATCAGGCCAGTCTCGAGGTAGCTGTCAATCACAACCAATCATCTCATCCCTCGGCGCGACAAGGACCCCACTCTCTCTGCCACCGCTCATAAGACAGGCCCCTACAGCTCTATTTACACCCCCCCTCCCCCCAGATGATGCCGACGCACTCCTAATTAGACAAGCGGGAATGAGGGAAGAAGTGCAGTGCGTGAGTCAATGACAAGTTTGGAGAACGTTGCCTTTTCAGCAGCCACGTTGGTATCCACTCTCCTACTCCGGAGGTGGCAGACAATACAAGCGGTGGCACTCATCGGAGGCTTAGACTCATTTTCAGCAACAGTTAATTAGATTAATGTGACGACTTTGTCACACAATGCCTAGTTCGTCGCATCCCAGGGTAGACACATTAGCCAACAAAACACTTCCAGGAAGGCAGAGAGCCCGGCCAGTGTTCCTCTGTTTTTGATGGCGGAAGATGTTAATTGTGTGGCATAAGACCGCCACACTGTTTGCTGATTGTGTTAATTACCATGATAATTGGTGAAAATGTTTGACAAAGGCAAGGAAGGAATGTAGTAAACAAAGCATTGAAAGTTGACCTCAGGTTGGATTCATTTGGGGAGAAATGTCTCAAATGATTCACACAAATACCGTATTTTCTGCACTATAAGGTGCTTCAGATTATAAGGCGCACCTTCAATGAATGGCCTATTCTTAAAACTGTTTTCATATATAGGGCGCACTGCATTGCATATAAGGCTCATAGAATAAAAGCTACAAGAGTGGCTGCAGTTGCACTATGCATTCACTATATGGTGCCACGCGAAAGAGAATACAATACAATACAATACACTACAGCTTTATTTATATCGAGCCTTCACAGCGGCTGCAGCTGTAACAATGAGAACTGGTAACAAATATACTTAAGAAGGCGTCTTTGTAGATGGAATGTAAATCTTTTCTATGATCATGCTTGTGGTTGTCACAACAGGCGCCGTTCAAGATGGGATTGGCAGTACAACGCGAATGGATGGAGCGAAGTTAGTTCTGCCTGTAGGGTATTAATTTTTTTTTTGCTGACAAAACTCAAATTAAAAATACATGTCAGAGAATCAGCAATATAATCAGCAGCCATTGAAAGGTTCTAAAATATCAGGCCTAGCAGCTTTTCCTGTACTCAGTCTCTTGGCCATCACAGCAGTAAACTCAAAAGGACAGGAGGTTCCACTCCTTGCGGATGTTGGGAACAACGGTGAGATTACACAGGCTGGGTAAGCTCAGGATGTAAAGAGTCAAACAAAGACCCAGTAGAAATAAAATGATCATCGAAAGTAGTTTAAATGGCTTTTTGGTCAAACAGGGCTCCAGAATCTGTAATTCAAGAAATTTTGAATGTCATGGGTCATTACATAACAAATTGATTTTATGACAAAACTTTTGGGAGTTTGTCAAACTCCTGAAAGGTTCAAATGAAAATCAGTTGACGAAAGTTGAGCCAATTTGCCTCTGACTTGACTGACTGACGATGTCCCTCCCACTCCTTGAGAAGCTTTCCCAAATCGGCAGAAAACCAAATATTTTTCCAACCCCTCCGAAATTATTAACTGTCATACGACTCAAAGAGAGTTCCCCAAATGTTATCATATTATTTTTCAAAGAGCCAGACACTGCCCATTCTCAAGAATTCTGAATCGTTTGCCATGGTCTTTTTCAGCTGTTGGGTGGACTCTTGCTTACATATGAGCACCGCAAACCTTTTGTGATGATTAAAATGCACTTTCAGGCTTTCCTGTATGAGATAAAGTAGGAGAAAACGTTTGCAGACGCCAGACGGAAGAACAGAGGACAACATTTATGCTCGATAAACAAAGGAAGCCATTGAAAGAAGTCATTGCATTCAGGGAGTGCTCTTGAGCTTGCTGTTTTTGTATGCAGATTCCCCTTGTCAGGATTCATTTATTCAAAGTGAGTTATTCCAGAAAGCGGCCTGTGAGACCAAAATAGTTGCAAAAATTTGCAACGCTAATGTGCGTCAAGAGTGTGCTGTTTGTGCGCCGCTGTGTTTGCGTAAGAACACGATCCAAGCGCTCCCATTGGCTTTTTGGCCGAGGGAACGCCGTGTGCGCCCACACACACACAAACTCACGAACGGTACTAAAAGGCTTCAGTCATCTTCATTTGCTCATGGGAAGGCCTCCAAGAATGTTTACCACTGGCACGCACCTTACCAAGGAGTTCGATGCCATAGCCAAGCACATGAAAACGCACGAGTTTCTCGATTTTCTTTAACAGACTATATGTAGACTCTCTCTCTCTGTGTGTGTATATATATATATATATATATATATATATATATATATATATACATATATATATATATATATATATATATATATATATATACATATATATATATATACATATATATATATATATATATATATATATACATATACACAGCGGCTGGATAGCTCAGTTGGTAAGGCATCGGTTTGGCATACGGGAGACGGTGGTTCGAATCTCGCTTGGGGCATAACACCATCCAGTGTGGGTCCTTGGGCAAGATCCTTCACGCTAATGCCTACCTCACACAATGATGAGAGACAATAAAATGAATGACATGCCGGCTCAGACGTCGCCCGGCCAAACAAGGTCTGCGTCAGGTGCTGGGGAACCAGAGCACCTTGATGAAAAATGGGCTACTGGAACAAAGCGGAGATGGGCGAGATGCGATAACATGGCTCTGTTGGAATGCTACTACTCAAGCAACCCTAGTCAGAGGGGTTACATGCAGAGAATGTGGGCTAAATGGCTACTTCGAAACCCACAGTCACGGTTGACCACGAAACAACTAGTAGCTCAGTGTTCCAACATCCACAAACGGCAACTGCTGTCACAACTTGAGATTGATGAGGTACAACGCAGGTTCCATGGTGTAGGGCCCCAGGCTGCCAGATCAGAGGAGGAGGTCATACCAGAGATTGGGAGGCAAGCCCCAATGAATACAGATGATGAGATTGGGAGGCCAGCCCCAATGAATGAAATGCTGAGCGAGGCAGCAACTGACCTGAAAGCCAAGATCATGGCGAGAATGAAAGCTGGGCAACCTAGAAACCGATTACAACGGCTATGTGAGACCTGAAAGTCTCATGGAAAGTGTGAATGCAGCACTGAGGGCGATCCCTACCGTAACGATCACGCAAACCAATGAGCTGATATACGCTTCAGCATCAGTGATCCTTGAGATGCTTGGCTATAAGAGCAACCATGGAAGCAATGAGATACGTTACCCACCATGGAAAAGACGGTTGGAGGCTAAGATCAAGGCGGCTCGGAAAGATGTGAGTCAATTGACGGAGGCCCAGAGAGGTGTGATGAAAAGGCCGATACCCGAGAGGTACATCCAGATGACCATACCTGAAGCACTCGAAACTGCCAAACAAAGGCTCCAAGCCTTGTCCAGCCGCCTAAAGCGGTACACGAAAGAGAATGAGGCCAGACGAATAAACAGGCTGTTCGCAACACAACCTGCGAAAGTGTACGCTCAGTGGCAGGGTCTTAACAACAGAGCTGACCCACCAAGACTGGAAACTGAAAGGTACTGGAAAGGCATATGGGAGAAGGAGGTTGCACATAACAGCAGTGCACAATGGCTGGTGACCCTGAGAGAGGAGCACAGCAACCTCCCTGAACAGACCCAGTTACCATAACAGTGGCAGACATACAGGAAAGAGTCTCAGATATGAAGAACTGGACCGCACCAGGCCCGGACATGGTCCACACCTACTGGCTAAAGAAACTCACAGCACTCCATGAGCGCCTAGCAGCACAAATGAACCAGCTGCTGAGGGATGGGACTCACCCAGGATGGCTAACGGAAGGGCGAACGATCCTGATCATGAAGGATCCCTCAAAGGGTGCAGTCCCATCCAACTATCGGCCAATAACCTGTCTCTCCACAACATGGAAGCTCATGTCAGGCATCATTGCGGCTAAGATAAGTGGACACATGGATCAATACATGAGCGAAGCACAGAAGGGCATTGGTAGAGATACCAGAGGAGCCAAACATCAGCTCCTGGTTGACAGAACAGTCGCACAAGACTGCAGGTCCCGACGTACCAACCTGTGCACAGCCTGGATTGATTACAAGAAAGCCTATGACTCGATGCCACATACATGGATCACTGAATGCTTGGAGTTGTATAAGGTGAACAGGACCCTAAGAGCCTTCGTTGCGAACTCGATGAGGATGTGGAAAACCACACTTGAAGCCAATGGCAAGCCACTTACCCAAGTGTCCATCAAATGTGGCATATACCAAGGTGATGCACTCTCCCCACTGCTGTTCTGCATAGGACTGAACCCCCTAAGCCAAGTAATCACCAAGACAGGCTATGGATACCGCCTCAGAAATGGCGCTACAATCAGTCACCTCCTCTACATGGATGACATAAAGCTGTATGCTAAGAGCGAAAGGGACATAGACTCCCTGATCCACACAACCAGGATCTACAGCAGCGACATCGGGATGTCATTCGGGCTTGAGAAATGTAGTCGGATGGTGACTAAGAGAGGAAAGGTAGTCCACATTGAAGGGGTCTCACTCCCTGAAGGAACAATAGCAGACATTGAGGACAGCTACAAGTACCTCGGTATACCACAAGCCAATGGCAACCTCGAACTGGCAACAAGGAAAGCGGCTATGGCCAAATACCTCCAGCGAGTGAGGCAAGTCCTAAGAAGCCAGCTCAATGGCAAGAATAAGACTCGGGCAATAAACAGCTATGCCCTGCCAGTGATCAGATACCCTGCAGGAATAATAAGGTGGCCAAAGGAAGAGATTCAGACCACGGACGTTAAGACCCGAAAGCTCCTAGCCATGCATGGAGGGTTCCATCCCAAATCCAGCACCCTGAGACTGTACGCAAGCCGAAAGGAAGGAGGCCGGGGACTAGTGAGAGCCACTGTCCAGGATGAAACATCCAAGCTCCATGAATACATCAAGGAGAAGGCTCCAACGGATGACGTACTCAGAGAATGTCTCAGGCAATGGGGAACAGAAGATGAGGCGCTGGAAGAAGGACCATCATGGGAGGACAAGCCCCTACACGGGATGTACCACCGGACCATAACTGAAGTGGCCGATCTCAAGAAGTCCTATCAGTGGCTAGAGAGGGCTGGCCTGAAGGACAGCACAGAGGCACTCATCCTGGCTGCTCAGGAGCAGGCCCTGAGCACCACAGCCATTGAGGCCCAGATATACCACACCAGACAAGACCCAAGGTGTAGGCTGTGCAAAGAGGCACCTGAGACGATCCAACGCATAACTGCAGGGTGTAAGATGCTGGCAGGGAAAGCCTACATGGAACGCCATAACCAGGTGGCTGGCATAGTCTACCGAAACATCTGTGCGGAGTATGGACTGGAAACCCCAAGGTCAAAATGGGAAACACCTCCGAAGGTGGCGGAGAATGACAGAGCGAAGATCCTGTGGGACTTCCAGATCCAGACTGACAAGATGGTAATGGCGAACCAACCAGATATCGTGATCATAGATAAAAGGCAGAGGAAAGCCGTTGTAGTGGATGTAGCGGTCCCAAGTGATGGAAACATCAGAAAGAAGGAACACGAGAAACTCGAGAAATACAAGGGGCTCAGAGAGGAGCTGGAGAGAGCCTGGAAGGTAAAGGTGACAGTCGTGCCTGTGGTGGTCGGAGCACTCGGGGCAGTGACCTCCAAACTAGATGAGTGGTTGCAACAGATCCTGGGAACATCGGACATCTCAGTCCAGAAATGTGCAGTGCTGGGAACAGCAAGGATACTGCGCAGAACCCTCAAGCTTCCTGGCCTCTGGTAGAGGACCCGAGCTGAATGAGGGACGGACACCACCCGAGGGGGGGTGAGACGAGGAATTTTTATTTTTTATACTGTATATATATATATATACTGTATATATATATACACACACACACACTGTATCTCTACATCCATCCATTTTCTGATCCGCTTTATCCTCACAAGGGTCAGAGGGCATACTGGATGTATCCCAGGAGTCTTTGGGTAATTGGTTCAGAAAACGGATGGATGAATGGAGATATATGGGTTTGATTCGGGCCCGGGCCTTCTTGTGTGGAGTTTGCATGTTTTCCCCATACTTATGTGGGTTTTCTCTGGGTATTCCGGTGTTTGCTTTTACAATGGCACAAATGCCAGTTTCTCACTGCACCCATCGATGAAAATACCAAAAGAAAGAAAACACATGCTCACACAACTCGGCTGCACTTTGCGCAAGACTTGGGCACAAAATAGCACCCCATATGTGTGTGTTTCATCTCCCCTCACTTTGTCTCAGTTGACAAAGGTGGTTTTAGTTGCCAGGTTGACTCTTTCTCCTTCAATTGCTTCTTGATAATGATGAAGATGATGATGGTGATGATGATGACAGCACAGGCTTTGTATTGCTTTGCGGAAGTCCCTGGTCGGAGGTTTACAACAGATGAAACGTTGCCCCTGCTTTAATTACGGCCTCCGTCTTCTCTTTTTCACTTGATATCTTCCTGCTCAGAAATCGTCACCTGGGTGTCTGTACTTTCCTGCTTTGACTGTTACAGTATATAAATTGCGTTTCACTGGACTCTGGGGATGTTCACAAAACTTTGAGATAGAGGACTTGCCGTATGTGGTTTGCAATTGATTGTGACAATAGACACAAAAATGTTTGAAGTGGACTTTGGATTGATACAAAATATCACTTGCATCGGGCAAAATCACTCTATGTCCCAAATTGACTAATTTAACATCCATCCATCCATTATCTGGGCCGCTTATCCCGACATGGGTCATGGGTGAGGTGGAGCCTTTCCCAGCTTTCTTCGGACAGTAGGCGGGCTACAGCCTGGAAAGGTTGCCAGTCAATCACAGGGCACACATCAAAAAACAACCATTCACACTCACAGTCTATGGACCATTTAGAGTGTCCAATCAACCTACCATGCATATTTTTGGATTGTGGGAGGAAACCTGAGTACCCGGAGAAAACCCAGCGAGCTCTAAAGAATCCTGATAACTGATCATTTTAATTCGGTGTGTTGGCGTAGAGAGACGTTTAAAACATGCAGGACAGCAGAAAAAATGGCCAGGTGTTACAAGACAAAGAATGTACCCACATTTAAAGCAGATGACATTAGGTCAAGGTGGTATTTGTTGTTTTGCAGTGGTTAACTTCTTTTTACTGTTGTTTACATGGTTGTATAAATATTACAAACATTTATATTTATGTAAAGTGTTTTATGATTTTTTTTAATTTCTTACTAGGTGATTATATCAATGTTAGGGTATAGATTTTATATTTGTGTACAAGCAATGTAAAATGTCTTGAGTGTACACCGGTGGTTGACTTATACAATCACTTTCATGACTTGTCAATGTGACTACAAAAGCTTGTAGATTTTATCATGGTCAAAGATCAAAACGTTAAATAAAATGGATAAACGAGTGTTTGGAAAATGTACCATACTGAAGTTGAGGTTCAACTGTATTAATAGATGGATGAAACCGAGCCTCGATCGCTTCAAAAAAAGTTCTGAAAATACAAACTTGACACCAACACATACACACGCATGTGGCACACGCATACAGATGAAACATGTGTCACAATGTTGCATGGGCTGATGCTAAAAAGGCACATGCTTGAGTGCAGACAAGCAAATAATCAATGCGATCTTACAGCAGGGGATGACCAGTAGGGGGGCCATGACCTGCCAGGTGACCCGTGCATGTCTCCACTAGTGCCGGTGCACGGCCGTGTGTGCGTGCGCTCTCGTACGTGTCTATTAGACTGAACGTCAGATGTTTAGCCATGCGAGTCGCTAGATTTCAGTTTACAACTTTTAAGGAGAGTTGGGACACAATCAAACAGCAGCAGACGACGTGTCAACGCAACGTAAACCCCCCACCCCACCCACCCACCCACCTTCGCCACGACGACAGCCTCCTCAGCCGCCTATGTTTAGAGGCGCTAATGACAGCGGTTGGGCGCAGGGTGGAAGTCCTGTCATAAAGCAAATCAGGAGAGTTCACGCTGGGCCTCGTAAATCTTGGCCCTCTGAGGGTTAACTGGGAGGTCTGGGAAGTGAAGATTTCCTACTTATTATTCTTGGGAAAGCCACAGACAACAGCCTGCCCCCCACCACTCCCTGAACCCAGGTCACACGGGTTCATGACCTTGGGAGTCGTTGTTGTGTCAGTAACTATGGTGATCCAGCGCGTCCCAGGCAACATATTGGCACTCTAAATGGCAAGCAAGGACCCTCATACATTTAATGTTTGGGGGTTTTTTTTGTTTGTTTTTGATTTGTTTATTTGTTTTTTACCATTAGCAAATTGTTTCAACTGCATTACAACGTAAATACAGTGGTCAAAAAGTCTCTTTCTATTGCCAGTTTGTTCAAATCTCAATGCAATGGAAAATAATGGAAATATATTAAATAATGATCTACCGGTATGCATTTTTGAGTCAAATTATCACAATGGCAAGCCCTAGTTTAGCGAACAGAAGTGAGCTGTGCATTTGACACCCTGGTCTTCCGATTGGGATTGTCTGACATAATCCACATCGGAATACCAACAGAGACATTTTAAAATTATAGAAACAAAAGCACAAACAGCCACTGTGCCACATAATGTACAACAGAGTCTTACTGCTTTGAATGTGAGTCTCTTTACTTTTTTTCTTTTCTTGACACCCTTTGTTGATCGTCCTCCTCCTGTTGGAGTACTTGCGACTAAAAAGACAAATAGTAAGCAAAATAAACTGGAGAATTCAAACACTGGTCAAGAATGTTACTCAAAATTGGCTTTAAATTGTCACGAGTGTTAATGGGCATGAATGGGGATATGGTCATTATTGTCAATAGCATTTACATTCCTCTTCATTTTTAAGGTTCATGGTGATTTATTAATGTATTCATTATTTTCTTAATCCATTCTCACAGCCTGGTTAAATGCTCAATGCAGTTGTATTCATAAATCAGGTGTTTGAGGTCAGTCAACACACCATCAAAGTGGGCACATTAGCGACCTTGCAGGTCATTCAAAAATACGAGGAGGCACCTTCATTTGGGATTGGTTTATTGTCAGGTTTAATCAGTTTTGTCTAATTTCAATTCCGTATGCCAAGTAAAAAAATTATACATGAATAAGACACTTTTCACCTTGAGCATTTAAGAACTTCCCCTAAAATAAATACAAAAATGTCTTTCGTTGACTTCTGTTCCACTTCTAGCTCTGCTAACAGCCATATAGGCCACACCAAATGTGCCCCGAAATAAGATGAGCCCCCCACCGTCTTTGAGATTGCCCGCCCGGGATGTCTGGTGCACGCCACAGTGAGCAGGAGGCCCTCCAGATTACTGTAATACGCACAGTATCTCATGAAGGAAAGCTGTCGTGCACGTTTTCCTCACTCGCCATCCGGCACACTACCTGCTGCACAGAGAGGGTATGAGGCCAGGGATTAAATCCAACGCAACTAGAACACAGTAGAGAGCAGACCTCCACCAAGGGCAAACAATCCTAAAAATCTCCATCTGGTTAAAAATTTGTGCCGATAAGGGTGATAACATTCCATCCCTGTCCTGTAAGTGGCAGTCATGTGCATTACAAAGCAGTAGCTGACTGACACGTGAATAGCACTTGGTAACTTCTGGATCATGTTGGGTCACTGCCACACTTGGTCTGCGGACTGTAATCGTATTCATTTATTGCATTGTAACACGAAGGATTGGATAATTTCCTCTCGAGCAATTAATGGTCAGCAATGTGTAGCTCCAAGCTCCACTAGCGTACTGAAACATGCCGCTGGAACTTTTTTTCACCAGGGCTCCACCCGCTGCATTTGTTTGGCTACTGCCCTATTCGGCTCCAGTGCAAGTGGACTTCAACAGCAAATAATGGAAATAAATTAATGACTGAGAGCAAGTTAAAAAAAGTTGTTTTGTGTTTCAATTTTGGTGGAGATAAAAACAGATATAACCAGTCTTCTATTTATCTAACTAACTCAACACAAAAAAATTGACTGATGTCATTTTCAATTAAAAGTAAGTGGCAGTACAAAGCAAAATGGCAGGCCGCCTTAGTTCAGATTACACAAATGCAATATTAATCAGAATAGCATGTTTTGAGTACAGGGGGCTCAGAGAACGTACAACCTTAAAATTTTTTGACTTTCCCTTAATGTATATAATTTTGTTTATATTGTCACACCCTGAATGTTTTAGTTTTTGGTAGGCGGGAAAAACAGTATGCTTATTGCAAACTAACCAAAAAAAAAAAAAACTTCAAAAATGAATAATCTCGCGCCACCTTACCTCTCTGAGCTCATCCGCCCCTACACACCTGCCCGGCGCCTCAGGTCTGCGGACCAGACATTATTAGAAGTACCAAGAACTAAACTGAGGCTCAGAGGGGATCGAGCCTTTTCTGTTGCTGGTCCCTCTCTCTGGAATGACCTCCCACTGAACAATCGGCAAGCCTCCTCGCTGCCCATCTTCAAAACCCTCCTCAAAACTCACTTGTATTCTTTGGCATTCGACTCAGCATGACTTAGATTTGTTCTTGGTTTTACTGTTTGGTGCTTTCTACCGTCTTTATTACCGATTTGTCTTACTGTTTATTGTGCATGTTAAATTGCTCCATGTACAGCACTTTGTATGCAGCGATGGCTGTTTGAAAGTGCTCTATAAATACAGTTGACTTGACTTGACTTGACTTAATGACAAACCTCACATCTCACCTTGCACTTTTCGTGCTTGAGCAGGGGTGGACAACTCTGATCTTTCAGGGCTGCTGTTTTAAATGTTTCACTCCTCCAACACAGCTCATTAGCAAACTCCGAAGAAGCCTGATAACGATCCTGATCCTTTGAATCAGGTTTGCTGGAGGAGGGAAACATCTAAAACATGCAGAAGAGCGGCCTTCGAGGACTGGAGTTTCCCCACCCCTGTGCTCGGGTGGGGTTAAAACTAGGGATGGTACACTTTTTACAAATCAACAACCAAACAAAAAATAGCTGGCTAGCAAACTACACAACAGAGAGCAATTGTCGCATCTCATCTTATGCCTTTGGTGCTTGGGGGAGGTAAAAGATATGGCAGAGCTTTTTCTAAAGTGACATGAATTAACTATCAATCATGCGAACTCACTGACTAACCAACAAATGCCTATCATTACCTCTCATTCAAAGCATTTTTGTGCTCGGCTGTGGTGAAAATAAAGCCCCTTTAAAGCAGTCTTGCAGTGATTCATTTCAGGCAACGAGGATCATTGGGGTCAGCAGAAAACAATAGCAGATCTCTAACTAGCAGAGCTAAATAAACATTCAGTGGTGTCTTGTATGGACCCACCACATGGTACCGGCCACTTTCCCTCTTTGGTCCCGGTAATCAGCAGAAGCTGTCATTAATGGATGATGGTTTTCTTGGTTGACCCCTTGTTAAGGGCAGTTGGGAGGAAACCAAGACAAAGTTGAAGGCCATTAAAGGGGGATGGGTGTTTGACCTCCAAAGGGAAGTCTGGCTACCTAACAAAGGTGCAGGTGGGCCTATGATGGGGAGTGGAGGTGCACTCTGGCTACAGTTCAGACCACCAGGTTACCACCTAATTACATCTCGTCCACTAATACCGTCAACGGCAGCAAGGCTCCTAACAATGGACCATGTGTGCCTGCGAGTGTAAAGGGAGGGGCGTAGCAAACCAAGCGGACCACCACAGATCATCCTGGATGAGATGTCTCAAAAGGGAAGGGCCAAGAAAAAGGGGGAACATGAGGAGAGGCCGGACTAGATTTGCAGACTAACCTGTACTTAACTTGTGTGTTACAGAAGCTCGGAGCAGATCAAGGCGGATACAGTGACACTTAAAACGGGCGGCAAACAGATGCACAACAAAACACGAACAAAGACGACTGTAGAACGTTAACTAAACGCAGGTCTGGCATGTCCACCGCACAAAAGCGCTTTCAAGCCAGGTGACTACTCATGAAATTTGGAGGAAAACGTTTTTTCGCGCGAACACCAGCAAACAGCAAAGCAAATAAACCCGTCACTATCTTAAAAAATATGAAATACTTGTTTTGACAGCAACTATTGGGCAGGAGCAATGATAGGGACGTCCCTCTGGACATGCGGCAACCCACCACTGTTACATCTCAGAACCCAGAAAATTGCCAGGTTGACTTTGTACTCCCAATTTGAGTCAGTGATATTGACACAAAACAACCGAGGTTAAAAAAAAAAAAAAAAAAAAGTGAACTGTATTAACCTATTCAGTACCAGCCAATTCTAGACCAAGTCTGAAAAGACGTTTAAAAACATCTTTGGGAGTGAATGAGTTAAATGGGCTACAGATACACACTGCGTGATTGTCATTGACAAAACTGAATAAGAAAAAAAAAACAATCGCATCCGTACACAATGTGCAGTTTGGGACCTGAAAATAGAAGATTATAAGTGAAATTTATTGTACACTGAGAAAAATGGTGTGTTGAATTTGATTCTGTCAAGTGGCTGAATATGATTGAATCATCTGGATTTAGATCATTTTGTAGAAACTAATCAGATGTATAGTTTACCAAATCTAAATCTAATCTGCAATAAACAAAAATGTCGTAATTTTAAAGAATTTTGCATTTTGTGTGTATTGAATGAATCAAAGCAAAACATAGCTTACGTCTCAAATTCAGTCACCTGTCTTATATGTAGAAGTCAATTGATTCATTTTTAATGATGAACATTTATTTTCACTTTGCAATGTAATTTGGGGGAATATTTCAGATACATTGCAAGGCTTTTCTTCAAACTTTCCAGGCAAATCATTGCCCTTTTCTACCAAATAACAAAATAGAATAAAAATGAATTTACGTATTAGATTGTGTCACGTCCACTCAATAATTATCCACTTCGTCCATAATGTAAGTAATTTCGAGCTACATTTTATCCAGCTCAATACACAATGAACGGAACAAACTGAAGTTTTCTTGGAGCATCATGTGTCTCAACTTAACGCTCAAGCAATCTTTTTCCTATCCTTCAGCCGCGGCTTTTGTCTTTCTTTCTTAATCCCGACTGTTTGAGACAAATTTGGGGAATTTTCACAAATGTCACACACTGACAATAATGTTGTATTTGATAATTATTCAAACATTTCAGGCACGATGCACATGCAGTATGTGTTGGAGCACATCTTCCGCCGGCCTTGACGTGTACTGATGCCATTGTGTTTTGGGGGGTTTTTCACCCACAGTGGCAGGTGCATTTGCCCCCACTGGGCCGACACCATAAATTCGGAAAATTTATGGCGCAACCATCATCACCGCGCGGCAAAAACAACAAAATACGTCAGCCTCGCCCTCGTTGTTGCTGTTTACACAATGACATCACTGTCACCGCTCGCTGAGGAACTACCCTAATGGGCCATTCTTGGGCGAGGTGGCGGGGTTGCGACCTTGAGGATGGAGGAAATAGCTTGTGGCAAGCAGGGGGTCATCCACCCATGTGTGTCACCTGTGCCTCAGTCACTGGTCCACCTCCATCATCAGGAGAGCTGAGAGGGGCTCCTGCAAAGACACTCCTCCCCTCCTCCCTCGCTAGCAGCGCGGCCCAGGAGAACAATAAAGCCGTGTCAGTTTCTACAGGAACATAGAGACAAAGTGAAAGAGGAAACAATTGGTTCACAACAGGACACAAGGCGGCCGCGGAGGATAACCTGCCTTCAAAGATGCTGCTCCAGCGCATATCAGAATAGTTTGGAAGGTGGCGCACTTCAAAAGGCTCTTCCAGGCTCCCAGAGTGAACCGTTTTTTCCTGCTATTCTTGCGGTTGGCTTTTGCTTGGCTATAAGTAGCCCGCATCCTGTCCCCTCTGTGGTCTCAGGTGGATAGGGCTTGTTTTTCTAGCTGGGGCCGAGCTCTTTAATGGCTCCGCTCGCTTCCAGCACTTCTGTTGGCAGCCGTGATTGGCTCGTTAGCGGCCCACACATACTGTACTGTAAATCGCAGAGGGCTGCCAAACGTTTGTGTCCAACACAGTTGAGTGGTGGAGGGCACTGCGGACATCATGCTGGAGTCCGTTCTCATGACAATGTAGTAGTGTAAGGAACAGAGTGCAATTAGCGGGCCACTGACATTTTTGTCACATTTTCAGCCATTCGGTCACCTTTTAGAAAATTTTAAGACACAGATTTTTCATTCACTCTTATTTGATTTTATTCCATCTGATCCAATTAGGTCACTTGGCTGCACGGTACCGGAAAAGCATAATGATTCATCTTGTGCTTGAAATGTCACATGTTAAAGACGTCCTGGAGAGAACTGACACGTGGTGACGCATACAATGTACTGAATAATTTAATTGGTCCGAGTTACTTCTACTTTAATTTGCTTGGAAAGCCTGACAATTTATTGTGTGTGCATCGCTTAGAGCAGTGGTTCTTAACCTGGGTTCGATCGAAGCCTAGGGCTTTGGTGAATCGGTCTCAGGGATTCGATGGAGCCTTTGCCATGGTTAAAACACACCCGACTCAACATGTCAATTAGTTATGACACGCCCTCTGCAGATGATCACATTACAATGCTTGTCTAATTAGTGTAGCGAGAAATTTAGTTTGCTCAGTAGTCAACGTGTGGCTGTCGTGATTTAAAAAAAAAATGTTTTAATACATGCTAACCATGTCGAGCAAAGAAAGAAAGTGGTCGGACGAATATGTACAACATGGATTTACATGCATCACGGAACGTGATGGGACTCAGCGTCCTATCTGCATGATTTGTCATGGCAAGTTGAGCAACTGTAGTGTCGCACCGGCAAAACTGAAGGAACACTTCTGTTGTTAATAAATGTGTTTTTTATGTCTTGAATTTGTATAAAAAAAATTTTTTTTTTTTTAAATCACATTTAAATTTTTAAACAATGAAGGGTTCGACGAATGTGCATATGAACTGGTTGGGTTTGGTACCTCTATTAAGGTTAAGAACCACTGGCTCAGAGTCTGTCAAGTTTCACTCATTAAAATCTATGTACAACCAGTTAGAACGTACTTGAATCGTACAAAAGGCACGGTAAGAGCTTGCCACTTGCTGCATACAGAATACAGAAAAGACAAGAAAAACGTAATTACAATTTGTCAATTTACCACAAATGCACTGTGCAATAAAAACACAATAATTCATCTTAAAATATTTTGCCAGGTGAAAAGTGCTTGCAATAATACTAGTCAAAGTAAATAGCTAGTCAATGTAAATATCTTTAAGCATTACTCTTAAAGTCCCATTCTAGACATACAGTACCTGTATTTCAATTTGTATATTTTTTCTGCAGATGTGCAGGCTGAAAAAAAGTACTTTTACTGGAATTTTGAAGGAAGCCGGGAAAATATCTTGAAGCTTTAAAATTAAGGTCCCGTTTTTGAAAGTCAACACACAAATCAGTTGGTTCAGTTCACTACAGATGCCAAGAAAAACATTTTTTTTAAAATTGTCTTTGTGTCATAGCCTATTTATAGATTAACAAGTTTTCATCCAACTTTTTCTATTATTCCTTAGGAGCGGCATCTTCTTTCATGTATTCAGGGAAAATAGTTCATTCTCCAAGTGGTTGTGTCACAATCAGTCTGAACCTGTGCACTCCTTTGGAAATTTGCGTCTCCCAAAGTATCAGAGCATCTCACAATATCTCGCATCAGATGACTCATCATCGTTAGCGTTATTACAATACAGCAGACTGACTGAAAAGATGTAAACAAGACGCCAGTTCAATGACAGACAACAAATAAAATGGATAGTTAGCCGGCTTCCTAATGACGGCTGTAGATTGTATTAGATAGGCACATTAGGAATCAAAGAGCGTTCGGGAATAATAGGAAGGCTTGGAGATAATGTACTCTCGCGAGGGGGTCTCGACATTAGCGAGGGCCCAGCAGGACCCGGCTTGCACGTGTGTCCGCGATGCATTAAATACCTCAATGACAAAGGATACAATCAAGGTAAATCTGCCAGGCGTATTGTTGTTGCACCGGACGCCATATTGTTCCACACGCTTGTGGAAAGTAGTTTGAGAGCAAGAAAAATGAAGATCTAGTGGGCAAAGTTCAAATGCATTGCTAGCATTGAGCAGCGCGATGTGTTGTTTTTGTTGTCAGTTTCCCAGCATCCCCTTTAAAACGCCATCGCCCTCTGCAGCCTCCCCCGAGCGAGGGACCGCTCTGATAGCACCCCCCTTGTTCATTAGATATTAATTTATTCATTACATGTTAACTCTTGACAGACCTTGGAGGGGAAACGCCAGGTGACTCTTCCCCATTTGGTACCCGCCGTTCTGCAAAAACTGAAAAAAATTAAAACGTAATCGTGCCACACACATGCAATGACACACATAACGACTTGAAAGGGAAACACAGGGTGGAACGGTGTTATTATTACATCTACAACAAACTTTTTTTTGAGAAAACAATGTCCATTTAGTGATCTATTCATCTGTAATGCACTCAGTTATCCCTCTATTGCATCAATCCATTCATCCGTCCATCTAATCATTGACCCATCCATCAATTCATCTTTCCATCCATCCATCCATCCATCCATCCATCATTCCACTGCTCATTTATTCATCTATTCACAAACATTTTGATTCATTCAGTGATCTCAGTCATTCATTAAGGCAGCCTTCTATCGATCCGTCAATTCATTCACTTCTACATCCATTCAGTCCATGCATCCATCCATTTAGTTCTCTATCCATCCCTCAAACATCCACTCATCGAGCATTCATGTACGGTAGTCATTTTCCCATCCTTCTGTCCATTCATCCATCTATTGGCATCCACCCACTCATTCATCCCTTCGTCAGTGTATCCACCCATGGAGCTCATCATCACTGATCTATCTCGTGCATCCATTCTTTGATTCATGTAGTCATCCATCTGTTCGGTCAGCCATCCATGCATCCAATGGGTAATTATCCCTCTCTCTGTCCATCTGTTCAGATATCCAATCCATCCATTTATTGATTTTGGTTGGATAATAGATAATAGTGTGAGAATGGCTGGACTGATCCATGAATCTGTCGACCTGTCCATCTCATCGATCTGTCCATTCATGTATATCTCCAAAAGATCACACTCAGGGGGTGATGAAAGGGGCTGAAGGACTTTGTAAGTTCCTCAATGTTCCACCAAGCCGAGGCAGATCAGAGCGAGCGACACTAGCTAGCGTCGGCCCCTCGGCGCCACGTCAATGAGAGCAAATCCGCGAGCTGAGCTAATCCGCAGCTAAGTGACACCTCAGTTCACTAATGCCCACAATGACCACAGAAGTGATCTACACACATGTACACACTGAAGCTTTTCAGGCAGCGAGGGTGTCGGGGGGGCGGCTGCAGACTGGTCCCAATGAAAGGGCCCCGGGGTTCGTCGCGGGCCCTCAGTGTGGCACCTGCTTAGCATCCCTGCGCTGCACGCTGCCATAGAGGCGCGTCTCGGGCCAAGGAGAAAACCTCATTGTGTGCAGGCGCCTTTGAGGCCATTGTTGTGCTCCACTGAGGCTAAGTCCCACATCTGCACCATTCACTCTGAAGGAAGTTGTAATCACTCCCCAGCTCTTAGCACCAACTTCATAGCAAGAAAAGAGGCAGGGGAGGGAGGGGGCGGGGTCTTGTGAAGTAAACAACAAAAGTTGTGAAGGGAGAGTGGGGATTTGGATGGAAGGGTGTCCGCATCAGTTTAAAAAGAAACTCTTACATAGCCCCCCGCCCCCACACACACACATACACTTCCCTCCTTTTTTTACCCGTCCAATTTAGAGTGCGACACAGAGCAAGCAAATGATGTGGACCCTAACCTCTCCATGACAGTAAAAGCACCCAAATAGATTGAACACAATACGTTCCAGGATGCTGGTCGACCCAAGATTTGATGAATTTTCTTTGCCTTTTTGTCGCTATTGTATCATTTATAATCTTGTAAGTGTAATAACTATGAGTAGCAACTATTTGCAGGTTAATCCCAGAGACCTGAAACAGGGGTTACTCCTTTTCAAACCAGAATATTTGGTCCTATAAATGCATACTGGAATATCTCCATTTGGCAGGTGCATTCATTTGTGTTCTGTGCATTCTCTAATTGCAAAGAGTCATGTTCTTTTCAGGACAGGAAGTACTTGTATGCCACGTCTGGTGTCCTTCAAAGCATATTTTTCCCCAAATTTATATTCGTTGGATGAGTATGAGACTTTAAAAACTTCCAAATGTCCTCTTAAGGAGAAGAAACAATGTGATTTGCTTCATTGGTGAATAAAAATGGGGTGTTTGATGCAGCTTTCATTTACATATAATTACTCTTTAATGGCAGTCTGACTGGGCAGGGCTAAGTGGATTGGCCATGCAGCGAGGAGACCCCCTCGGATATGAGATTGGGGGGGATGCGGGCCGAGCTCCATCTTCGGCTAATTAAACGAATCAATTAACAGACGATTGTCGGAACTGCTAGAGCAATGCTACGCAGCGGCTAAAATGCTCCCGTGAGATGAGGAGGCGGGTCCTTCGACCGACGTTCCACCCACTCCATGTGATAGCAACATCGGCACTTATTTGCGCCTTGCTGTCATGTCATGGGAGGTGGTAACATTATGCAAATTGGAATGTAAGGAGGGGGCTCGCCATCATTCCAAGGAGAAGCAAAACTCCAAAGTCCCCTCAAAGTTGCCTAATAGAGGCGGCGTGTCCAGCTGTGTGCATCCACTCGCTTAAGGTAAGGGTCGTGTAATTAGCATACTCCGCCCCCTCCCGCCAGGCATTGATGCAGATAAATTATCATATTAGATTCACCCTCCTCGCTCCGACTGATTGGCTCTCAAATTGTTTTCGATGGCCCGCCATTAATCCTAAACATAGGCTAAGTGCTTTGGCGACACGTGCGATGGCGTTCCGGCGCCTGGGGTCAAATTAACGGAATGTTAAGTGTTGGAGCCCCCGGTCTACTCATTTGCAGTATCAGGACGCAATTAAAGACAGAACAGAAGAAGAGTTGAGGATTGTGCTAGCCTCACCATGCAAGCGGTGCTTTGTAGTGAAAGTTTCACGCCGTTTACTGAAGTAGATTTCTAGCAGTTTGCACTGCTACAATTGCACCAAGACTCAGCGTGGATGATATGGCCAAAAAAAAAAAAAAAATCGATAATGATAATTTCACGATACTCTACAAAAAAGGGTAACTTATTTGACTCTGAGAACAATTTAGGAAAGAATTGTTGAAGAAAAAATGTCCTACATTACGTTTTGACTCACACTTTTTCTCTAGACCACATGTGTCAAACTCAAGGACTGGGGGCCAGATCCAGCCCGCCAGGTCATTTTATGTGGCCCGCGAAAGCAAATCACGTGTCAACTTGCTAAAATCTGTACCGAAATGTCAAATTGTCATGTGTAGTAAATTACGTTGACATTTTACAATAATTTTGTTACCCTGTTTACACTCACTTGAACAATAATCGAAGAAACTGTTATAATTGAATTGACTGATTTCAAAACTAGTAATTACTAATTTGTTGTGTACAAGTGATAATTTTGTGGTTTCACTGTCATAACGGCCCTTCGAGGGAATATGTAATTCCAAATTGGCCCACGATTAAAATCAGTTTGACACCCATGCTCTACCACAGGTGTCAAACTCAAGGCCCGGGGGCCAGATGTGGTCCGCGAAAGCAAATCAAATATGTCAACTTCCATGATGCTTGCTAAAATCTCTAAAAAAAAATTAAAATTCTCATATGCAACAAATGAGACATATTGTAAGCATTTTCATGTAATAAAGCCCCCTCATTACAGTAACTTAAACAATAGTTGAATAAACTGTTATTATTTACTTTTTTATTTGGTTTCAGTTATAATGGCCCGCCAAGGGAAAGGTAACTAAAATGTGGCCCTTGACAAAAATGAGTTTGACACCCCTGCACTAGACCATTGACGGTACCTTTCATGTACAGTAAGCAAAAATGCCCCCAAGAAGGCACAGAGAGCACAAACCTTATCGCCACCAAAAGAAGAAAAATAAAATTGTTGGAATGCAAATTGGACCACTTTTGCCCCACTCAGCTGAGGAGCTTCCACTGTCATGTCAACAATTATGATCAAAGAATTTTCAAAGCTATTTGTACAGTCAAAGTGTGTGTATAGAAGAACAAGTAAGACTTTAAAAGTTATATATGAATGTTCATGGTCAGATGAGTGGAAAAATATTACTTCCATGCTGCTGTGAATATCCCCATGCAGGAACAGAGGCAGATTTATGAAAAAAAAAGTGGAATTCTAAAGACTTGCCAGAGAGTCCAGTGTCATTCCTTTTTTGTCTCTGGAAACCGCGTCTGTTTGTTTAGGGGGCCGACGGGGCCATCCTGGCGCCTGAGCTACCCCTAAAGTCAAGTCAGCAACGGGATGGCGGCATGTCGCTGGAACCTCGTGATGGAGTTCAAAGCCTCACAAACACTCACACAGGGACACACAATACATATTCAATGGCTCCATATGGTTATAGTTCAAATAAGTGCAAAAATAATGCTGGAGTCGAAAAGTAGTCAAAGACAAGGAGGAACTTCAGAGGACTAATCTGAAAAGGGAAGCTATTTTATTGCAGGGAGTTTGAGGCTCTGCGCCGCCATGGCAACATGCATCATTTAATGTAGAGTCGCTAATCTAATGTGACCCAGAATTCATTAGGTGTCTCATTACAATTTAGTACATAGTCTGACAAAAAGTTTTTAACTGGGTGTTTGTTTTATTTTTTTGGGGAGGGGGGGGGGATTTTTTTGTCTTTTCTTTTTTTGTCTTGCAACAATTTAGTCAGCAATCTTACAGGATTTAGTTGGAAATTGTCCAGAAAATGTTCTAAATATGTTTTAACTTGATGTTTGGATGGGCAGGTTATTTATTCTCACAGCAATTTAGTATATAATCTTAAAAATTATTTCAGCAGTTAAAATATATCCTATACTTCTATACTCAAATGGATTTCTTTTTGACATTTTTCCTGATTGTTACATCTATTGAGTAGATAATCTTACAAAGAAAATATTACGTTTTGCAATTTCACATTTATTTTGATTTTATTTTTGATTCATTTTTAAACACTTATGTCACAGAACGATTTTGGAGACAATCCTTCAAAAATGTTGCATAATGGGAACATCTTACAAAAAATGGTCTATGGTTTATTTTTTTAATGCATAAATTCTTGATTCTCATAACAATGTAGTAGATAATGTTACAAAAACATAATTCCATAATCGTTTTTTTGTACATAAAAATTACAAAAATGTGCCAAATCTTAAAATACTCAATATTCATTAGGATATGTAATTTTTTAATGCAGTCACTTATTTTTGAGACTTGCAACAATTTAGTGGATAATCCAAAACCCCCAAATCTGACAAAAAATGTTCAGTACTACTTGTCAACTAGATTTTTGTGTGCAAACATTTTATGCATTTCAACAGGATTTTTTTTAAAGCACCTTTTTTCAGCTTTCAGCATTTACTCGATAATATTACAAAGATTTTGGAGGAAAGATGACAAATATATTCTGCATCACATTTAATCAGGATTTTATTGTTATTTATTTATTTATTATCCAAGAGGTTTGGGATTCTTCTGATAAACTATGTATACTTTTCTCAAGATATTTTTTTCTGTGTGTACTTTATTTGGTCAGAATAGGTAATATGTCAACATAGTTGAATGGATGGAAAAGAGCTGAGATTTCAAAGTTGTTCGGAAGTACAAGAGCAAAGTGCCTGTTTGACTAATTTATTCCCAGATGTGCTGCTGAGGCCCTAATTAATTGTCCTTCATCTGGCCGTGTGTGTGTGTGTGTGTATGTGTGTTTAGGTATGTCGACAGTGCTAACCCCATGTTTCTCTCTTTTCGCCCCGCTTTTACCTGTCATCTGGCAAGGCTAACCCCTGCTAGCTCCCTGCCAAATGCTCATTCTCCAGCGCAGCCGTACACACACGTTGCACGAATCAGCTGAACCGTCTCCGCCCTGAGAATAACCCCCTGACAGACAGTCCTAGTGGCCTCCCCTTGTCAACGCAGCCTGCCGGCAATGCTGACAGCCAGGGCGCAGGGTGGACAGGCTTCCACAGGCGCTGCATGGGCCATGGCCTGGAGAAACACACAGTATAGACCGTAGGTCCCGAGATACGGCTTATGGGAATCATGTGGTGCTGTAAACTATTGTAAGTAAGAATGTACATCTTTCAGTGCAGTGCCACGTTGTACCACAACATGGCGAGCAGCACTGAGATCGACTGGAAAAAATACAGGGTAAAATTAACAGCAACAAGAGTAATACAGTACTATTTGTTCAGTTTAATTATTAGCTGTTCCCACAAAGCTGAGAGAATATACTGTTTAGCGTTTTGTTTTGTTTTGTTTTTGAGGTTTATAATTAGCATAACAGCTATGCTTATTTCCATTCCCCTGTCTCAGGTGTTTCACATGATTGCCCACTTGATTAAGATGAAATTATATGACCAATTGACTTTTTTTTTCATTAAGGTTAATTTGTATTTTGTTTTGACTTCTATTCAATTAGGTTTAATTCGTTTTTGAAGCAAGTTTGTTAGTTTTAATTTTTTTGAAAATGCTTTGTTTTAGTTTAGCTTTTATTAGTTTTAGTATTAGTTTGTGGGTTTTTTTTAAATAGAGGGCATATTGGTTGAGTGCAAGACAACAAAAGGTTAATAAGTATTGCATAATAAAGTAAGCTACAATTCTTAAAAAAGTTTTGACCTTCCTTCTTTTGTACGGATATACGGCAGTACTGAAATAATTACCTTTAATAGGAACCTTGAAAGCTTATGTTTGATATTAACAAAGATGAAGACGAGGGAAATTTCCCCTATTATTATAGTGAGTTTCAGTTAATTTTAAAAATTTAAAGTGTAGTTTCAGTGAGTTTTCTTTTTTTTATTGTTTTATTTCCTGAACAAAATATTTTTAAATTTTAGTATTAGTTCTTTTGTTTCATTAGCTTGAACAACCTTTCTGGTTGAACATTTTGGTTTTAAATAGATGCTCTTTGATTTTCTTTTGTTATATTTCAATTTTACGACTAAACTTTAACTCCGAGCAACAAATAAACAGCTTGGAGGAGGGACACAAGTCTTCTTTTCATGACCCTGAAGTGATGTTATATGATAGTTTACGATTTCTTGACAACAAAAGAATGTGAATAGCATTCAATAACATCGTGAGAATGAGAAAGTATAAAAAGAAGTTAACCAATGCAAAAAACAATAAAACATTACAGCTTAACTGAAAAAAAGTTGACACCATATAGAAATGAAGTAACTTCCCAAGTTGATCCTTCTTCAATATTTTTGGGAATGTCACAAAAGTAAAAAATAAGTTGCAAAGCTGGTTGCAAAAAGAAAATGGCCAACACACGGATAATCCTTTGATGCTGGTTGAATTTAGATTTCTAAAAGGAGTTCAACATTAAAGGTTCCAGGTAAACGTGTACAGTTGCTGTAGTTACCATTTCCTGCTCATTGTTGTTTCACTTGACCGCAATTTCTCAGCTTATCTTCACCTTGAACACAGCATGCCTGAACTTATTAAACATGGGTTTCCATCTTCCGTAAAGCTAATTAATTCTATTTTGTAAAAGCCCAACACTTTTATACATTTTGTGCCATTTCTTTTCTTTGATGTTTTGATCAGTTTTTTGTTCACATTTGCATTGAAGAATGGCAAAAGGCCTACTGAGTCTGCCTGTTATTAATACAGCGGGAGACAAGGCTTCAAAAATAAAAGGATTATAATTAAGTTTGGATGCTGTCAAGGTTATGGCAGGTTTGGTGTATTGCGCTCGGCTGGCACAGTGCAGTGGTCAGTCTCTGTGGGGCAAATCGTGAAAGGGTTTTTGTTGTTCTTCCATTGGCAAATCCAAATCTGCAGGTTCTCCTGTGAGTCCGAATAAAGAAAGATGGCACCTAATCCAAGCGCAGTGTCTCTTGTGACTTTGCCGCACCAAAACCAAAAGACAGTGTCATGATTAAATCATGATGAAATAAATGTCTTTAATACAGTGTCTTTGAACGATGCACACAAGTGCAATAGTAAATTACTTTGCAAAATTGTATTGGATGACATCACAGGCCTTTTATTAACCAGTGTTGTTTTTAAACTTTGATTCTCTCCTCTTTCATCTCAAACTGCTTCAAACAACAAAGCGTGTGACGGAAAAGTGGTTAGGACTGCACGACTGTCCGTGTTTTATGTTATGTGTTGTGTTTATTATTTTACTTTATGTTAACTGTTTTGTTAAGCGCTTTGTTACAGCTGCCGCTGTTGTGAAAGCGCTATATAAATCAGCATGTATTGTTTGTATTGTATTAAAAATGGCAAAGAACGCAGGTGTAACTTAAATAACAAAGATGCAATGTGATGGTAGATTGCATCAGAGATGTGCCATCCTGTTTTGGTTTTGGTTAACATACAGTAAAACCTCAGTTTTCGAACGTCCCTGTTATCGACCAAATCGGATTTCAACCAGAAAATTCGAGATTTTTACGACTCGGATTACAACCGAAAACAGGTTTTCGACCAAACTGAGCAAACTCGAATACGGCACTCGACTCCTCTCGGCTTCCTTACACGAGGAAGTGACGCTTCCTTGTGTAACGTTCATTGTGAGCAGAAGTGTTTGTTGTGATTTAAGCAAATCCGACTGTTATTTCTGACTAGTGTATTAGCCCCCAATCATGGGTAATAAAATATTTTCAGATTTCAAACAAATCACTTTTCGAACAGCCTTCTGGAACGGATTATGGTCGAAAACCGAGGTATGACTGTACCTAACTGTCAAAAAGTGAATCATCCTTTGTCTTTACTTCTTATCCTATCGAGGCTCATGGGTGGACTTGTGGAATTAAAGTACACTATACACAATTTGTACATCTGTGAATGCATGTGAGGTGTTTCCTGCGGAACGTCAGCGTAAACAGCCATAATGGAAATGTGTCATTTCGAATGTATTGTACATGAATATCGGCATTGAACCGGAAATGGACACTTTGAACTGAAGTTTCAATCCAGCCTCAGACATTGCATTCATGACAAAAAAATAAAGACTTGCGTATGATCCTAAAGCCGTGGAGCATCTTTTTATGAATATTCTGTGTAAAGTCACACCCATAACTTATAAAGGACTGACGTGAGAGGAGCATACGGTATGTCCGAGCAAGGCAGAGCAGAGAGCGCTGGGACTATACTGCATAGGCCAAATACATATTTATGAGTCACATACACACACACACACACACACAAGGCTGACTTTTCAAAGCTCGCCAAGCTCGGGAAGACATGCGGGCGCACAAGCTGGGCAGGGAAAGGGCAGGGTGAGCGGGCCAAAATCGGCAGGGGTTTGGGTCTCCACGCCACTTTGTTTATTCTCAACTAGTGGAATCGTAGTTCAACCTGAAACATGTTGATGTTGGAGTACGGACATAATGGCAATCAAGAGAACCGACCATGTCTTTTCCTGCTTGATATGGCGTTTTCCTCTGATGACAGCTTTACTTCTTCAAGGTTATCATGTGTGATCTGGCAAAGAAAAGGAGCTCAGGTAGCAACCAATTCAGGTCGGCTATCGAATGGCCCGTCCGGCGTTTGCTACAAGCACCGCAGTTTGGTCTCCTTCACCCAGTTCTTCAAGGCTGCCTTTAATCTCTCCTCCCCGATCCCCACCCCTCTTTGATGTGCTGATGCCCTTCTTTGGCTTACTCAATATTTGATCCATTCCACTTCATACGAGCTAAATCCAGTCGAGGTGGATTCACATGGACAAGGCATTCCCTTTCTTCTACGTCTGCCCCTTTTTCTCGCACTGTTCAGCAAAATGACTGACATTGGGAAGTCCCCTTTTTCCCCATTCTGTCACGCTCCATTTGCATTGGTCCTTCCACACTTTAACAAATGACGGGTTGGGCTGTCCAATTTTCCAAATCATAATACTACAGTGGGAAACACCAAAAGCATGCCACATTAAAGACATGCAACAGATGGACTGGCCCTAAGAAACAATAACAATGACAAGAATGAGGCACTCCTGTATTAGACACAGTTTATTCCCGAGGAGACGGTGGGTTGAAAGAAAATGGAGACTGTGGATACTACACTGTCTTAAGCTAAGGCAAGGCCCCTTTGGGCGCCATTTTTCAAATCACTAGATACATATCGAAAATATACTGTACATCAATTATTTGAAATATAATTAATTTTGGTCAACCTCAGTTTTGTTTTATGGGAAACAATGGGAATAGAAAAAAAATATTCCAGCTTCAAACTGTCCCAATCTTAAAATCATTTTAAAGTTAAATAAGTCAAGTAGTACTACAACAAAAGAGCAATGAAACACTCAAGGCTTTATTTTCTGTGCCCAATGCAAGTCTGGTGCGAGGTGTGGTCGAACTCTGCGCTCGGGTGGACTAGACTAAATTTTGGTATTTTCCCAGAACCGTGCAATCGGGCACAGCGGGGCACATTTCTAAAAGGGCACTCGCATCGGTGTGAAGACAGGCGACTTGATTCACCGTCAATCAAAGCGGCTCCTCTCATTCCCTTTAAATGCAGTGCATGAGAGGTGTGCGGATAGGTCTTGACATGGCTGCAGATTATAAGGATTTGCTTGTGTTCCAAAGCATGTTTCTAAGGCACTGCAAGTAGACATCCACGGGAGGATGACATAATCAGACAGATCTGTGAAGTGGGCACTTGAGGACTTCACTCCACCGCAGTAGAACAGTACTTGAAATAGTGCCCGAGTATTATCAATAACTGAAACTTATAATTACTAACCTCTTTTAACAGAGCTCTCAAAAATTGTATCAGATGTTTGCTCTTCACAAAGGTGGACTATTCTTACAACTATGTCTAGATAGAAAAATGGGTGTGTTGTGTCAGCAAAGGTATCCAACTTGAAAACTGCCAAACAAACATATGCAAGTGACTGATTGTGGTGACCAAGCTAAAGGTGATGACAACAACAACATGTGTGCTTTAACATAGCAACATCATACCATGCAATCAGATAACTGACCTCAGGGCCAGGACGTGGTGACTTCACACTTCTGCACCAACATACCGGGATTGATACAATTAACACTAAAAGCAAAATATTAGTGCGGCGACTTCATACTCAAAATGTGTCTGTCCTTCTCATACAGGAAAACACTGTGGAAAAATCTCGCCTTAACGGGCTTTGTTATGCTATAGTCATATTCAGAGAGCGACCCGAGCGCCTATTCCCAACTCTTCTCATTTTCCGGAAGACATCTACCATATGGCTTTGCCGTCTGCATGTGCATAATTACAAGCTTGATGTTGTATGCCGGGCGACAGATCAACTGTATAAAAAAAAACAACAACAACAACAAAGAATTCAACAAAGGAAGTGGTGAATAATACCCTCTGTTTGCCTAATATGCTGTACTCTAATGATTGTAGGAATCCAGATTTGTCCCGGCTTGTTAAAGGCTTTCAAAGATGGCTTATTAGAGAGCAGACGGTTTATGTAACACTGAACTCGAACCCTCCACTCTTCTGTGCCGCATTAGTTCCACTTAGTTGGCTTCCAATGACCTATTCAATGTAAATGTACTGAGTAATAATGAGTGGCGGACTGCGGAGGTGGCACTTTAATGGCTGACGAGTAGAGGAGTTCTATAACTAGAAGTGGAGAGTGTGGGGCAGAGGGGGTGCAAGGTCATAATGGTAAAGTAAATTAGTGGACCATGAGTTAGCCAGCAGATAAACACAGTGTCAAGGGGGCCTAGGTGTAACAAAAGGACCAAAAAGGACGAAAATGCATTGAAAAGGGCCTCAAACAAGTAGATTCACACTTCAGAGGTTCTTGTTGGTGAATACATGAATTAATGTAATGGACAAATTAGTTGCAGCTAACAGTCCTTTTTCATCTTGGTCAAAGGAAGTATTGATGGGGAAATGTTATTTTCCGCATAGTCACATTGTCACTTTTTGGCAAATCGAATAAAATGGATACATTCTGGATTGTTAAGACAAAAGGCATATTGAGTCCATGAGTATCATTGTGGAAAGGGAAGGTCATAAAAGTACCGAACAAGCGATACCTTGAATTAATCCTCTGCAGCGATGCCTGCGTCCCCCTTTCTCTGAATGCATCTGCATACATTTCCTGCAATGGCATGAACAGCAACTTTTAACATTACAGTTTTATGACACGATAAGCCTTCTTCTGTAGTCTGATCACATTAGGTACCCTTGCACACCCTAATGAGGAATTCAAAAGCCGTATTAAACAGGGCTGTAGTCAAGCCCATATTTATGGGGGTCCTAATCAAGTTCGAGTCACAAAAGTCCGAGACCGAGCCAAGTCCGAGCCCTCAAGGTCCAAGTCCACATGAGATCAAGAGTAAACCTTAAGACAGAAAAATATTATTTTCACAACCACAAAAATAGAGACATTTTATAATGCTGAACACTCTTCTGAGATGGCATGGAACTTTTGGCTTTATTGGCTTGGTCGAGTCGATAAACGTTCAAGACAAACGCGAAGGAGTCCGAGTCATGTCCGAGACAACAAAAAAATTCCGGACTTGAGCTGACACGGTACAACAGGCGTACTAAAGCCCTGGTATTAAGACTTCTGCCTTGAAACAGATAATAATACAGAGTTTTTGGATTCGTGAATTTAAAATTACATTTATTATGGTGGTTGTACTTTGTCTACTGGGAGGTGTTTCTAATATGCTTCATACCTTTTTAGCTACAACGGAGTGCCCAAAATATTAGAAACTGCCCACATTCCGAGACTGTACATTGCGGATGTACACCATTGCAATCTACGACAATAAACATATTGCCCATCCACAGTGAGGTTGGGTTGAAAGGCAGTTTGCAATGTTCTTCTCGGCCAGGAGCTGTCAGATGCTCAGGGCATTGTGAGAAGGCATGTTGTCATGATGAATCAGCCATCGGTTGCTCTACCACAACCCTCACTTCTTATCATGCACTCTACCTCGTACACAATGTAGCAAACACCGCGGGACCTCTGTCGATGTGCCTGGTTGATAGTCTGGCCCTGTGGCAACAACTCGCAGTGGCCGATGCCTTTCAGGTGCAAGAATGGGATTAAAATGTGGCTCTGTGCCCTCCATGATCATGAATCAAGATTGCTTGCTCCACTTCCTGCTCAGTGTCAAGGTCAGGTTTGTGGATTCTGCTGCTGCTTAGTAAGGTCCAGATCTATTCCAGTGGATTACAGGGCTACTGTCTGCTCCAAAATCCTTCACTTTTGGCTTTCATCACCCAGCTTTTATTTTTTAAATCAGTATTTATTGTCTAGAAAGATAGTCAGCGCTGTGTTTACCCATGAAGGGTAAAAAATGTCCAAGTGGTCTTCTTTCCTTCCTTCCATCCTTTGATTTTTCTGCATGGGGCCCTGTGAAGTAAAAGTGTGGGTTCCCCTGCTTTCCAAAATTGAGGTTCCACTCTATGTGGAGCTTGTCCTCTTCAAGCAGCTCTAAATTCTTGATGATTTCTGGCCCATTCGTTCCTCATCGTCCCGTGTTTTGCCATACGATACCTGACTCTTATTGCGGCGACCATTGCGCATCATCAGGTCCTCCGGGGTGCTGTTTGACACCAGGCAGCACGTGCGGGTGCCAAGTTGATCACGTCGCAACCGCTCGTTCTTTTCCTCGTCTCTTTAGGCTGTCATGTCGGCGCTGTTACCTCGGAGACAGACACCCAGCACATCCCAGGTTGAGCTCCCTGTTACCATGTGGCAGCCATTGGAAACAGATGGTCTCCAAACAGCCTGTCATGTTTACCGCTGCCGCCATAAAAGACAAGAGTCCAACGATACGTTCCCTTAGGAGCCGCTACGGGATCACACGAAGCAGCTGCCAAAATGCGGGAGTGGGGGACGCGCTGCCGCACACACCTTGAACTGACTCCTACCTTAACTCGCACCCTAATCATCCTCACCTACCGGCACACTATGAAGAAGGGAAAAAAAACCCCAGACAGGCTCGAGGCCTAAATGTCCTCCGCCGAGCTGCTAGATTTACTGCAATTAAAACCAGCAACGGCATTTGAATATCTGATGACATCTCGCAACCTGCTCACTGGGCTCTGAAGATAATGGCGTCCCAGCGGAGACCCCCGGAGAAATTGTCCATGTCACAATTAATGAAGGGGATTTGCATTGGTGTCTCAATTAAGGGCAGCTGAATAAGGAAATGCATTTCAAAATTAGTTAACTGAGGAAAAAAAAAACTTCAAATTCACGAGGTTCCTGTAATAAACCGCTCAATGTGGTCAAATATAAAATCATCTCAGAAGAGCTGCGTAACAATTTGTGTATTCACAAATATAAAAGAGAAATTGTTTAACACAATGGACTCTATTTTCATAGACAGCGCATAAGGATTCACTGTAAAACTGCCGCATCTTGATTTTCGTACCAGTGCAAGCCTGGTTTAGCATGCTTGGGAACCATGCTGGGCGTTCTGGCAGACCGAGGGCATTTTATTTTACCCCCCCCCCACCCCCCCCCCCCCCACCCCACACACACACACACACACACCGCAATTTGGTGGCTTAAGGTAAAATAAACTTGAGACCAGCTGGAAGCAGGTTTAAGTTGTAGGGCAGGTGGTGTAACACGATTTTGGTGAATTTGATTGAGGTGCAGGCAGGAAGATTCTGAGCGGATATGTGTTGTAGATGTCTTTATATTTTTAGATATCCTCTGAACTATTGTGTGTTGTAGATGTCTTTGTATTTTTATATATCCTCTGAACTATTGTTGAAATCAATTAATTGAATACATTTTAGTATTTATTTACTTTTTATTTTTAGTGTTTATTTGATATATTTATTTGATTTATTTATTTCTCAATCTGGAATATAAAACAGCAACTGCTTCCGTGCAGAAGAAGTGTCGGGGACCACTGTGTTAGTACTGACGGATTGGCCACCTCTGGAAAAAAAAAGACTGTTTTGTGTTTGTTTTCATGTTTATAGTAAATACAGTAAACACCTGGAATCAAAATACTTAAAATCTGGATACCTGTGTGATTACAGAACTGTGACCAACGTATTGCTTCAGCATGACATAATCTATTTTGTTCACGCAGAAAACTTCAGACGAATGTGGTTTTTCTTCTTCCCATCAGTCTGGATTGTGGTCAATCTTTGAGGTCCCACTTCAGAGCGTGTCTTTACTGCAAGTATCAACAGTATGAAGACCTTCAGCTTTGACACAAGAGGATAATGTCCATTTTGGGCTCCCCATTGATCTGCTGTGACAGTTTGAAGTGGCTGCTTTGCTTCAATCTGAGGAGCGTGTGTGCGTGTGTGTGTATATAGAAGAGAGTGATGCAATTCAAGCTAAACGCTCATGCACACACACAGCTCTTCTGCTGAAGGGGCCTCTGATGGCCAATTAATTATTTACAATGACTATGGCTCACCCAAACAGCACTCACTGTGCCATCTTAAGAAACGTCCTTGTCCCAAGGGTAATAAGATGTAGCATGTGTGTTTTCATTGCTGTTTCATGCTCAATTTACTTACAAGTACAACTCGGAAATTTTGGCGATATACTTGTCGGCAAACGGTGGCTGTAACATGACTTATTCCTGCGTTCGCAAGCAAACAAATCAAGGTGCAAACTTGCTGATTTCTGCTTAGAACTGCGCAGGGGATAGTTATCATTGTACAACGGAGGAACCCAATTATACTGTGTATGTAGAAATACACACAGACAATGTTGTAATGAATACATATGAAATAAAATGGTTGACAATTGTGTTTGTTTGTTTTTTTTGCTAAATTCATGCTGTCCGTAGCTCCTATATGAGCCGTCACCTTATTGTGGTGGAGGTGTTTGAGTATCCCAAAGATCCTACTGTGCAAATATTTGGTGTTAATTCAAAACATGTAGTGTTAATTTTAACACCGACAATGTGTCTAATTTCTAAGCATCTACACTAGGCGGTGTTTGAATAATAATTCACGAAAGTGGTAAACCAATGTTGAACAATCACTGATGTCTTCCAGCAACTAAATGTGTAGACAGTTACAGTAATAACGACACTGTAGAGTGTTTAGATTAACACTAATGAATGTTAAATTCAATATGATGTAATGTGAGAGGAAAAAATACACAATGCCCCACGAACTTAAATAAAACATTATTTTAACAAGATTTTATTTGTCATTACACTTTTTGCCCATCATGTCTTGTCCATAAAAAAACTTTACATATACTCGGAGGTTTATGTATTTCTCAAATATGTACTCAGCAGTCGTATTAGCCATCATCTTTAGATTTCTTTTGCTCGAAGGAGGAAAAGAAGCAGACGGAAAAGCCGAACAGAAGAATAAATCAAGTGGAGTTGATAAGGGCGAGGCAGAAACTCCAGGGTTCAACGAGGGTTAAGTCCAAAAGGGAAAATAACATCCACAAAGTGAACGCACTTGTCAGTAATAAAAGCTTCATTAAAAGGTCAAAGATCTCGAGCAGTCCCTTGGAAAGCTTCTCCCCACTTCTCGGAATTGTTTGGCAACACTGGAGTCACGTCCCAGCAGCTGATGCAATATGGCACCTTCAAACAAGCACTTTACATTCAAAGGTCAGCGGGGGGTGGGGGTGGGGGAGCAGACATACAAAAGTATTTTTCCCTCCCCCACAAAAGTGCATTTATACATGTGACTGCCGTAATTTAATGCAGACAATGCTGGATCTGTTTCAAATTTCAAAATGAAGCCAAGCACAAATACCAAAAGAAGCGCAGTCTGCCTAGTAAAGGTTAGGCCCCAAAAATTTGTATGAATGTCAAAAAGTTTCAGACGAAGAGAAAGGGAAATTATCCTGAAATCATTTTGCTGACGAGGAAAAAAGGTAAAAATGTCAGTGCACAAAGCAACTTCTTCTGACCTGGGATGAACAGTGTTAAATTGATACACTTTATTAATTGAACCTTTTTTTAATGAGTTTCATAATGAGTCGTATAAAATAGTTGTCATGGTCCAACATTGACATGATGGCCTCCATCACCCCTTGACATCACTTTGATTGACGGCTTTATTAATTCTGATGCTCTTAATTAGAAAGTTGATGGTTGTCACTGAGCAATATTGACTGATGGGTTCATTAAGACTGTGAGACACTTTCTGTTGTTGTTGTTTTTGTTTTTGTCTGCAAACACACACTTCCAAAGACAAAGAAGTGAGGAGAAGAAGCCAGCAGTGTTGGTATTTGAGGAATGTTTATGAGCATATTTGACATGATGGGGGTTGTAAGGGTAATGGGGCACCTCATGCCCCCTTTAGTTTTGGGGATCTCACCAGCGGGAGAAACAGGAGCAGAAATGTGATCTCAGCAATAGTACTTCACTTAAATAAGCAGAGAAAAAAATGTCTCTGAAGAGTTGAGGTTTATCGTGAGAATTTGGGTTAGAGATTGTGGTAAGGTTTTCGTTTAGGTATGGTCATGGTTTGGCATGATGGTTTGGACTTGAATTTTGTTTTAGGGTTTACAGTTGGCGTTAAACTTAAACTGTTTAGAATTTCTATGTGTATAAGACATGGCTTTCTTCTTATATATCAATTTTGTGTTCGGTTCAAGAAGTCCAGGTTTCACAGGCAACTTGTGAGCAAATTGCAACAGGATCATCATCATTATTTCAGTGGTCATGCTTTTTATGAGATTTGTTTGGGAGTGACCTGTGAGATTTTTTTTCTCATTTAAAATATGTGACTTGGCTCAAAGACTGGGAAACAAAATATTTGGTTGGTGTTAGGGTTTAGTTTTAGGTTGTGAAGGGTTTGGGTTCGGTTTATGGTTAGGTTTAGGGTAGGGTTGGGTTGTCCTTTCGAGTGCTCGAGCAAGTTAAACCAATTTTCCAGTATTGTAATAGATCATTACAAGTCAGTAATACTGCAGGGGCCCAAATGTATATATCCTCCGGAAGAGAACTGATTACAGGCCTTATTGTCACCTACACACATCTCAAACAAATCAACTTAGTCACAATTGAGCCGTCCTGATTACATGTAATTTAGCTATATTGCTTTGGTTCATTGGGCAGAAAAGACACAAAATCCGAAATATCATTTTGTGAGCTCCCACTCACTTCTACAAAATCAATGTGACACAAAACAACAAGGAAGTTGAGGCAGTTTGGCACTAGCTTCTTTCACCAAATTGAGGTCACACAAACATCATCGATGTGGGATGACACAGGTCACGAAACCCTCACAGTTTCCACATCGTGGCGCCAGTTTGGAAAGTATGAGAATATGCTTGTAATATGTTCTCCACTGATTAACATCTCGGTGTAATCCAGGCTTGGCAGCCAGATTCCATGCTGGCTTGCTGCCAGAATGGCACTGTGACTTGTCTTCCCACAGACAGAGAGATGAGTCTGGGACAGGATGGGATATGCGGGGGCTTGGATGGACGGGATGCAGACACAATACTGGCAGTGTGACAACACATCGGGGATAATCTCATCCACCCTGACACACTCATGCAGTAGTTATTAGACTTTATGTGGCTCACATATGAAGGACAAGATGAAAATGGCCACCGCCTTGCGAGACTGGAAAATAATGTCCAAGAAGTGAAGCAGATGTGGTTTGCTAGTGGTTAATCATCTGGCTCATTTTATTGGATTTAGAAGCATCTCTGTGAGAGCGGACTGCAACGGGGGGAAACGACACATCGCCGTGTATTCTGATTTGAAAGTGGTTAGAAAGTTGGTCCACCAGGAACTCTTCATGTTAGGGTTCATTTTATTAGGTCTGTCAGTGTTGCATTGAGCACCTGTTGAATCATGATTGTAGATTTGCTCAGTTGTCTAGGACTATAGTGAACACATTATAAAAAAACAAATCCTTTGCCTTGGAGCCATCCATGGCAGTCCACATTAGAGCAGGTCGGGTTACAGGTGACTGGCAAGCCTTTCAGGACGCATATGGAGTCTGTAAGAATAGAACTAACAGGGACTAAGCTAGACTCTTAAAGCTCACATAGCTTTTTATGTATATTAGAGTGTTACATTATGTCACTGTTGCATGACATACTGACATGTTTTCTACAGAGGTGGTGCTACACAACAGGTTTAAGCAATCTTCCTTGGTCAGTCTTGTCAATGTCACGATGCACGCTGTCAATAATAGTGCTTGAGAGCCAACAAATAACCATCAGATTTCTACAGTCTTAACCTCTGGACACACTTCTAGTCACTCAAAGTAAAATATGGGACCCGGGCAATGCAATGTTAATCTTACGATTACAGTGATTTTGTAAAAGTGAGTGTGATGGGTCATAGTTCAGAGGAGCATATTTTACTGAAACTTATGAATATTAGATCACTATACTCAAGTGCCCTGCTAGTTAATGACCTCAATAGAGACCATAATCTTCCATCCATCCATTACACGAGCCGCTTATCCTCACAAGGTTTCAGTCGTGCTGGAACCTATCTCAGCTGTCAACGGGCAGTAGGTGAGGTGAGGTTATATTGGCTGGTTACCAGCCAATCGTAGGGTCTCAATATAAACCACCCAAAATACCTATTTGATACAATGGCACTGCCAATGCAGCAGTGGTTTATCTCCAATAGGACCCCACATTCAGCTCACAAACCCATGCAGTTTTTACTCAGGAGATTCAGCTCAATGAATCCTAGTCGATTCCCACAATTACTGATGTTAATAGGGACATTAAGGCTGATCATTGTCTGACAACCCTCTCTGATTAAAAAAAAGTATCTCTTGAAAGCCTTAAAAAACTGCTTAGTGTGGTGCGGCAAAACAGACAACTCGCTTACTCGACCTACTTTAACGCAAACTCGTTAAAGAATTGTTTACAATTTTAGGACCATCCATCTTAAATATTATTAATGCATCAATCACTGTTCTCTGGCATTGTACCAGCAGCTTTTAATTGAGTAAGTGATTAAGGCCGATATAAATACATTTGACTTGACTGACTATGTTTACCTTAACGTCAAAATGCTAAGTGTTTACATGTTAGGCATTTCTGGTCTTAAATATTATACTTAATGCAGTTTATTTTTTACACTATGAAACACTGCCGACGTGTCTTAATAAAATGTCTGTGACTATATTTTCCCTCGTGTAGGAACCACATCACCAAGCCAATGAATGAAACAATTTTGTGAGGATCTGTTTAAGTGGTGCATGCAGAAGACAGACAGACAAACACAAAGATATGCCCAACCTCTGGGAAATTGTTTTGAAAAAAAAATACTTTGGAGAGGAACAAAATTAAATTGTTGAATCCAAAATCTGTTCAGGAAAAACTTTGGACGTTAACATTGTGTCCCGAGCCTGAATTCCCTTGTGATTCAACCATGCTAAATGCTTTGAAACTACAGATTTTGCAAGGTTATCTCAAAATTTAACTTTAGGTCCACTTCTGTGTCATTTTTAGACCATTGAGCAGCAAAGACTTTTCAATGAAAACTAAACGTAATCAGAACCAATGTCATTACAGTTCAGGCCTTGGTATGTGGAGTCGGTCGAGATTTTGCACATAAAACAGCGTTAATAGTGGTGATCATTAAGCGATCTTTCCTCATAACCGGCTTCACAGGGGGCCAAGGAATGATCAAGAATAATGTGTGGTGCTTTGTAGCTGCCGGTTCGCCACCAGCATACAAATTCACAATAAAGAGACGAGGCAGGGGAAGGCCGAGGGGGTCCTATGGGTGGAGTGGCGACGGTTTGGGCAAAGATCTCGGGTCATTTCTGAACGGGTCAGGAAGGGGGTGGTTATTTTGCAGGGGGGGATAGAGCTGCATTCAGTGTCGGGTAAAGCTGCTCCGAATTGAGCACTACTACAAAGCTGGACTCCTAGTGTTCATGAATAAGGCGAGGAAATGATCAGAAAAAATAGAGGGGAAAGAACCCTGAGAGATGTTTAGACAGATGGTGCACTTAAAACAACGCCAGGGCAGTGTGTGTGTTGGGGGGAGCAGGCGTTTTAATGATAGTTATAATTTGGAAAATAACCGATCTCCATGTTCCCACACACCACAAACAATAACATCTGAAAAAAGAAAGTAAAGTGGGGGTTAAATGTTATCCTGCTCGATCATATAAATGAAATATACATTTTGATAAGGGTCCGGGATTCAAACATGTTGAGAGGAAGTGTGGCGCCAAATAAAATACATAGCAGGGGTCTTCTCCTTTAAGGACAGTCTTTGAGGCGCCCATCAGCGCCATTTTTAGAAATCTTCAATTGATGGGATTCTGGCAAAGGTTGACACTCTGAGGCCTTAGATGCAGTATCAAATATCACTTGCAGGGGACACGTCTTCTTTTTTGATTTAGCAAGCATGAATTATTCATGGTCAAACGGCTACCAAATATCTTGAAACACAAACTAATTGTTTAACAAGGTAGATGACAAAGGCCATTCTTTCTGATGAACACGGGTGATATGACTGGGAGCTTCAAAACAGCAATTTTGCTCCATCACTCCCACCTACAGTTGTGATGTGTCATTTAGGTTACTTTCTGGTATTTCAAAATATTATTTACAAAAACAAACAAAAAACACCATATTGTTATGAAAATACATGTCACCCCTAGTAGATAGCAAACACTCTGCAATTGACCAAATAAATGCCCCGACCTTTGAATGATATAAAAGGACATTATTATAAAAATGCATTTGTAAAAGTAAAGCCCGATGCAATATAAATTCTGCACTAAAGTAGGTGATTAGGGTCGCCATGGAAACAACCGAAGTGTATCTTCATCATCACAAGCCAGTGGACAAGCAATATGTTTTTGAAGCAGTTATTTGTCGTTAAAATGACTACATATTGCCGCTTTAGACATTTTTTCAAGGTTTTACCATACTATGCTGGTAGTGAATATACACAAGATGGCATCCGCAATCATAGAGTTTAGACAGAAAGGACCGGGAGCCTCCCGGTGAGAGTGTTGGCCATGTTAATGCCGCACATTGTCGGCACGCCGCCAAGCCTCCACCTTGCCTTTATAATCATAATCCATTTCCACTGCTATTGTCCTCTGTGGCGAAGGCCTCCCTCCATGACATCCCCAAATGAGAAGGCGGCAATAACAGTGCTGAGAAGGTATGTATGTGCGCCTCACCTGAACACACCGAGGCCTAATCATACGCTTGCTTTTCCCTCCGATGACTGGAAGAAAAAAAAACTGATATCACATTTACGATGGTGACGAAACAGCCCAAAACAGCTTGATTCCGGGCGCATTTTCGCAGGTTTTAAGCTAACATTTGATCGTTGTTTATCGACCCCTCTCAAACTCAACTGTGTGTGTGTGTGTGTGTGTGTGTGTGTGCGTGTGTGTGTGCGTGTGTGTGTGTGTGTGTGTGTTTTTTTACCAAAAGCCCTGTCTACCCAGCTCGGGGACTCATTACTGAGTGATAGCGGTTCTGCTTGGTCGACGAAGGCAGCAAAGAGCTTAAAAAAATGTTTTTCCTGGATTCTGATTAGGACGAATCTGGTTCATTTGGGAGGTTTATTGTGTGCATTTCTTCTTGGAATCCATCACATTTTGGAGGATTTTCAACATTTGACATTTTCTGGAATAGCTGAAATACTGGTACAATAAAAATAAGAGGTTGGAGCGTCACAAAACGCACAGTTGCAATCTATATTACTTTCTTCGAAAAATAAACAGTGCATCAAATCAATCCATTGTGTTTGGATTAAAAAAAAGCCGTGCAGCATGTGCTACTTCTAAATCAGATTGTACATGTTGCTGGAGTGACATGTTACGGAGAAAGAGCTATGCAGTTTAGAAGTTGTTATATAACGTTAACAAGAAAACAACATTTCTCTCTCTCTCTCTTGCTCTCTCTCTCTCTCTCTCTCTCTCTCTCTCTCTCTCTCCACATTTTATGGGACTTCATATCTTGTGAGATTTCATTTTAGTGAGCATTTAGTCTATTTTTGCTTGAGGTTTTTGGTCATGCCACCATGGATAGGGACCGATGAAGGCAAAGAGGAAAAAAATGTGATGATAACCAGCAAACGTAAAATGAAAGCATTGCACATGCCCTGGCTGCACCAGAAAAGATGGCCAGAATGTTGTAGTATTTTAAAAATTAAGTCATTAAACTACAAGAAAAAAAATAACCCTCAAAATTTAATGATATTAAAGTTGGAATGGGAGACAAAAATTGGAAAGGAATCCAATCATTCATCATCGGAGTACACAAAGCTTGGTTTAATGTTCTTGTGGGTGTGTTCACCCAAAAGTGTAACAATACTGACAAAGGGGCTAAATATAGAATGATAACCATCCAGCAGGGGCTTCACTTGGTTTTGTGGACATGGGGATGCAGCATGTGAGCAAACAAAGCAGTGAACACAAAATTTCACAATCAGATAGAAAAGACAAAAATAGATTATTGGACAGAGATAACAGGTACCAACTGTATTAAAAAAATACTACTCCTAATAATCATCATCATCATCATAATGATTTTCTGTCTTGAATCAGAACGACTCTTAGAATATTGTTGAAGCTATTGATCAACTTGAATGCGATGGGGGAAGTATGACGTACAGTATGTGGGGAGTACACTTTTTTTTGTGCATAACCGAGACTTTCATGGATGCTCCTTTTATACCCAATCAATCCACTCATTTGTTTCCAATGACCATGTTCACCTACAGAATGTCTCAAAAGAGATGCTTTTTGAGCATTCTTCAAATTTCCCAGTCTTTCGTTTTTTTGAACTCTTTTCCAGTGCGTTTGTAATGTGTTGCAATTATCAACTTCAAAATAGGTATATTTGCAAAATGCAATAAAATGGTCAGTGCCAACGATGAATTATCCATGGAACTAGAAACAATTACAAATACAGTTCACTGGCTGCTCAGTAGGCTGCAAAATGGCAAGGTCAATTTGTTTTCAAAGGGTAGGAGTATATGGTCCAGGAGGAATAGAATTCAAAATTGCCAACAAAGTCATCATCATATTAGGCGTCTTCAATGGATGCATCATTTTGCCCAAGTTGTACTACACATTGGTTTACTTTGAAATATGATTTAAACATCTTCTGTCTATTGAATCAAGATTTTATGAGGGCGACCGTTTTGGAACAGATTATTTCCATTTCACTGAATTCCATTGGGAAGAAAAAATAAGTTTCAAAACATGAACACATTTTTTATGTGAAGTTGCGTTGTGATGAAAGGTAGCGGAAGATTTGTTTTTGTGGGGATTTGCTAGGTATCAACTTGCGCATTGATTTTCATTTAAATCTCCAAGGTGCAGCGTGTAGCACCAAGCCCAATCCACAATATTTGCCCGCTTGCCAACAGGGGACACCCTATTGTCAGAGCGCAAGCAGATAGGTGTACTTTGCGGATGAGAGACCTCTCCTCTGACATCTGCTCAAGCTCTATTCAAGCGGGCACGGCGGGAGGGCCGCCACACATGAGATGCCCTTTCCATTTGTCCACCATCTATCCACCTGCCCGGATAACGGCCCTCACTTTCCCCTCTTGACAATTGTCCTCTTTTCTTTGCACGGAGAAATAAAAAGCACCGTTTTACAATTAAGTGTGGTTTGTCATGGATGTGTAGTTGCAGCCCCAACAGCAACTCAACTCAATTGTCCAAGTGGAAAATGGAGCAGGGCATACAAAGAAAAGTCAAACGTTGCTGAGGACACTTGTCTGGCAGTTATGGAGAAAAAAAGGATAAATAGAGGATGATGACGGTGCGGATCATCAGCGATGATCTCACCGAAAGTGAAACACCATTCACATGTGGTGGTTGGCAACAACAGTCATAATATTAGAAGAACAAGGTTTTAAAACTTAGAGGGGATAGAAATGCAATGTATCTATATGAAAAGAGTCATTATTTTGAGAAAAAATATTTTTCAAATCATTTTAAATAATTTATTTTACAAGAGAAAAAACACATGGATAAAAGCTATTTCAAATAAGACTTGAAATGGCATTGGAGAAAAAAAACAATTTTATAAAAATAAGATCAAAGTAAATTAGATAGGAAACTCAAAAGTATAAAAGTAACGATATAATATAATATCATGTAAACAGTAAAATCATGTCCCAAGGACAAACCAGTACTCTTACGAGACAAAAAGCTTCTCAATTACATTAGAAAACATCACAATATTACACATTTTGAAAGTTATATTACAATCATTTTAGATTTAATTTGACCAAAAATTTGGTTCTATTATTAATAGAAAAATAGAATTTCAAAGAATCAATTTGTAACCAGAAGAAGAGCTATCCGCATGGCATGAGAATAAAGACATACTTTTTGGACAAAAATCATTCAAAAGAATTAAGTTGTAACTCACTCACTCACTCACTCACTCACTCACTCACTCAGGAAACACCTATAATTCATGTGGTTGAACAAGATTCCATATGATGTGCAGGTATACCTCAGGTTACGGTTCAAGGTCACTCTTATTTCTAATCCAAACCCATGACAGTACAGACACTTCTTCAGACACACGTTTTGAACCCGAGAGTGTTGTCTTGCAGAAAATCAATCATTGCAAAGAAAAAAAGCCCCCAAAAAAGCAAGCCCGCTCAAATGTATACAGAGGTAACCTTCCTGGACACCACATATTTTACAGTTAGTAGATGAAGGAAGAACACTGGATGCAGTGCAGATTAAAAAGAAAAAGTCAAATGCAGACTTGCACATTATTTAGGTGTTTTTTTCTTTTTCTCGGGCAAAGGTAGACATGATTGATTTGAACACAGAGTGAAAGACAAAAGAGTGTGTGGCGCTTGATTCTAAATCAATGACATACTCGAAAATGTCGGCCATGCCCAGGCAAAGACGTCCCGGATTAGTGCGTTAAAAAAAAGAGAGAGAGAGAGAGAGAGAGAGAAAGTGCACATGTACAACTCAACCTCACTTCAATCCCCTTGCGACATGTACAATGTTTGTTTTTCTTCCCATCGTTTAGATTAAAAGGAGAAGCCTTCCTATGAAATAGCGTGGCATATGCAAAGAAGGGTGGGGGGAGTGGGGGGGTATCCTATAGAGACCAAAGCAGTGGGTGTCATGGACTAATTGAGCAGGGCCTGTGTACTCAGACATCAATAGGTTCCATCAGACTACACAGAGCTTCTATAATGACACACGGAGGCCCAATCATAGCGGGAATACCGCTGATTAAACACCTGCACGTATGCACTCTCCATCTCATTCGTATGATGAATTAGCATCGCAGCAAAGATGTGATTAGACACAGTTTCCTGTCCCATTGTCCACTTCTTGACGACTCTCGAAATCACTTGCGCCAATTTCAAAATCGTAATTTTACAAAAGTAAAATATTTAATTGTAATATATTACAGCAAATCTTGACGTGACAATTAGGTCACATTATGAAAAATTAATTATTTCATAACAGTGATGTCACAGAGGGAAAAAAGTAACATTTTACAAGGAAATAAAGTCGGGATGTCATAATGGAAAAATGAAATTATATGAGAATATAGAAATAATGTTGCGTGGGGAAAAAACATTTGACAAGAACATGAATTTTACAACAATAAAGACAATTATGGGAAGAAAAATCTCAATTTTAAAGAATACAATCTTTATATTGTGAAAAAAGTCAACTTATTTTACAGTAATAATAATAATAATAATAATAATGTGTGAATGCTGAAAGCGAACATTATTTCCTTTTTTGTTGTTGTTGTTTTATTCCATCCACTTTTTTGACTACTCCCACATAATACATCCGATTCACACCGTTCCAATTTTAACATATTTTAAAAATTCATGCCACCCAAGGTACTATTTTTCTCATTCAACATATCTACAGTTTTCACACAATTTAATTTTGTTTACATCTAAAATTGCCCTTTCATTTTTCATCTGAACAGACATTCATCATTTTTCAGCATTCCAAACACAGTACTTCAATATCATGCAACATATTTCAATGTTACTGGCAGGTCATTGATGGCACTTTTGCTCGAGGGAAATAATTAGTGGGTCCGAAGTTTGAGTCCCAGCTCCAACTGTCCGTTGTACATGTGCCCCTTTTACAAGACTCGGATGTGCAGGGGCTTATATTAATGTAATATTATAGTCATTATGATCACACACCATTTAATGGCTTTCAATATCATTCCATGACTAACAGCAAGAACATTCAACATTTCAATCAGCAGTCAGTATCATTCAGTCCAAATCCCGACTTGCACCAATTCTAGCTCGGGCATTCACTTTTCATTTTTAATAAATCTGTTTGTCAGCATTCACATGCCATTTCTCCAGAAACTGCATCTCTAGAAAGCTCACACTGTAGTCCAGTGACTAGAAATGAATATGTTTCACATCCAGCAATCTTAAATGAATTGAGCAAGGCTGGAGGGGGGTGGCAGGGAAAAAAAATCAATGGGGCTCGTCTGGCGGCATCACAAATGCGATTTGCCAAGCTGGGCCCAGCAGCCATTAAATCACCTAGAGCTAAAGAATTATGATAACGTTGATGAAGTGTGCTAAAGGCTTTGAGAGGCATTGCTGGGAAATTGTTCCGAACAGCGCTAATTCGGTTGCAGCCAATCTGAGCCTTTATTTTGACTGACCTTTCGTGTTGCTACACCCCTGACACACACAATGGCCATCCAAAACTGGCACATATTGGCCATTTGGGATTGGCGGACCATTTCCTAACAGCGCTTCTTTACGACTTTTAAAGTTTTCCGTATTTTCCCCTCTCTTTGCACATTATGGTCAAAAAATATATTCACAGAAAAAATATATATATATTTTTTTTTCTAAATGTAATCATACTTATTTTTTTATAAATTGCAGTCGGAAAGAGAAACAATACATATATATATATACTGTATATATATATATATATATATATATATATATACAGTATATATATTCATTTTTAATTGAATGAGAATTTTCAATAAATCCATTATGTAAGAAAATAGAAAAAGAGAGCAAAACACATTTTTGGTAACAATTTTTTGGGAGAATTAAGTCATAATCCTAGAGTCAAAGGTGGGGGACTTCGGTGTTTCGAGTGGGCTCAAGTCACTGATTTTATGACTTGTGACTGGCTTGGCAAACATTTCTGAAAGACTTAGACTTGAACAGTGCATGTGAAAATCTGTTCTTTTAACATAGTGTGCCCTTTTTATTTCAAAACATGTTACTTTTTGTTGTTGTTTTGTGCTCCCCATACAGCTAGTAACCCAGCCACCAGTAGGCTTGGACATGAGGACGAATGCTGAAGCTGCCTTGTCAGAGGAAGCTTGACTGAATTTCATGGCAGTAAAGGCGTGAGGTAGTCTTGTAGCTGTAAACACTCATGCAAATGTTAGTAAATTAAAAAAAAAAAACAATAATTACCTTGAATAAAAATACTTCAAATTTGTGTCCGAACTGTGACAAAAGTATGACCTCAAACTTGCTTTGTGCATAGAGAAAGCAAAATTTTGCCAGATGTGTTTTTCGTTCTTCCCAACCACGTGTATTTGGCGCAATGAAAAAAATGTGCCATGTGCCATCTCTGAAGCCCAAGCAAATTTGGTCAGCTGAGCTAACAAGGCTATTTTGGTGTTCCTGGATTTCATGTCTATATAGATCTTTCATTAATTAAACAATTGAATTAATTGTACAGTGATAGCTCAAAAACGTGCGTGGGTGGTGATGTTTAGTGGGTGTGACCGGGGTGCGCTGTGAGAGTCGATGCGATGAGCAACAAGCTCCCATCATCTATTTCTACGCTGCATTAAATTTACATTTTACTTTTTGCCACCCATAAAAGCTGACATGGAACACCACGGACGGTGACACCTGGGGAGCAGGAAGGGGTCAAAGTTCAGCAGTTTACCTGTCACAAGCGGCGTACTGATTAGAATAAATCTACACACTCATTTGAGGTCAGCGCTGGCCTGCCACAACCGGTGTGACCTACTGTACCGCTCTCTAAGCTACACTACACATCTGTGTGTGCAGTATTTGTTTGTGTGTGTGTGTGTGTGTGTGTGTGTGTGTGTGTGTGTGTGTGTGTGTGTGTGTGCGTGTGTGTGTGTGTGTGTGCGTGGATGAGTGTACTTTGTATGTGCAGTATGCAAGTGCTCTAATGCAAAAGCAGACATCCCCATCTTTTGAGAACTGAGTGAAATGATTTTTTTTCAGGTTTCCAGGTAAAAGCAAATCATTTTTTATTGAGGGCAGGGGGTCTAATCAATCGGTAACCATTTGGTACTGTGCCACACAAAAACACAGAATGAAACTTTAAATCATGACAACAATACAGGAGCATCACTCCAGTAATTCTGCCGTTGTCAATCTGAACATGTAAAAGCAAGGACAACCCTACACGCCCGGTCACCAGATCGAAGACAACGAGTCGAACGAAAACCACCTCTCATCCTCAGTGTGAAGAAGAGTGAGAGCGGGGACATATAAACACCAGTCTTCATCGCAGGGGCTTTGGGACCCTGCACCCCATTTACAGATGGATGAAATGGCTGTCGTCAAAAAATAAAATAAAATAAATAGATAAACAAATGCCAGGCCACCAGCATACGTGTGCATAGACTGTGGCAGATACCACAAGAGCTGGAGGCTATTACAGTGTGAGCTAGCGTGGGGGGGAGGGGGTCCGGGCCCGTGGATATGGTGAGTGTATAAGGTGAAGTGAGGTTAGCCGACATGAACCTTTTCATTTCTTGTAAGACGACATTTATCCCCCCAGTTAGCCATCAATGCTAATGAATGCAATAGTCGTCCACCACAGACTGACCACACAAACAAATAATTCTATGTGCATGGAATATTTCATTTATCACAGGCTAACGAAGACTAATCATCCTAAATTTGCATGTCATCTGTTTGCAGAGGCCACTGCACATGCTGCCGGTGTTGCCGTCAATACAAAAGCTGTTTTGGCCTCCAGTCTGCATATTTACATTAATGAGAGGGAATAGTGGCCCCCTCAAAATACTTAATCGGCTTGATGTAGTACTTGATGGACTTGAGCGTTGCTTTTTAAAGATTATTGCTTTTTTTTGTTGTTGTTGTTTGTTTGCTAATCTTATTATTGCACAGTCTTCAAATTGTACAGTTGTCTTGACTTTGTCAATTATTACAGTCATGCTGAAAAACAGTTTTGGTGGCAAATATTCTGTAACCTGGTAGAAGAAGATATAAAGTAGGATGATCTCTGCAAGACTATACCGTCGCAAAATGGTGTTAAAAGTGTTCAAATCAACGCCGGGGTTTGCCCGAGAAAACTTGCTAAGCCTGGTGGTAGAAAACCTGACCAGCTTCATTATAGATTTTGTAGATTTCATTTTTGTAGGCGTACTGCATTTACATTATTTATTGGTCGCCCTGTCACTATATTACATTTTTGCGGATGATAAATGTATCGATGGAATTGATTTTTTGTTTTTTTTAAATGGAACTGATATACTAATGATGTTCGCGCAAAAATAATTGGTGTACATAGTTTTATTATCTTTGAATTGTCAAGGATATGGTGCATTTGCATTCAAATGCAGAACAACAAACTATCTTGGGTAAGTACATTCAACAAATAACACATACACCACATACAGTATTATCTCGAGTGGTGTGGTAAAATTATGATTTTATTTTCTTTTATTTCCTCCTTCCTTCATGATCAATCTTAATTTGCCTATTTTTGATATTATGTCAGCAACATGACAGGACTGTGTGTGTTTCACTGTGATATACAGTATATGTCATATAAATGCTTCAAATAAATGCTTCCGCATAGAATTATTTTCTAGCATTGACTGTTCAACAATGCACACATGTAAGCATTTTTTTAAATAAATGCTAGACAAACATTTTCATGTGAAGACATTTTCTAGGACCAAAATAAAAACAAATGATTCAAATTATTACACGCCATTGCTGCACTTCAACAAGCTGTGGCTGTTTGTATTCCAACAAGTATTACTTACTAATTATGACAGTAGCGACACCGTGCAGTCTCATAGCGTTTGCCATCCATCCATCCCGATGGCAGCCCCGCACCTCTAACGCAGCCGAACCTCTGACGTATTGTTGAAAAACCAAAAATGATTGGCAATCATAAATCTGTAGAGACTCAGTTAGAATAGCACCAAGCATTGTGAATAGAAAATAAAGCCGAAGCAGCAGGAGCATCACCACACACACTGGCACGCTGTCCGCCATCTTCTTTTTAACATCCCATTTTTTGTCATCAAATCTTGAAATGGCCTCGCCCCACCTTACCTCCCTGAGCTTGTATGTGTATATATACATATATATATATATATATATATATATATATATATATATATATATATATATATATATATCCATCCATCCATTTTCCGAACCGCTTGATCCTCACTAGGGTCGCGGGGGGTGCTGGAGCCTATCCCAGCCGTCTCCGGGCAGTAGGCGGGGGACACCCTGAATCAGTTGCCAGCCAATCGCAGGGCACACAGAGACGAACAACCATCCACGCCCACACTCACACCTAGGGACAATTTAGAGCATCCAATCAGCCTGCCATGCATGTTTTTGGAATGTGGGAGGAAACCGGAGCACCCGGAGAAAACCCACGCAGGCCCGGGGAGAACATGCAAACTCCACACAGGGAGGCCGGAGCTGGAATCGAACCCGGGACCTCTGCACTGTGAAGCCGACGTGCTAACCACTGGACTACCGGGCCGCCCTTTATATATATATATATATATATATATATATATATATATATATATATATATATATATATATATATATATATATATATATATATATATATATATATATATATATATTGGTGATTACTTGGTTTAGGGGGTTCAGTCCTATGCAGAACAGCAGTGGGGAGAGTGCATCACCTTGGTATATGCCACATTTGATGGACACTTGGGTAAGTGGCTTGCCATTGGCTTCAAGTGTGGTTTTCCACATCCTCATCGAGTTCGCAACGAAGGCTCTTAGGGTCCTGTTCACCTTATACAACTCCAAGCATTCAGTGATCCATGTATGTGGCATCGAGTCATAGGCTTTCTTGTAATCAATCCAGGCTGTGCACAGGTTGGTACGTCGGGACCTGCAGTCTTGTGCGACTGTTCTGTCAACCAGGAGCTGATGTTTGGCTCCTCTGGTATCTCTACCAATGCCCTTCTGTGCTTCGCTCATGTATTGATCCATGTGTCCACTTATCTTAGCCGCAATGATGCCTGACATGAGCTTCCATGTTTGGTTTTTTGGTTTGGTTTGGTTTGTTTATTGAACATAAAACACATATACAGTAATAATTTGACAGAAAATAAGGTAGATAAAAAAAGAAAGAAATCAATCTTCATACAACACAGTTATTATGTTCAAGGGAGTAGGAAGAAGTAAAAAACTTATCTAGTCCTACCCCGTTATGTGATTGTATCTAATAAATCATTTTTATATCAATCAGAAAAGAAAAAAGTAAGAAGAAAGAAGTCTCCATTAAGGCTCATACTTTACCCTTAACCGTGATATTTTTACAACTTTTGGTTTGTATCGGGATTATATACTTTTACACCCGACACTCTTGTGTCAATTTTCTCTTGTATTCATAATGGATATTTATATACCTTTCTCTATTTATCAACTTAGTTCTGATTTATCATTATATTTAATGTTTTGAATTTATCATTTTAACTCTGATTGATATAGGTTGTTTGTACTATTTTTTTGAATTTGTTTTTGAACTCAGCAAGCGATTTACTCATTTTCAGGTCCGTTTCGAGATTATTCCACAGATTAACACCTTTGATAGATACACTTCTTTGCTTGATGTTTGTTCTTGTTTTGAGTTTTTTGAATAAGTTGGTACCTCTTAAATCATAGCTGCTTTCTCGAATTTCGAAAAACTTCTGAATGTTTTGGCAGAGCAGGTTATTGTGTGCTTTGTACATTAATTGGGCGATTTTAAAGTCAACCAGGTCATAAAATTTCATCGTATTTAATTTGATAAATAGTGGATTTGTGGGTTCCGTATATTTTGATCTATTAATAATTCGAATTGCTTTTTTTGTAGGTTGAGAATAGGGAGTGTGTTTGTTTTGCAGGCATTTCCCCATATTTCCACACAGTAGGTCATATATGGTAATAATAATGAAGTGTATAATGTGTACAAAGATCTCTTATTTAGCACTTCCTTGGTTTTGTAGAGGATCCCTACGGTTTTGGCTATTTTTCTTTTTACGTTATCGATATGTGGCTTCCAACATAGTTTTGAGTCTATTACTAATCCGAGAAACTTGGTTTCATACGCTCTTTCTATCTCAATTGAGTTTACCATAATTTTAGCTTGGTGTTTGATTGGTCTTGTGCCAAAAACAATTAACTTCGATTTTTTCAGGTTAAGTGACAATTTATTTCTGTCGAACCAGTTTTTTAATTTGTTTAATTCGTTTTCTACGGTTGTCAGGAGCTGTTTCAGATTTATTCCAGAACAGTAGAAAGTTGTATCATCAGCAAATAGGACACATTTAAATTGTTTTGAGACCTTGCAGATATCATTTATATATAAGATGAATAGTTTTGGACCAAGCACTGACCCCTGAGGAACTCCGTGAGTGATTTTTAGTTGATTCGTTTTTTTATTGTTGAGTTGCACGTACTGATATCTGTTTTCTAAATAACTTTTTATCCATTTATAAGCTACACCTCTAATGCCATATCTTTCTAGTTTTTTCAATAATATACTGTGATCTATTGTGTCAAAAGCTTTTTTTAGATCTAGGAAAACCCCAACAGTAAATTCTTTGTTGTCTATATTAGTGGCTAATGCTTCCACAAACTCCATAACTGCCATTGAGGTGGTCCGTTTTTCCCTGAAGCCATATTGATTCTCACTTAACAGCGCATGCTTTTGTATAAAGCTATCAAGTCTGCGAGAAAATAGTTTTTCTAATATTTTTGAAAATTGTGGTAGTAGTGATATTGGTCTATAATTTGTAAACCGATGTCTTTCTCCACTTTTATAGATTGGAATAACTTTAGCAATTTTCATTTTTGATGGAAAGATACCAGCTTTGAATCATGTTGTGGAGAGACAGGTTATTGGCCGATAGTTGGATGGGACTGCACCCTTTGAGGGATCCTTCATGATCAGGATCGTTCGCCCTTCCGTTAGCCATCCTGGGTGAGTCCCATCCCATTAGCAGCTGGTTCATTTGTGCTGCTAGGCGCTCATGGAGTGCTGTGAGTTTCTTTAGCCAGTAGGTGTGGACCATGTCCGGGCCTGGTGCTGTCCAGTTCTTCATATCTGAGACTCTTTCCTGTATGTCTGCCACTGTTATGGTAACTGGGTTCTGTTCAGGGAGGTGTCTGTGCTCCTCTCTCAGGGTCACCAGCCATTGTGCACTGTTGTTAGGTGCAACCTCTTTCTCCCATATGCCTTTCCAGTACCTTTCAGTTTCCAGTCTTGGTGGGTCAGCTCTGTTGTTAGGACCCTGCCACTGAGCGTACACTTTCGCAGGTTGTGTTGCGAACAGCCTATTTATTCGTCTGGCCTCATTCTCTTTCGTGTACCACTTTAGGCGGCTGGACAAGGCTTGGAGCCTTTGTTTGGCAGTTTCGAGTGCTTCAGGTATGGTCATCTGGATGTACCTCTTGGGTGTCGGCCTTTTCATCACACCTCTCTGGGCCTCCGTCAATTGACTCACATCTTTCCGAGCCGCCTTGATCTTAGCCTCCAACCGTCTTTTCCATGGTGGGTAACGTATCTCATGGCTTCCATGGTTGCTCTTATAGCCAAGCATCTCAAGGATCACTGATGCTGAAGCATATATCAGCTCATTGGTTTCCGTGATTGTTACGGTAGGGATCACCCTCAGTGCTGCATTCACACTTTCCATGAGACTTTCAGGTGGTACTTCACATAGCCGCTGTTTCTTGGTTGCCCCGCTTTCATTCTCGCCATGATCTTAGCTTTCAGGTCAGTTGCTGCCTCGCTCAGCATTTCATTCATTGGGGCTGGCCTCCCAATCTCATCATCTGCATTCATTGGGGTTTGCCTCCCAATCTCTGGTATGACCTCCTCCTCTGATCTGGCAGCCTGGGGCCCTTCACCATGGAACCTGCGTTGTACCTCATCAATCTCAAGTTGTGACAGCAGTTGCCGTTTGTGGATGTTGGAACACTGAGCTACTAGTTGTTTTGTGGTCAACCGTGACTGTGGGTTTCGAAGTAACCATTTAGCCCACATTCTCTGCATGTAACCCCTCTGTTTAGGGTTGCTTGAGTAGTAGCATTCCAACAGAGCCATGTTATCGCATCTCGCCCATCTCCACTTTGTTCCAGTAGCCCATTTTTCATCAAGGTGCTCTGGTTCCCCAGCACCTGACGCAGACCTTGTTTGGCCGGGCGACGTCTGAGCCGGCATGTCATTCATTTTACTGTCTCTCATCATTGTATGAGGTAGGCATTAGCGTGAAGGATCTTGCCCAAGGACCCACACTGGATGGTGTTATGTGCTCATTTTTTGCCCCAACTGAGCTATCCAGCCGCTATATCATTCGGGCTTGAGAAATGTAGTTGGATGGTGACTAAGAGAGGAAAGGTAGTCCACATTGAAGGGGTCTCACTCCCTGAAGGAACAATAGCAGACATTGAGGACAGCTACAAGTACCTCGGTATACCACAAGCCAATGGCAACCTCGAACTGGCAACAAGGAAAGCGGCTACGGCCAAATACCTCCAGCGAGTGAGGCAAGTCCTAAGAAGCCAGCTCAATGGCAAGAATAAGACCCGGGCAATAAACAGCTATGCCCTGCCAGTGATCAGATACCCTGCAGGAATAATAAGGTGGCCAAAGGAAGAGATTCAGACCACGGACGTTAAGACCCGAAAGCTCCTAACCATGCACGGAGGGTTGCATCCCAAATCCAGCACCCTGAGACTGTACGCAAGCCGAAAGGAAGGAGGCCGGGGACTAGTGAGTGTGAGAGCCACTGTCCAGGATGAAACATCCAAGCTCCATGAATACATCAAGGAGAAGGCTCCAACGGATGACGTACTCAGAGAATGTCTCAGACAATGGGGAACAGAAGATGAGGCGCTGGAAGAGGGACCATCATGGGAGGACAAGCCCCTACACGGGATGTACCACCGGACCATAACTGAAGTGGCCGATCTCAAGAAGTCCTATCAGTGGCTAGAGAGGGCTGGCCTGAAGGACAGCACAGAGGCACTCATCCTGGCTGCTCAGGAGCAGGCCCTGAGCACCAGAGCCATTGAGGCCCAGATATACCACACCAGACAAGACCCAAGGTGTAGGTTGTGCAAAGAGGCACCTGAGACGATCCAACACATAACTGCAGGGTGTAAGATGCTGGCAGGGAAAGCCTACATGGAACGCCATAACCAGGTGGCTGGCATAGTCTACCGAAACATCTGTGCGGAGTATGGACTGGAAACCCCAAGGTCAAAAGGACAGAGCGAAGATCCTGTGGGACTTCCAGATCCAGACTGACAAGATGGTAATGGCGAACCAACCAGATATCGTGATCATAGATAAAGGGCAGAGGAAAGCCGTTGTAGTGGATGTAGCGGTCCCAAGTGATGGAAACATCAGAAAGAAGGAACACGAGAAACTCGAGAAATACCAAGGGCTCAGAGAGGAGCTGGAGAGAGCCTGGAAGGTAAAGGTGACAGTCGTGCCTGTGGTGGTCGGAGCACTCTGGGCAGTGACCCCCAAACTAGATGAGTGGTTGCCCGGGAACAACATCGGACATCTCAGTCCAGAAATGTGCAGTGCTGGGAACAGCAAGAATACTGCGCAGAACCCTCAAGCTTCCTGGCCTCTGGTAGAGGACCCGAGCTGAATGAGGGACGGACACCACCCGAGGGGGGGTGAGACGAGGAATTTTATTTTTATTTTATATATATATATATACATATTATTTTTCCTTTTAAATGGAAAAAGATAGTTTTACAGTAAACCAAATCCCAAAAGGTTTTACACTGAGTGTAGTAACCACAGCAGGTATTGGTGTGTCCCCCTCATAGATCGGAAGACATCATTCAAGACTTGATGCCCCCCCCCCTTGGAAATTTTCACACGGAAAAAGAAAATCAATATTTTAAGTAAATTGATGTTTAAGACCTTAAAAGTTTATCCTCTGTTATGTTTGATTAAAAAAACAACAACAACAACAACAACAAAAAACAAATGGTAGACCAGTCCAGGCAGTCCGGTGTATAATGATAGTGCAGTGTTCGTAAGGAATGTGAGTTTGTGTGTTGGGGGGATGGGCGGTGGGGAGAGGGGGCGCTCAGGGTCAGGGGAACTTCTTTCTTGATTTGACCTATTGTTCTTCCCCCTGGTTTGAAAACACTTTCATCCAAGCCACTGCATTCAGAGAAACAGGAAGTGTCTGCACCACACACCTCATCCATCATCTCACAGCCAAAAGAGCTGTCACGTTTACAGACTTCTCACTTGCATTGTTATCTACTTGACTCAACTCTGGCACTGACAGTTACTGTCTGACTGTCTCCTTCTACTGCATTGATGTTTTCCTTCACCTAAACGAAGGACAGTTTGTGTTCTGTCTGTTATGAGGTCACAATCAAGGCTCTCTTTTTACTGGCAATTCAGTTTTGGGGCTCGGGTTCCAAATTACGATCTCAGACAAGTGTTTAAATAATAAATTAGGGTCTTAAGACAGGTTTAGTGTTTCATATTATGTTTCCAAGTAAAAGGTGGGGTTTCAAATTAGGATCTCAAGACTGGATTAGCATTTCAAGCAAAGTTTGGGTTTCAAATTAAATTCAAGGGGAAAAAATGTTTTTTACATTAGGATACCGAGACAGAATCCAATTTAGCAGACCCTTCTGCACCTTGCTGGGTGTTCCAGTGTACCGGGGGCATTCCTTTCACATGCATTTGATATTTTGCATTTGTGGCCTATCCCAGCTGTCTCCGGGCAGTAGGCGGGGGACACCCTGAACCGGTTGCCACCCAATCGCAGGGCACAGAGACGATCAACCATCCACACTCACACTTCGGGAAATTTTAAAGTGCTCAATCAGCCTGCCATGCATGTTTTTGGAATGTGGGAGGAAACCGGGGTACCCGGAAAAAACCCATGCAGCCACGGGGAGAACATGCAAACTCCACACAGGAAGGCCAGAGCCGGGATCGAACCCGCGACATCTGCACTATGAGGTCCACGCGCTATCCACTGGATCAACGGGCCGCCCATGTGATGGCATGTCATTCATAAATATGACAACAGCATGCATTAAACCATTGCACTGAGTCATAGTTGAAATCAATTAAATGAACACATTCTAATTATAATTATTCTCATATTCATGATTTTAGATGAGTTTTAAAATCAACCCTCTGGCCAAGGCACAGCTGCGGTGGGGTGGTGGAGGGTCAGCAGGAGATGGTCACACACATGCTGTCATATGTGGTGTGCCCAATTCACAGCTGTGATTTGTGTTCAACCTGGCCAACTTTACATCATGCGCTCATGGAGGTCTGCTTGCAGTTCCTGATAAATGTATTTTCGGACTCCAAATAAATGAGTTTCTGCTTCCCCCATACCAAGGACTGTAACCTGTCCCTTGTAAAAGGAATAAGAGGAGCCAGTTGAACTGGCTGCAAATCGAGGGGGCTATGTTCACGTACACAATGGCACAAACCGCCATTTCTAATTGCAACAAAAAACAACACTTGGAGTAGCCCGCCTCTGTACATAGTTCAACTTTCACTGAGCGTGGATACAGATCCATTGGAGCTACAGTAAGTCCCAACCTTTTTGTCTCTATATGGTAGGTTAGGTATGGCACAATTCAAACGGTATAGCCATGGGACAGTTGATCAAATGCAGATTTTTCGTAATGTTGACTTTAGTCCTGTACAATTACAGAGTACTATGAAGTGTTTGACTGCTGTATGGTTAGAGTTCCCTTTCCAAAATGGAAGCAGGCCAAGCCTCAGAAAGGCTTAAGTGCCTACATCTAGTCTTGCAGAAGTTACCTCCAGGCTAACTTTAATAGCAATCAATGAAGACTCACACACAAAAGCTAATTCAATTTCCCTGCACCGGTTTTCTCATCAGGGCTCAAAGTCCTGTCCACAACTGATAGGGCCCCCGAACATGTCTGCAAGGAGGGGAGGATTGATCCAAGCTTTCAGCCAGCCTTCTGTAATAGACACAGATAACCGGATTGTTGGAAGAGGAGGTGGAGTACCAGCTCACCTGCCTGTGCTGGACACATCCCCCTTTGCCTCCCCTCTAAAAAGAAGAAACTTAATCAAGAGGCTTTGACCCACACTTTAGTGAGAACTCTGAGAATTAAGTCGAGAGTCAAAGGGGGAGGAGATCAACATCTGTGTGGCTTCGGTTCACTTACCTGGGATGTGGGTCCCAATCGGCCACGTAAACCAAAAAGAGGAAGGATAAGAGGGGAGGCGGCACCCTGCAACGGTTGTCTGACAGCTGGTGACCCATAAGGGGGTTTGAAAAAAAGGGAGCATAGATCACATGAAAGGAAAAAAAGGAAATAAATATTGGTCAGGAGAAAACTGATAAAACATCATCCTGTCTCCTTTCGATCGCTTCCCTGCTTGCTCCTCTCTGCCTTTGAGCTCGCCCTGCATGGCAGCCAGCTGCCTGCGCCACTAAATAATGCAAAGCGATGGCACAGGCCAAAGTGTGCAACAATCCCCCTACATGCGCTGGGACAACGCATTAGACAATGCTAACATCAGAGAGGCAACAGCCCTCGGGCACCCTGGCACTGCTCTGTGAAAAGTGTGCTCACGTTTGTGTACACCTCTTCACTTTTGTGTGTTTTGCGTGTGACACCCACGTTAGAATGCCGTGTTCACCCGAGTGAGAGGGGAAGTGTGTCTTCATGTGTCCCCAGCAACATTCGGTAACCCTGGTGAGAAGACATCCGATGACAGATGTTGTTGTCTGATGGCAATCGAACACGGACACACACGAGGCCTGCCACAAAAACACCAACATGGTAGCGTCTGGTATCACGATTGAGCGTAGTATAGATACACCTTCATTAAAGACCGATACTGCCGCTCTCTGATGACTTTCAAATCCACTTGACGCTGTTCTTCGGCATGAACTGTTAAAAGCATGTCGCTCAGGCACCAAAACATGCTCAGCAGTGAACCCTCAATTAACGGTGCAAATCTGAAACAAAATAAAGATTTTTCTTATCCAAGTTTTGCCCTTCCATTACACTTCAACACTGTTGTGAAAAATGCATAGAAATCGCTGTGCGTATTGTAGTGTCCCTGTGTGAGATAATGTGCCTTTAACTCATTCACTCCCAAAGACGTTTTCATGTCTTTTCAGACTTGGTTTAGAATTGGCTGGTACTGAATGAGTTAAGAGGGAGAGCCTGGTGGAAATGATTTGATGTTGGTGAGACAGTGTGTTTTCTGGGCGTGAGCTGGAGGCAAGCAGCAGCTTCTGCATGCATGCGCGCATTGGTTTTTAAGTGGTTTACTGTTTGTTAAAGTACATCTACAATAACGGTAGGTTGATTGCTAGACACCACAAATTGATTTGATGGATGAAGCGAGGATTGCTGTGACAGACAGATACACTCCTCCAATAATATCAGTGATACACTGTATAGCGTAATGTTTATAACAAGCAACTGTTAATCACCAGAACTGTTCTTCAAATGCCACATTTGCTTTTCTCACCACATCTCCCGCATTTGCATTACTTTGAGGAGCAAAGATGACATCACTTTGATTCAACAACTGAGTGCTGCCGGCCTTGATTAAAGAACAAAATGGTTGGAGTAGATGAATGACAGTAAGGGGAATCGGCGGTCTTGTCTTACAATTTCTGAAGTTCAGCGTTAAATTTTTGGCTCTTGCCTCCAGCCCAAAGTTAGCTTGAATAGGTTCCAGCTCACCCACCACCCTAAGAGGGACAAACATAAGGAAAATAACTGGATGCATTGACAACAAAGGCAAATTTGCCATGAAATGTGTCTGACTGAAGCTTGTTATTCCGGATCGAAATCAGCCATTAAACTAGGAAATACGATGACTGGAATGTAAAACAAAATCTATAATTGCAATGCTTTGACGGGATGGTCATCTTGATCACCGTTACAAGCTCATAGGAAATAGGAATCTGTTACTTCATCCTGCATAAACATAGAGCGTGTCTTTGTGCAGACATGGAAAATCTTGGAAGTCTGTTTGAACATTTCAAAAAATTACAGCATACAGCTGTGAAAAGATTGTTTCATGTTTCCGGTGCTAAAACTGTCTAATAACCTTTGTTATCAGTATCCCTTGGTCACCAAACACGCGCAAAAACAACAAACAATATACTTGTGAGTTTTGTGAACATTAGCATCTGAACATTTGGTTTGGGTGCCTCAAAAAATGTAAATGTCTGTAAATGTCTGTGGGGGGTGGGAAACATTTGACAGAGTTTAACAATTTAAAAAACTTCACACAATATTTTAAATGCCGTGATACCTTGACATGATGTGGGGATTCTTACCAAAAGTAAATGTTTACATTTAAAAAAAAAAAAACAGTAACAGAAAGACGCACACCGCCAAATTAAATGGCACAAAACAGCCGAATGAAATGTAACCGACTCGCTAAGCCACTTTAAAACAAACGCTGATTTGCATCATTAATGCATCCGACACGGCCAGAAGATGTTGTTTGTGAGCACTTGAACATCGCGCTTGTCATCTGTCTGTTGTTGAAGCCGCCGTGCCGCACAAGCTGTCCAGACCGCCGCACAATGAGCTGGAAGGCGGCCAAAAAAATGCCTCCTCTGTGAACATCACACATCTCACAAGGGCCCTTTTAGCTCACAGAGGGAAGCAGAATTTGTGCAGAGCGCAAGACAAAGAAGTACATAATTAAATATCGCAAATGCATGACGTAAAAGCTAAAGCAAAAGTCAAGATTGTGGGAATGCCCTACTCTTTGGCTCCCTGTGAAGTTAGGTAGCATAAGTCATAAGGCTATATACTGTTATAAAATAGTCACCCCAGCTGTAAATCCACATTCGTTGCATATTATTGTATATGCGTAATGGTAACAGTGCTTGTTATTTCATCATTTGACCATAATTGTAGAAATTCTGCAAATTTTGAACAGTAATGTTGGCGCAGAGGCTGGTGCTTGAACAACTCAAGCGGTGCGGTGGCAATAAAAAATAAAAATAAAAAAAAGTGCTATCACTATGAATTTAAAACGTTAATAAACATTAAAATTACAACACACAGCATATTAATAACAACAATTAGTATTATTGTTTTATTTTAAAGATGGAAAATCTGATGTTTTGGCTCTAAAACGTTCAACATAGAGTACAAAAATATTTGTCGTGACCAAAATCTGAACGATTTTTTTTTCATTGAATGATTGGCAAATTGAACAATTTCTGCATAAGTTATAGTTCTGCTATTTTGGAAAGGCTGTAACTTGAATTTTGCAAAGGACCTTCAAATGACTTTTTTTTAAATGAAAAAAAAATATCCAAGAAAAAAAAACAACACCGATTTAAGATGTAATTATATAATTATTAGAGATGGATTTATTTTTTTCTGGAATATTTATTCTATCAAAAACAACAGAAGTGGTTTCCCCGAAACTGGGAGAATACTATTCAATTATTTTTCTACAATGATAAAATAGCACAAATTGTAGATGTTTGGAGGGAGGGTGATGGGGGGCATTGACGATACAATATTTGTATTTCACATTTGTTACCAGCACAGCTAAAGCCCACATCTCACTGAGCGAAGGTTTGAGAGTGTTTAAGAATGCAGTGCATGTTGATTTTCGTTCAAAGTCGCAAAGAGTCGGAAAGATGTTTGCCTGACGTTTTGAACAGTTGCAAACTGTTTTTCTTGTCTCGAAGAAATTTTGAGCATGTTCCAAATTTCTCTGCGTTCTAGTCAGTTCCTTCTTTTTAACTTGTGTTGCGGACCGCAGTGCAATAATCCACCCAGGAAGATTATCAGCGCGACGCAGCTGAATCAGCAAAAGATCATTTTAACAATTGCTTATTCTACTGTCAGATACTACAGGCGCTATTAACATATTTTAAATGTTTTTTTAACCCTGCAGACTCTACTTTTAAGCGACCCCCCTCCACCCCAAAAAAAATAAAACAATGACAAACCATCATTGATCTTGTAAAACAAACATGTCAGCTAATTGCTATCCTTGCTGCATTCCATGATCATACATCCCCTCGCCAAAGCCCAAAGAAGTGGAGTGGGAATTCATAAAATGCGTAATTTAGCGCCGCGCAGGTGGGATCAGGAGGGTATATCATGACCCTTGCTAACCGCTTTAGCCTGCAACTGCCTGCTGGTGCAAAAACACTCTGCAGATGTGAAGCCCCCGTCTGGTCAAAGGGATCAAACAGGCCGAGAGAACACTGCTTTTAAAAAGAAAGTGGGGTTATTTGTGGAAGGTTGGAGAGATGGTGGTGAATTCCACGGCTATGTTTTGGGCTCATAAAGTTTGGTGGGGAGGGGGAACAAAACAAGAAAATTTCAGGGGTGAAGCACAAAAAGTGTGTCGTTTGAAGCCTAATCCCATTTTACATTTTTAATTAGGAACCAACAAGGCAAGTCACTTTGTTGTCCTGACCCACGCTTGCCTATTTTCTGTGTGTGTGTGTGCGTGTGTGTTTGGTTTTCATCTCTACACAATGCTCCATCGCTATGCAGCCCTAAGCAGCTGTGCATTTCCATATTATTGCATCACAATTTCAAATATTACTCATGAGAAAATAGTCTGTTGAATGGGACAAACAGTCAAACACACAAATCCTGTATAAAAATCACATAACAACCGCAAGGAGCTGCTGTCAGTCACAATTCATAACCAGATGCTTGCAAGCAAACAAACCGGCGAATCTGACTCCAGCTTCTGATGTTAGTCACTTGGCCATGGCCCAAAAATGCATACATTCATCACACGAATGCTACAGTAGGAATAGCAATTGCATTTCGCTATACTGTATTTTCTTTTGTTTTCTTTTTCAAAACAATAAAGTGCTACTTTTCTTTCTTAAAAACTTTGTAAATAAAAATGTTTTGCATTTTTTAAATGGAATTTTGATTGATTTGCTGTGTCTGTAAATCGAGTTTTGTGCTTGATTATAGCACAAATGAAATTCATAAGTCTAGGTACAACACCTGTAGAGTATGTCATTTCCGTCCATTTGCAGGTTAACTTTAAACATGTCAAAGCTGATTACGATAATGCATCAGCCAACATATCTCCTCTCAGCATGTGAAGTAATATCCCCTATGCACGCCAAGAGAGAGTTGACCAACTGCATGAGTGGGATTTCTTGCTACTTTATTTGTTTATGAGCGTGTGGATGTTACAGGTGCAGGTGGAGAAGTGGCGCTTCACCAAACAAGGGAGAGTAGTGAGTGGCCTCCTCCTGTGAGTAGTGATGCCTCATGCTGATCCGTGCGTGAAAAGCAAGTGAATGTCGCCAGACAGCTGGCGTGGAGAGCTGCAGTATGCAATGCTTAACACAGACACACACACACACACACACACACACACACACACACACACACACACACACAAGATGTTCTGGCACTCTTAATGAGACGCTTACTCAGAGTCACAACACATGAAGTAACCATTTATTTGTATTTGTTCTTCTAAAGGTTTTGGCCTGAATCCACACCTGTGTAAGTGTGTTTCCATGGCTGAAGCAGTCCAAGATTAAAGGGATTACTTGGCATTTGGGGGAGCCCCAGACACAGGCCACGGAGGGCCATCAAGATAGAACATATATATATAGATATACAGTAAATATTCCCATCCCCGGAATTCTATAGAAAGGAATAGCCTTCACCCGGAATAAAAACCTATGCATTAACATTTTGACTACGATATTACGTGTTACCGGAGGTTGCGTAAGCGGAAATTCCACTACCCGTAACCCGGATGGAGGTGTAATGCCGCGGGCGCTTAAATACACGCAACGCCTACCCGATACGACGGAAAAGACTGACGCTGAAACAAGTTTTCACTTCGCGTTTTTCGATCATTAGATTCGAAACGACGACGTGCAAGTGAGTTTTTATTGCCGTGCGTTTTACTGTAATTGTGAATGATTTTAACTTTATTCACTTACGTCCTGGAGAACGCGGCACTATCTTAAAAGCAGCACCAACTCAACATGACCGAAGAAACGTGTTCGCTTTGCCGTTTTCATTCATCAGATTCGAAACGAAGACATGTAAGCGACTTTTTATTGGTGTGCGTCTTACTGTAATTGCGAAAGATTTTAACTTTATTCACTTACGTCGTGTAGATCATCGCATCGAAACGTAGAAGAACTGTAACGACTGGAGCGGAGCGAGTGAAATGCATCCGTTTGAGCGAGGCTGGACACAAAGTTAAAAAGATCCAGCAGACACTTGGAGTCGGAAAGACACAAATTTACGAAACTTTAAAAAACAAGGCATCGATTCAACTCCTGATGACAAGCCACCATCCAGCAAGGAAGCAATGCAAATGGCAACAAAAATCCTTCAGTATGCACAAGAATTACCAGACATCAGTGATCAACGGGACAGTTACTTGCAACTCGGAAGAAAACTGTATGACACGCAGGCAAACATTGTCATAAACCAAAGAATGCATCCAACAAAACAATCCAAAAGACACATTTTTTTCCCAAGACAGAAAAAAATAAACATTAAAATACTGTACGTATTTTACTGTTGTGATTTTTTTGGGATACACCTGTATTGCAGTTTTTGTTATAAAAACAGTTTTTGGACAGTATATTTTTGTATTTTATTGATTGTGTTGTTACACATGCATTTTGTCGACATACTTGCAGGTTCATAAAGGACATGTACCATGCTCATTTCCCAAATGACGAATTTCTGTTATCAGGACAAATTGGACAGCGCAAACACGAGTCCGTACTCGAGAATATTTACTGTATATAAATCTATCCATCCATCCATTTTCTGATCTGCTTTATCCTCACAAGGGTCGTGGGGCGTGCTGGAGCCTATTCAGGCAGTTGGCGGGGACACCCTGAACTGGTTGCCAGCCAATCACACCTAGGGACAATTTAGAGTGTTCAATCAGCCTGCCATGCATGTTTTTGGAATGTGTGAGGAAACCGGAGTGCCTGGAGAAAACCCACGTAGGCACGGGGAGAACATGCAAACTCCACACAGGGAGGCCGGAGCTGGAATTGAACCTCTGCATTGTGAGGTCGACATGCTAACCACTGGACCACCGGGCCGCCTGTATAAAACATAATTTATAGATACAGATACAGATATAGATTGATTGACAGACAGACAGACAGACAGGCAGGCAGACACACATCCATCCATCCATCCATGCATTTTCAAGCCGCTTATCCTCACGAGGGTCACGGGCATGCTGGAGCCTTTCCAAACTGTCTTCAGGCAGAAAGCGGGGTACTCACAAGACAATTTAGAATGACCAATTAGCCTACCATGCATGTTTTGGGAATGTGGGAGGGGCCTGGAATCGAAGCCGGGGTGGGACACACACACACACACACACACACACTTTTTTTATTTCCCCAGCTCGCAGCAAGAAGCCCAATCTGGCTGGTCCTGGTGGAACTCATGAAAGTTGTACTGTACTTACATACCAGCCACACACTAATATGTCCTTATCATCCCTTCAGAGGACCTTGGGGTGTTTTCGCTGTACTACATAACTTTAGCAGATGGGTCTGGTGGACCACTGGAACAAGTAATAAAAAGTTTAAAAAAAGCATTCAGTATATTAATGTGACCCCAACCTCCCTCGAGCACCTGTTAGAATTTGTTCTCATTAAAAGACTGTCCTTTGACATTTGAATCGGCTTTCTTAGCTCCTCTTGTTTCAGAAAGAAAGGTTGCTTACACTAGCAGCTAATGCTCGCTGTCTCAGAAGCTTCACAATATATGCAAGTGCATCTTTGTCAACTTCTGACTAAACAAACCATCATCTCCAGCTGACCAGCATCAAAAATACTGAAACACTCACAGTTAACAACCCGCAGGTTTTCACACGTCTTGCAAACCTTAAGCGAAAAATATATTGGGAGTGAGCGAAAGCATAAAGGGACAGAAATTATGCATCCTGTGTGACATTAAAAAAATATATAGAAAAAAATGAAACATTGAATGAACTTGAAAAAACTGATCACAGCTAACCTTTCAGCTTTGACTGTAAATAACTTATTGAGTGCAACCCAAAACTTTTACATTACGTAAATCGATTTCTCAATGTGAAGCAAACCAATCATTTGCTTGGTCTGACATTAAAATTATTATATTTGCTTAATTACTTATTCGACATCCTTTTCAGTTGAATCTGGAAGGCTTGGATTTGAACCCACAACCTCTGAAATGTGAGGCAAACATGCTAACCAGTCATCATCCAGTATGCCTCCATTTGAAGATTTTTAAGTTAATTGAGTAACAATTCCCCATCGAGATCTGTACTAAATTCATATAAATATTGTCATTTATTGATCCTAGAAAATTATAAGCCAAATTGCTCATATTGTTCTTACCGGTATAATATTTTGACGCAGAAGAAAAAGACGAGTTAGAAATGTCAAGAAATTATTTAAACTTCAAAAAATGGCTTGTTCCAACAATCAAAAATGGTTCACATGGAGTAGAAACTTTTGGATTCAATCTAAAGGATTGTTTTGGTTAAGTAATAAAGCCAATTCTCTTTTTTTTCTTCTTCTTCATTTTCAATTTTGGACCAGTGGGAATAAATTGTTTCACCTTGAAAAAAATTAGCTTACATGAGGTAAAAATTTCTGGTTGCGCTAAATAATTTATATACGCATACCAAAGCTCAAATCTATTTGATGTGACAAATTATTTACAGATTTTAAAGTACATTCGATGTGTTGTTGTTTTTTGTTTAATTGTAAAATGCAAAGTGAGCTGTGTAAATTGTTGACGCAACAGTGGTTTAATATGTATTTTTAAATCCTGCCTAATATTAAGGCCTGTTACCATCATCTGGATGAAAGTGACTGCCTAGCATTGCGTAAGAAGAGCACTGCCTGATGAAAATGAATCATTTATTTACAATAAAATCCAATCAGCGCTAATCACCCCCCTATTAAAGCTTGCGCCCTTAAATTAATGTCATGATGTCCGTTCATGTTTGTCGATGTTTTAATTTATAGCTAAGTGGCGAAATGATATTCAATTAGTTAATTAAGTGTGATCCAGCTGCGCGCCATCTCCCCACACCAGGGGGCGTCTCCCTGCGGACCACTGCTTTTTAAGCCTCTCTGTGCTAATTATCACACTGACATTATCAGCCTCTACCTGCCTTCTCTCATTTATCTAAATGTTATGCCACATCGTTTTACAAGACAATGCACGAAAACAGCTTTTCGGGCTATCATGTTAGCGCCAGAAGCATCTGAACAGTAAATTAGTTATTATTTGTCTTACTGACACTAAATCACTAGATTGAAGTGAATTCAAAAGGTGTCATAATAATACAGCATTTGCCGTGTAGGAAAAAGATTACATGACAAAAGGTCTTGATTTGGCAGTATGGTTCGAGTCAGTATTGATCTACCCTATCAGTTTAGACACAGATGTGGCTCAGTTGCTAGAGGAGGCTTTTCAATGACCAAAGGGTATTAGAAACGTGCTTCGAACTGTCCGTTAAGTGTCCTCGGGCAAGACACTACACCCTAACTTGCTACCAAAAGGCCTGGCAGCTGCCAACTGGTGCGTGAATGTATGCTTGAAGGGATGAATACAAGCCTCTGTAAAGCGCATTGGACACTGTGATGGTGGAGATAAAAGCACTCATTTAACATTTGGTAGCGTTTGGTGGAACGCAAGAGGAGATGGAAGATGCTTTGTCTGCACTTCATTTACATCTTGGTTATTTTAATTCAAATCCCTTGTGACATAGCCGATTGGAAAATCCCCCAAAAAAGTAAAACTGCGAGTAACCGATCGGGATGGGGTTGAATCGAGCCTCGCTTTGGTTCATTTGCTAAATAAATAAATGACGGCGAGATAAAAGCCATAGGAGGCGGGAGTGAGACAATAATGTTTGCTGTTTTACGGCGTTACAAAGGGATTCTATAGATAACCACAAGATGCATCCTGTGTGCTGCAATCAAAAAGTCCACCTACGCTCATGCTCTGTAAACACACACACACACACACAGTCAACATCTTTGTATTTTTAGGCTCCAATATCCCCCTGTTTGGATGATTAAAAACAGAGGGACCTCCGTAGATGGCGCCCATCACGGGGTTTTGGGCAGGCCTTGTCTACCTGAAAATTGACCACCTAAATGTGATTAAACACTGACCAGGAGGGAGGGGTTTAACGGCCATCCATGGCGAAAGTCATTACCACGGCAATGGGTAATTATAGCTGTCATCTTCTATCCTGCTGGCGCCAATTTGATTGTATTCACTGACAATGATGGACTGACTAAGTTAGTTGGTCAACCCCAAACCTCCTCCCGAACTGCCAATCACTAGGGTCCCCTCCCGTTGTCGTCAAACATCCACAAGCCTGTCTGGCATCCCCCTTGGCAGACCACTCGCAGGGTTTATCTTCCCCACTCTCCTCCACCGTCCCCCTCGAACGCACGACAACTCAGAATTGCGAGTGTTATTACAAGGAAGCTCCCGCTGAAGCATTAATTGAAGGGAGTTATGGCAGGACGCAAACAACAGGGGGTGGCCGGCGTCCATTATCACTCCCGCTTTCAACAGGTCTCACGTTTGGTAAACTGCAAATTGCAAAAACTTGCAAGGGCAAAATGTTTGACACAATTTGATCTGCAACCATATGGTGCAGGCAAGAGATGAGACAGGGTGGGTGGCGGCAATGGGGGAGAGGAGGAGGGCGGGGGGGGGCTGATGAGGCAACCAGTAAAACAGAAAAATAAATAAGCATCAGTGAAAGAAAATGTGGCCTGAGTGGGAAAACAAATCAACAAAATCATGCCTATTTCGAGTCATTAATGAGCCTGCAAGAGGATGTGTCAGCCGTTCAGCCCCCCCACCTGGTCCTGGTGTCCAACCCCTCGGTAGTGCCCTCACCTCCCGCGACGCTGACAACAGCCATACTGCGGATGCTAAAAAGCCAATTGTGGCGTTTGGGAGCTGCAGGACTACAAGTTCACATTGAGACAAACACAACCTTCTCTGCTAGCTTTGTGACACTTGATGTACGTTAGCCATTAAGTCTCTTAATTAGCTGGTCTGGTTGCGGCAAGCCCTTAATCAGACCCATTTTGGCTATTAACCAGCGCTGGGGAACAATCAAAACTATTTGCAAAAACTGAACATAAATGTCGACTCCCGCTCAGTGTAGATCAGTTTTCCAAGTGCATGTTTATCAATGAGTAATTTTTGTGCTTAAAACACAAGGAAAACGTGTCTGCTTTTCTGTAGGACTAAAATCAGAGAGACTGTTGAGAGGCTGAATTTGGGGGATTCAGACTTTTCAAAATAGGAATTAAAAATTATTCTAAACCTTTCCATTTTTGTCCAATGAGCTTGTTGGCAAAAATTATGTTTTACTTCCTTTTACTTCACTTTTGTGTTTAGTGCTGCCATTGGGCATTTCACGATCAAGCTAATTATGCTTTACGGTCATTTTCTTTTACTTCAAGCAGAGTTATAACAGTTTCGTTATTTAGTTCTTGGGCCACGATGCAGAACAGTTGAATGCGAGAGGATAATCATTTGCTTATACGAAGTAAGTTGTCTTCCTTCTCAACAATTGTTCCCTTCCCTCCATTTCTAAAATGATGGCCACGCCATTGAATTAAAAATTCTAAATTCTCCAAAGGTGTGATTGTGATTACGAACGTGATATTGTCTATATGTGCCCTGTGAATGACTGGCGACCAATCTCGGATGTACCCTCTTCTATCGCCCAAGCTCAGCTGGGATAGGCTTCAGCGCACTTGCAACCCCGATGAGAAGAATTGGAATAGAAAATGGAAACTGGATGGAAACTGAGCCAAAGTTTTGACTGTGGGGTAAAACACTGAAGAATCCACAGATTTAATAAGACGTAGCAACAAGGTAAGCTAACATTAGCATGCATGTATTTGTGTAATTTCTAGCCCGATATTCTATCCTCAGATTTGAAATGGGCTCAGCAATAAACTAATGATTTTTTTTCTCCATGTGAAACTGTAAGCGTCTACTTCAGGTGGCTTTTGTTAATCTTAAATGGAGGGAGAAGGCGATTAATTGGGGCATGGCCTGTTCTCTCGGAAATATGGTATTTCAAAAAAAAAACTTACCAAAAAGATCTAGCTGCCTACTAGGGCGCCTAACCCAGACAGATCTAGGGCTAACCCTAACCCAGATCTGTCTAGGTTAGGGTTAGTCTGTGATTGGAATTTTGAAGTGACGTCCATTTAAAAAGCGTAAACAATATATATATTGCAGTAAATAAACAAATATTTTACAAACTGAAATGTTGTGTTTTGTTACCTTCCCACCAAGTCTTTTGCTACATCAACATATTTTGTTCTAACCCAAATATATCTTCCTGGAGGTCTTGTTTGAGCCTGTAAATTCCCTGAAAGCGGATGAAATTTGGATCTGCCTATTCCGGTTACAGTCGCGGCGTGATACTGACAAAAACAGATGAGTGTTTCTCCCCAGGGACCTCGCGAGCGATCCACGAGTATGGAACCAGTTAGCATTGGCTGTTATTGCAGCTGATCATAAAAGGTAACGTGCATGGGAACTCCTCTGTAAAAAGTGGAAAATGTTTGTTGCTATAAAAACATGTTAATCCAAAACAGTGAGGTGGAAGTATACACCAAGGTAGAGTTAACAATGCTGTTAAGGGGGAACATTTAACCAATTGTGTGTTAATGTGAGCTGTTGATAGCACTGTGCCGCCTTAGCAATAAAGTATTGCTACCACATTTTGAAAAATATCATTAAATTTTGTTTCCATGGTATGATTCATTTCATGCAATTTTAAACTATATTTTAGTCCACTCATTAAATATATTTAAAAAATTGACATACAATCAAGCTCAATAAAAGTATAATAAAAAACAAAATAAAATATAACTTAATAGAATTGATTTATGTTGTGGGCTCCAGACTTCCTGTTTGGAGTTTGCATGTCGGCCCTGGGCTTGTAACAGATTTTTTTCCAGGTACTCGTGCGTCTTCCACATTCCACTCAGTTGAAGACTCTAAATTGTCCTTAAGTGTGAATGGTTGTTTAGTTTTATTTATGATTCAGTCATAAAACATCAAACAAGGAGCCAGATTTGTTAACTTAAATATTACTTGACCGAATTAGGTTCGTTGCCAATTTACCAAAAATTATCAAAAAAAAGATCAAAGGAAGAAATTAAGAAAATAATGTTTTACATGGTTTTGTTTATTTGTATTTATTTAATTAATTTTAGGAACCGTACATATTGTTTTAATTATTTATTTTTATAGCGCACATTGGAATTGACCAAATTAGGTTTCTTAATTGCGATAGGGTTATGCTAATTCCAAAAAAAGATGAAACATTTTCACTTTTACCAAAGCCATTGACCAAATTGATTATTTTTTTATTAAATTGAATTTTGCAACCTCACTCATGTTTGATTGAATCTCAGCGCCTCCTCTGTAGGCCTCGAGCCACCAGTGGCGAGCGGGCAAGTAGATTAGCAGGAATCCCGGGAGGAAGTTTGAACAAGAGAAAACATTAAATTGAATATAAAACACAGGAAGCAAGCTTAACTACTACTCCTCCCAGTGGCTGTCTTTTCTTTTTTGGGCCCAATTATCATTGGTTAACGAGATTAATCACTCCAAATTCTCTTTCAGTTCTTTCCACCTCCTAGCAAATGGGCAATAAATCCTTGCTAGTGCTGCACAAACTGAGAGGAGCGCTTTGATTAGCATAACAAGTTAGGGAATCACTAAAGTGTCCCCAGAGAAAACATCCCAGCACACAGGATGCAGGGTGGGATTTAAAAGGGCTATTTAAACAGAATCAAATAGTTTGGGGAAGTGGGAGAGAGAGAGGTGGGTGAAAGACAACCGACATATCGACACACAGAGACACGGAGTCCACAAAGAGGAAACAATAAGCACACAGAGGACCAACTGTCATAGGTGTTCATTCAATGACCGTTCCTGCGGTCTGGGTATATTTTTTAAGTGTTGTGTTACTGGATACCATCAAGTGGATGGACATTCATGCTGCGTGGTACTTATGTCAGAAAACATAATGTATATTAAAATCATGTGTCTCTAAAAATGGAAAGATATGTTAAAATGATGTGTGTGCTGTCAGTGGAAGGACAAGCATGCTTGCAAATGTATGGACATGTGAATGGACAGACATACTTTCAAGGAGGAAATGAAGTCTCAAGTTGACTTAACAAATGAACTTTACCCATTTTTTTTGGGGGGGGGGGGGTCCTAATTAATAATAGATGCTGAATTGAATAAGAGTTTAAAAAAAAAGGCTGACGGCTAGGGAGAATAGAATCTGGTCTTTCTCACACTTGTCATCTGCTGCGAAGAGCAGAAGCAAGCACGTCTTTTTACAGTTTCTCCGCTAAATCCCAACAAGTTTGCCCAAGCGAACAGATGGGCTGGCTAATTAGCCGCGCTCAGGCTGTACGTTGCTTTATAAAGAGGGAACAGGTTCCAGACATCTTGACACACTTTATTAAGATATCATACCTTGGAGCGACGCTTTCTCCTTGTGTGCGGTACTCTTTCACCAAATGCGCACAAAATAGTCCTGCACATTGCTATAAACACACACACACACAACAGTACATACACGTACACAATAAAAGTCTCCTTCTGCAAACAAAGCACCCAATGTGTATGTTAATATGCACAGTTAGCTCAGTATGCATGTGTGTGTGCATGCATCCATGTCGCATGGATTCTATTTGGTAAGTCTTCAGCGCCATGATGCCGTTGAGGCCTCCTGCTGGGCCCACTTAGAGGTGGCGACGACATGGCAGCACCCACCCAGCACGCACACAACACAACACAACACAACATGGATGACTGCAGTGCCTATAAAAGAGTGGGAGGGGAAAAAAAATGCCATCATCATATCACCACCATGCGTCTTCCTCAGCCCGGCGATCCAGCGGGTGCTCATTGCCATGGTGATCCTGGTTAAGAGGCTTAGCCCATGCTGATGGTTGCTGGGGGACACTCCCATTGCCATGGTGATGGCAAACAGGAGGACACTTGCATTGCCATGGTGACGATGGCAGGAGCCGGGCATGCCAACCAATAAGATGACGGATAGATGCCAAGCAGGAAAGGGACGTGACAAGAATGACTAGAATGTCGGAGCGGTTTTCACAAAGTGCGTCTTGGTTTCCTGATTTTGTGACATTTGGAAGAAAATACTGCTATTTATTTATTTATTTATTTTAAAGACAAAGGCGGGCACAGCAAAGGAGACGTGACGCTTCTGGTTGTGATGTCTTATTTTGGAGCGTTAAATTTGGCACTTTAAGCCACTGGAGTTGTTGCAAACAGGCGTGACCTCATTTGGGCAACAGTGTGTCACTTTGCTGGAGATCTTGAGGATTACTATTGCAGCAGCTTGTCTATCAAGAAGCCATGCCCAAAAGGATAAGATATTATTGTAGTCCAACTGGTCATATCATTTGGACGATCGGGATGATTGCAAGTATAGTTGACTCTGTAAAGTTGAATACGTTTCAAAACAAAAACAATCAACACGATAAATAATGGATATTTAAATAGACCAATCCACAGTCAAACGTTTGAAGCAGAAAATCTAAACTGTACATCTTTAGGAGCATTCCTCTCTACTTTAAGTTGGCCACACATATAGACTGCCCATATGAGATGCATTTCGATAAAAGGTAACAAGTAAAGGAGACCGCCACCTTGCACAATGGAAATAAACAAAGCAGAGTCAAAAATGAATCAACAGGCATGCTCGGTCGCTGTTTGGCTTATTCATAATAAATGGAATGGCTCCTCTTCGTGTCGTGAAGAGAGAATAATGAGGAAAATAAACTCAGCGTAAAAAAATAAAAATTGTCTGACATAAATTGGCATGTTCGCAACGATGGGTAATTTAATCACTCCTCTTGCCAGTTATTCATGATAATCACCACCTTGCACATATAAGAAAAACAAATATAGCAGCCAGAAATGATCCATCGGTTAAAAAAAAAAAAAGTCAAATGCATTTGTGGTGACAAATGGGCAGACTCATGAGCCAAATGTACAAGTTCCCGGTTATTTATGATAACCGCCATCTTGCATCATGCATAGAGTCAAAGAAAAAAAATATAAAACAGCAGTAGTAGTAGTAGTAGTAGATTTTATTTATAAGCGCCTTTCAAGACACCCAAGGACACTTTACAATAACAAAAAACACAAAACAATACGGGTTGAGCAGCGGCAGCCAAAACGCGCCAGCGTTCACTCAACCCGAAAGTCAGAAAGCGATTTTCTAAGAAATGAAAGTTCTCATTTAAAAAAGACTTCATGCATAACTTAGCCTTTGATGCTTTTTTTTTCACAACTGGTGACCAGTCCAGAGGGTAACCCACCTCTCACACGGTCAGATACAAAAGGCTCCAGCTCACCAATGTTGCTGATGGGGCAAGCTTTATAGAAAACAGAAAGCTGGAATCTTTTGTCTCCAAAAATTATTATAATTCCTGGTTTGTCACAAAATTGTCTGTTTCTTGTTCTTTTTTTTGTCTTCCGCAGAACTGTGCAAAGGTTGGAAATAGCGGCAGGTTTCGTTACATGTAGGCTAATGCGTGGGCCTCATTTAAACGTAATGCTCAATACCGTCAAACGTGTCTGTCTCACAAGGCTTTTTTGTCCAAGCAGATGTCGGAACATTCACCACTCATCCATGTGCTCATTATCAATGGCTGTGGGATGACAACATGCCCCCCACAACCAGAGCTGCGGTCACCAGTGCCCCCGTCAACAGAGTCAACAAGTCACGGGTAGTGTGAAACCGCCCGCCAACTTGGATTTAAAATCCAAGAAAAGGTAGGAGTCGAAATATTCCACAGCGAAAGAGGAGAGCGGCGAGAAAAGAATGGACAGACCGCTGTTTGATAAATATTGTGAGACGTGCTCCGAGGCTTTGCCGGTGTTTTCTTTGCTGACATCAACATAAATTTTCCTGGCTGCGGCTCTCCATGCCCAGCGTGGGCTCGGCACTTGGAAACCAGAGAGGAAATTCTCCGAGCCGCAAGGGAGCCGAATCAAAGAGCCGGAGCTCCGAGACCTCTGGCACACTGAACTCGGACGTGACCCCCCCCCCCCCCCCCCCGCCTCCCCGGCCGCCCACTCCACCATCCTCAATCGCACTCACAAACACGCATTCAAACAGCCTCTCACAGAGATCAATTCACGCTTCTGCTACACACTTTGGAGCATTGCTCAACATGTTTTGACTTGAAGGCCGTCACTTCCATTCCTTGGTCAGTTAAGTGTGCTTCACTTGGCTTCCATTTTGTGTCTGAAGCTGAAAGAATTGGATTTTTGCCCCACTCTATTTGGGTAAAGGCAGCCTTGATATTGATCACAAGTGTGGAGCTAGAGGAAACACAGTGCAGTACATTTGATTGCCTGGTAGAAAATCGTTACTCGAGTCCTCTTGCAGTGTTCTGACTGATATGGACCATTATTATATTTTATATTATGAACAGTATGGGACCCAAGATTGACCCTTCAAGGACTCCGCGGAATTTCCAAACAAACAGAGCAGCAGTTTTATCGTTCTCAAAATTTAAAACTACTCCTTCAATATCTTAAAGTGCAAGTTCACGTTCATGATTGTGTCAAAGGCTTTTATTTTTAGGTCCATAAGTAATCCAGTTGCATGTAATTTTCATCTATGGCATTTGTGGTGTGCTCATTCTAATGTAATAATTTCAAAGCGATGAGGATCTTTATTCCTGATCAGTGTCTTTTCATTTTTATAGTTGTTGTCAGGTAAAGACAGATAAGTGATCACTTATATTAGTGAAGATTTTTCCACTTGTTGGTACAAGCTCAGAGGTTGTGGGTTGTAAGTTCAAATCCATACTCATTCCTGTGTGAAGTGTGCATGTTCTCCCCTTATGGAAGAAGTGGGGTTTTTGCGGGTGTGAATGGTTTGTTTTTCAATGTGTGCCCTGTGATTGCCTGGTGACCAATTTGGAGGTGTGGCACGTCTCTTTTCCCAAAATCAGCTAGGATAGGCTCCAGCTCACCCGAGATCCTCGTAAAATATTTATATTTTTAAATTGTCGACACTATATCATCAAACAATTTGGAATTGTAAATGAACCGAACACGGATAGATGTTATAAACAGGCACTGGTCCACAAGGCATTGAAGTGTTCAGTCAAGAATCAATGAGACCTCATTAAAACTCTCCAACAGTCACCCTCATGAACACATGGTCAACTCTGCGTGATGATGATGTAATTAGCCACGATACCCTCCAAATGTCACGTTGCCAGGAAGTGCGGCTACGCTCCGTGTCACCTTCCAACCTCTCAGTTCGAGTACAACACCGTGAATTTTTTTCACCTCAGCTCCTTCTGAAAGGAGGACTGCGTCCACAATGACTGCGCGGGGGTGGGTGAGGGGAGGAGGGGGGTTCCTTCTTCCACACCATTGCACAATTTGGATGTAGTCTCATCCCAAATGAAGTTGAAGGACAAAAAGCCGCTAAGAACACAAAAAGTTTGTGTCATACTCTGAGTCCATTTATGATGAGGCACCAGGTGAGGGAGAGTGAGCAGCTGGCTGGTCATGAATAGAGGGATGTTCTTCCCTCTGACCTTTGCATGTCTGTGCAGTGGAGTAGGAGGCTGAGGAGGGGGTTCAGGATGGATAGAGGGGTACAGGGTATGAGGGAACGGACAATGCAACTTTCAGATGCCACGACAAAAACATCAGTGCGAGAGGAAGGGAAGTGCTCAAGCGTGGCACCTTGCTCAATCCCTTTTTATCACCTTTGGAACTGTGGAGGATGGGTAGAGTTTTTAATGACCCTGTAAGTAATTATTCCCTCACAGACTTAAAAGTGACGGTTTGGAATAGTTGCTTGTCGGGCTATTTGTGTTGCATATAAGTCTGTATATGAATAACACAAAGTTGAATAATGATGCAAAATGGATTGATCTTGTGTATTGCACATTCTGAGCATGACGTCTCTGACCCACTGGCGAAAGGACACTTTGATCCTCTCCTCTTTCATCTGTAACTGCTTCAGACAACAAAGTGGATGCAGAAAAATGGTGAAGATTGCACGACTGTCTATGTCCTATGTGTTGTGTTGTGTTATTTTTGTTTTTTTGACTTCAAAATGGCGCCGCGAGAGTGGCTGCCTTTCCAGCAGCTCCTATATTTTGTTGTTCTACTTCTTTCCCTTTCGTAACTTTGCTGCTGTGAATTGGGAATTTCTCCATTGCGAGACTAATAAAGGTTTTCTTATCTTATCTTATTTTTAAAGTTTGTTTTGTTTTTTACCTGAAACTAGTGTTTAAAGCAATAGTAGTGGAACATGTCGTCCTGACTTGAAACAATCAATTGCTGTCGAAGCATGTAAAAACAAAAAAATATATATGTGTGCTGTTTTGTATGGTTTTTCAATGCACTTGTGTTTAAAGCAGAACAATTTGATCTCAAGTTCAAAGAGAAAACAATGTAACATCAATGTCTGATAATTTTTTGTGTCTGCCAAAATTTGCATGAACGCTGTCCACAACCCTGAACATTGATATTAGCACTACTAAGTGGACTCCAAGCCACCTTAATTATAAACACACAAAGCAGTTCTTCCAAGGTCACCGTGGCAACAACAGCGATGCTCTTGTGGTTATTTCAAGCCAGTGCAGCAGCATCAGCAACAGCAAGATTTCAATTTGTGGTCATCCGTTCAATTGTCATATACTGTTGCATTGAGAAATAAATGTAGTTTGTATATTGACTTTGTGTGAATTTGAACTGTACCAATGGAGGCTGTGTGGCTGCGCAGAAGGAAAGTTCAGATCCTACACAGGTTTTGAAGTCACTGTTTTTAAAACAGCCTTAGGCAATAATTAGTTAAAAAAAATAAAATAAAATAAACGGTTGATGATTACACACGCCTCCGCCAATATGCTGTAAACTGTTGGTGGTTTTATGTTCCCATGGCAATAACTGACATGCTATTGTGCTTATTCAGTGCAGCAGTGAAGTCATCTTGCACCCCCCCCCCAAAAAAAAAACCACACACAAGTGGTATTGGGGTCCTTAGGCGTGGCGGCTGTTTTGAGTGGTGAACTATGGCCAAGAGGATCAAACAATGAGGTTATGCTCCAACCCCTCAACCGCTCCCTGACTTCTAATAAAATAAATTACATATATTAAAAGTGATAAAGGCTCTGAAGCCTTCATTTATACATCAATATCATACGCAGAACTCCCGACTGTTCGCCCACTCTCTCCCCGTGCACCCTTTGATCTTCACCTTACTTTATCAGTAAACACTTGTTCTTCCCTCCCATCAAGGAGGCGAGAGCAGGCTGACTCGAAGACTCCAAATAATGCAATTAAACACTGACCGCAGGGTTCAGTGCTGCTTATCAATACACCCAGCAGGGGGCCCGAGAATAGCTCAAACCGTAGCACCGGCCGGCAACTGCGAGGAGGCCAAGCGTTTTATTAGAGCGCCTCTCAAAAACCCACTTTGCTGGAAATTAGACTGTAGATGCTTGTGCTTAAACAGGACAAACAATGAAAAGGGAGGAACTGCTAAATGTTTGATTCTAGATTAAATGTTATTTTCAATTGTGACCCAAGGGGACCAGGACACAAGGCTTTATGCCGAATAAACTTTTAAAGGACTGTCTTTTTACAAGTTAAATGAAATGAAATTAGTTTTCTTATTTTATTTCTACATTTCCCAGGGACTTTTTTTTTTCTGTAATCGCTGAATGTTAATTGGTCGCAAAATATGTGCATATGCAGGCCGTGGGAATCTGTAGTTTTATATACCTGTATAAATACAGTATTTTATCTTGACAGTCAAGCCTCTCATTAAAGCTGTAATATGTAAAACATTTCGTTTAAAATAATGGCTTAAGTCAGGGGTGCCCATTACGTCGATCGCGATCGACCAGTAGATCGCGGACTGGTCCCAAGTCAATCGCGAGGGGTGTAGAGGAGAAAAACAAACAACCATTTGTGTGTCTTTGTGCATGTTAGGAAAATATTTTTTGTGTTAATGTACACTGCACCCTAATCATCCTATCAGTCTCATTTTCACAAAGTGTATTTAAAAAATAAAATAAAGCAGGTAAATCTTTAACCTACGGTGGCGCGTGACCTGTGTCACCGGAGGTTGTTAGCGCTCAGCAGTCTGCAATTGCGTCTCAGGTTGTTGCTCATCATGGCATGCGTGTGTATGTGTGTCAGTGTGCGCGGTAACTGGTCAATCGTGGGAGGTTGGTTCATCGAAAAGTCGATCTTCGGTCCAAAAAGTTTGGGCACCCCTGGCTTAAAAACTCTATAAATTGTATGGGACACTAACTTGTAAAAAGAGGAATCGTGTCGCCAATACAGTATTGTCAAAGTAACCCAGTGTTTTTCAAACTTTTTTTGAGCCACGGCACACTTCTTTCATTGAAAAAAATCTCACAGCACACCACTAGCTGAAAATGTGAACCCCACCCCCCCCCCCGCTTATTTGAACAATTAACGTGTTATATTGTTCCTATAACCGTTTTAATATTGAAGAATGACGTTATAACAGCTTGAATTGGAATCAAATGAACACAAAGAAAACTGTATTTTATCATCTTTCATAGTTATTGTTTCACCGTCGTCCTGCATTCATACGTCACAAATTCGCTTGTCTCTCGTCGAAACACAAGGCAATTGGCTAGCTGTTGCTGCTCCCTAGCGGTATGGGAGGGTACTACATGATTACTTTCTGGTCAAAAGACCGCACAGGCATACAAATTGAATATTTTCCCATGGCACACCTGTCAATGTCTCGCGGCACTGGGGTTGAAAAACACTGAAGTAACCCATGAGCGCCTTCTTCCGTGGTACATTATAGGATGACCAGCCGGGACACCTCTCTTGAGTGCTAATGTTACATTATTGTCATTAGTTGTGGAAAGAGCTTGCATAAATTTTCAAATGTTTAAAGTCAAATGGCAGCACCAAGAGAGCATCTGATGCCATGGTGACCCTGACGGATCACCAACACCAACACCACCGCAATTACTCTTGTCAATTCCTTGGAAATGTCATCATCATCTTTGCGTTTGACCGTCATGTGTATTTGTGTAGAGAAGGATAATGAGCTTAAAGGTGGACAAATGGACTGACTGTCTAAGACAGGGGTGCCCACACTTTTTGGACCGAAGATACACACACACACACACACACACACACGCGCGCGCACGCACGCACGCCATGATGAGAAACAGCCTGAAACTGAGGCATGCGATGCACTTGCGATGCAGCCTGTTAACTATCGTAGCTCACACGTACCGTTTTAAAGTGCTTCCCTGGGCCCTCCTAGATTCCTATTTTTTGCCCGTGCCCTCTGTGAATTGTACACGAAGCAAACTCTGAATGACAATAATGACGATAAAAGATAGAGCGCAACAGCTCTGATCACAAGCTGCAATTGCAGACCGCTGAGCGCTAACAACTTCCAGTGACGTAATCACGCGCCACCGTAAACTCAAGATTTACCTGCTTTGTTTTATTTTTTAAATATTTTTGGGTGAAAATGAGACTGATAGGATGATTAGGGTGCAGTACATTAACACAAAAAAAATGTATTACTAACATGTACAAAGACACACAAATGGTTTGTTTTTTTTCTCCTCGACACTCCTCGGATCTACCGGTAGATCAGGATCGACTTAATGGGCACCCCTGGTCTAAGACATGAAGTGATCATTGGCTGTGATAGCCAAGCATACGATACAGGAGTCATTCACAATATATCCACAAGTCACTCAAGAGAAGAAGAAGCAGAAGCAGACAACTAGCATTTAAATACAGGAGGAGGTATGCAAGGATTTTACTCTTGGCCACAATGCGGAGGTTGTATCTGGTTAATGGAAGCCATTCAAAAATTTTAATTAAAACTTTTTGCCGTTTTACAAGTTAAGAGGCAGGCAGCCACCAGTAGATTGGCAAATAATTGTATGTGAAATGTAGGTGAGTGAATGTGCTTGTAAAGCTCTTTAGGTAGACACCGTATGATGTAGACACACTGGTAGATAACGCACTCCATTTACGTTTTGAATCACATTGTATTTTTCATCAGTTGGACTGTGATGTTTTTTTGGGGGGGGGGGTCATGGGGGGTGGACTGATTGACGGAGTGACTGATGGACTGCTGAACCGGTAAAATTTACCAATGGTGGTGTTGATGGAGGCGCGGTTAAATACAACATGACAGACTGATGATTAGTTTGGCTTGAAAAAAAAAGTTACGGACTGATGATGACAGATAAGGCCACTGACGGATGCCGAATGACGGACTGGCAAAATTTTAGAAAAAATTTCCCACCTGTCTTTATAAGTGTTATTGTGCCTCTTTTGGAAATAACTGTGGGAAGGGGAGAATAATATTACGTCAGAAAAAACTGAATATGGAGACGATTTATTCGTGGGGAAATGAGGCCTCTTTTATATCACGTCATATTGCGCAGTGTAATTCCCTTCCTTCTTACAGTTGCAAGTATAACGATCTTTCGGTATTACCCGGATTTCGGCATATATGGGTCACAATATGTGTTTTAATTATCTAACAGCAATATGCAAACACAGTTCTCCGTAATAGATCAGAAAGTCGTTGTTACTGTTAACTAAAACTTGACTAAAACCTTTTTTTCGTCGACTATAAGGGGACTACAATTAATATGCATTTTTGCCCTACAGACTAAGACTAAGACAAAATCTAAAATGGCTGCCAAAAACAACACCGGTGTGTGTGCGTGGATAGCACATTTTGAGGAAATACTGAACGGCATTCTTAATTTGAGTGCCAGTCACGATTGCTCATCGGATGGATTTTGATTACATGAATGAAAAAAAATTATAATGCAATCCATGCATAATAAATATCGACGGCACCTTTTAGGACAGAGGGATGCAAATGGAACCAGTGTTCATATAAGGTTACGAGAGAGTTTGGCAGTAGCTGTCTAAATTTGGGGATTAGGTGGAATATAACAGGCAATGTTGGGTGTTAATCCTGTTTATCATAATAGGAGCCACATTGTGCCGACTTGCTTGGTTCCGCCTGGTTCCACTCAAAGGGAGCGCAGGAATGTTTCACACACGGAAGCATATGCTAATTGTTACACACACACCACTCAGTCTATATGCTTCATTAATGTGTCTATATGTCACCATTTCATGCAATTTTTTTCACTGGCAACTTGTTAAGGGAGTCCACCGCCGACTGCCCGAAGTCAGCTGGGATAGGCTCCAGCACGCCCGCGACCCTCGTGAGGATAAACGGTTCCGATAATGTATGGATGAAGATTTCTTTTATGTGCTCAGAGTAGAAAATACATCTTCTGAATCAGTTCCTTGGCCTGTCGATGTCATAATGGATTTCAGAATGAATCATTACATTTGACTTCTTGGAAGTTGCAGTTCATCATCCAGGAGGTGAGTGTGAATGACATACATTTTACCTGTGATTAATGTTAATGTTAATGCAGTTTTGGAGCTAGCCGTGCATGTCCGACTGCTCTGCGCCCTAATTAATACAGTACTCCCTGAGAGTTGAGAACACGGGAATAGAGCTCGCCTCCAAGGCGGCAATATTCAGAATGCAACCCCCAATTCTGCCGAATCTTCTCGCACTTCAATCCAGGAGGGAACACGGGATTCTTAATTCAGCACTCCCGTTTCTTCAGAAAGTGCTAATTTGATAAGATTCCAATCCCAGCGGGGCAGAAAGGGTTGTTATAGTCCTGTGGACTTTTTTTTCCTATTAAAAAAAAACCTGCAATTTAATTTTGAAACACAGGTGACATGTCACTCACATTTTTTTTCCATTTTCCACTTTTTTTTATATCAGGGGTCTGCATGAATAATACAGAGAATAGTTGTGTGCTTTTAACCTGGCCGTCGAGAGTTTGGATGGCCGTTTATCATATTGATTGTTTTCATTTCGTTTGTGTGTTTTATTATTTGTCCTGTTCAATAAAAGTAAAAATCCAAATCCAAAGAAGTTGGGACGTTTTGTTAAAATTAAATGAAAACAGAATACCATGACTTGCAAATGAATTTCAACCTATTTTTAATTGAATATACTACAAGAACAAGACATTCATTGTTCAAACTGATGAACTTTCTTTTTTTAGCAAATAAATAACTTTTTAAATAAAATTTTATGGCTGCAAAACAATCCAAAAAAGTTGGGATAAGTGGCAAAAAAAGACCGAGACAGTCGAGGGCCCATCAAACACCTCTTTGGAACATCCTATAGGTAAACAGGCTAACTAAGTCTGAGTGGGTGCCATGATTGAGTATAAAAAGAGCTCTTCTGATTTCATAAGTCATTCACAAGCAAACACCTTCGTGAATAACTGTGTGAGAAACCATGTCCAAGGAATTTAGGGATTTCATCACTTATGGTCCACAATATCAAAACGTTCAGAGAATCTGGAGAAATCATTGCCTGTAAGCGTAAAGGTCTGTGATAAAATACTGTAATCAATGTCCAATATAAGCCTTCTCATCAATGTTGAAACTCTCGCTATCACAAAGAAAACATATTGTCATATTGGAAAGATAAAATGGCTCCCAATATCAATCATTAAATCTTATCATGGAGTACATATTGTAACACCATTGGAAACTTCTGACACTCTTGCAGTCTGCCTTTTCCTCTGGAACCCCGCGGTGGTCATCTCCCCTTTTACTCGGGTGGTGGAGGGGGTCCTCTATTGGCCTCCGGGCCTCTCGTGGGGGTTGGCACCTCCTAGTTGCGGGTGTGTTGCCTCCCACGCTCCAGGACAGGTGCCGGGTGGCAAGTCATGGTGGCATGGGGGGAGTAGGGGGGTTTATGAGTGTGGGCTGGGTGCGGCTGTTCTCTCCCTCTGGGGTCATCAAACCGAACAGGCCTGGCTCGCAGGACTCTACCCTCCACTCAGCACGTCACTGGCTCTCCTGGGTTTGGACTGTTGCCCTCCTCTGGATTCGAACCAAATCAATATGGGATGCTACCGCATCGAATGAAGAACAACTGCGCTAGCCCAGTGAGCCCGACTGAATACACCTACCCTGTCTGGTAGAAATCAGTCCATGCAAAAAAAAACTAGGCCAGGCGATGAAAAACACTTGCTGGATGCCTGAAACCCACCAAAATAAACAACCTTCATCTCTTTGTCACCAGTATTGTGCCCCCAAACATCAGGCACGACATTACATGCAGAAATGTTAAGATAACAAAAGCTATCGACGTTCAGGCAAAAGTACTGGGACACTTGGTCACCCCCAATAAAGCAAGTCGAAATGTAGACAGATAAATTAAAGTCATCTGGAAAAACTGAATGAGTCTGGGACAACAATGATGTCGAGCCTAACATGTACTATAATTGCTCTATCTACTTTTCTCCAAGTACGGTATGTTTGCAATCTCATTATGGATTATCACATGTGAAGTTCTATGGATGGAAAAGACACTTTTTGCCTCTAGCCAGGTTCACTTTGCTTGAAGCAGCCCTGCAGCAATTCTTCGCTTTTTAGTTTAATGTGACCCTGCAAAGACCTCTTACACACACACACACACACACACACACACACAAACACACACACACACACTTCACCTGAACTGCTTATGCAAAAAAAAAAAACCCAACAACAACAAACAAAAAATTGGGTTAATTTAAAAACAAAGATAACGAACCTACTGAGAATCAGTTTCTGCCCCTCATCTTGTTTTGAGGCTGCACATTAGGAAAACAAACGTATATCTTGTCAGCAATGAGAGGTAAAGCAAGCATGCTGGATGGCATCTTTCCATGCGCTTGACTCCACTAAGATGAAATATGCGCTGATAAATTGATTTTAAAAACTAAAATAGAACAAAATCAAATGAAATCAACTGAAGATGGAGAGGAGGAAAAATCAGGTGATGACCACCTGTGAAAAGAGACCATGATGGATCGTGTTTTCATGGAGTCTCTGCAAAGTTGCTGAAATGTGTGAAGCAACATCTGTACACACACACACACACACAAACACACACACCACGGAACGCAAACACAAACAACAGGCCTGCTGAGTTGAATTTACTCCTATCAGCTGCTTCTGACCATAAGGGCCACCCTGCAACACTTTCATCAGGAGGGAAATGTGGGGGATGGGGAGGGGGTCAGGAGGCTGTGCTGGAGTGGGGTGGGTGCCTCTACCAAAATTAAAACCTAATCAATGTGAATCTCTCGACCCAGTGAAAAACCCTTTTTTTTCTCCATCCACCCCCTCCTCTTCTTGATTCTCTCAAGGCCCCCGACCCGAACTTCAGCCCTCCCACCACCATCCACTCTAACCCAGCAGTGTCATTGCAGTAACCCCGACTTCAACTCAACTGACAGTCAATAATCACCAGAGAACCACAAGGGGGTAAAGAGCCAAGCAAAAACATTCCGAAAATCGATGTTTTGCACATGTGTCATTACACCATTGGGTTTTTGTGAAAATCTGTTGTTACGAAAAACAAAAAAGTGCCTATCATGTCTCAAATCCCAGGAAAGAAGATGTTAGAAAGCAGGAGGGCTTTCAAAATGAGTGACTAAATGGGCAGGCCGTCATATTACATCCAAAAACATGATTATCCTATTATTTAATGTGCACAGCCAGCAAAAAGTGTGGTGATGCTTCACAATTGGGCATTGGTGAACTATTAAACCCCCCGAATAACATTTTGGATTACACAAAACTGAATGCGTGTAAAGTCAAATCAATAAAAAGAATTTTAAAAAAAGAGGTTTGGCGTAGCAGGCCTTCAATGTAGTGCCACAGAATTTGGAGCATCACTGAGTCCGACTCGATACAGGGGTGTCAAACTTATTTTTGTCGCGGGCCACATTGTAGTTCCGGTTTCTCTTGGAGGGCCGTTATGAATTTTGGGAAACCATATAAATGTTTTATCACCTCCACATATTACATATACAGGGCACAACAAATTGATGGATAACTAGTTTTAAAATCAGAAATCAAGAATAATGACTGTTATTGTGGATTACATATGACAATTTGAAATGTTGGTTCAGACTTTAGCAAGCATCATGGAACTTGACATGCTTGGTTTGCTTTCGCGGGCCACATAAAATAATGTGGCGGGCCAGATCTGGCCCCCGGGCCTTGACTTTGACACATGTGGACATATGCATATGCAGTGCAAAAAAAGACACCCCTTGAGTGTAACAGGACTGCACCATGTTTCGCCATTTTAATTATTCCTCGCTCCCACAGAGCAGAGAGGATAAAGGCCCGATGACTGTGTCTATTGTTGTATGCTGTGTTTTTATGTGCTGCTGCTCCTTGTGGGTTAAAGTAGCACTTGTTTGAAGGTTTATATGGAGCACAACATTGATGCTTGTCGTCATTGTGTTTTGCATTTTACATTAGCACTGAGCTAGAGGACAAGCGGGTAAACAAAATTACTGTATATAGTCTGGTGAACCATTTTCGTGTTTTAATAATCAATGTCATATTGTCTTGTGTTTTATATGTCAGTTTTACTGTAAACTTTAACTACATGTGACAAACAGCTTGAAGGAAGTACACGATGAGTCCTTTTGGGGGGGGGGGGGGGGGGTACTGTACAAGCAAGAGTATTTTTGTTTCCTCAAAGTATCTTATTTCTTCGAAGAGAGAGGGTGAGTACAGGTGTTAAGACATATTTTAAAATGTTTTTGGTTAAGATATTTAAGTGTGTTTTAATGATGGAAAAAACGTTTCGCCACGCTCCCTCCATATTATGTATTTCCCTCTATTGTGCAACGTATCACCGTATAAAACATCCATCCATCCATTTTCCGTTCCGATTGATCCTCACAAGGATCGCGGATGCGCTGGAGCCTACCCCGTGCTGTCTTTGGGCAGTGGGAGGGGGACACCCTGAACTGGTTGGCAGCCAATCGCAGGGTACACATCGATGAACAACCATTCGCGCTCACAATCGCACCTAGGGACAATTTAGAGGGTTCCATTGACCCGCCATGCATGTTTTTGGAATGTGGGAGGAAACCGGAGTACCCGGAGAAAACCCACGCAGCCACGGGGAGAACATGCAAACTCCACACAGGCCCGAGCCCAGATTTGAACCCTGCACTGTGAGGCGGATGTTTATGTTCATGTTCATGTCAACTTTATTGTCAAATGTGCGACATGTGCAACATTCAGCACAGATGAAATTTCTTTCTTGAGGAGAGAGAGGAGTCACTGCGGGTGCCCGCGCCGCCATCAAAAGAACAGATAACATAAAATGACAAATAATGCAACACAACACATAAGAAACAGACAGTCGTGCAATCTTAACCACTTTTCTACATACTGTACACTTTGTTGTTTGAAGCAGTTACAGATGAAAGTGTGCTAACCAGTCGTTCACCGTGCCACCCTCGTGTTAAACAGACTGAAGGAAATGGAAACATCAAGAGTGTTACTTTCAAGTGTACAGATAACTTCCAGTACAGGGCACCTATGAATCTTTATCCCAGTTATTCTCCCTCAAAGTAACAAAACTTGTACGTAAATACTCTAAGGCCCATGCAAGAGTTTTTTTTGTATGGTGTGGAAAATGACATGATCAGGTCGCAGATTTAAAGGGGGAAAAAAGATAAAAATGGCAACCAAATGTGATAAAAGCAAGAATGGGAGGTAAAATCACAATCATATTAGTGGCAAAATGCATGCTACAGATGGAGCTGCAAATAAAACACACACACACACACACACACACTCACACACAAATGCAGAGGGCCCAGACATGGATACTGAGGTGTGTGTGTGTGTGTGTGTTGGGGGGTGGGGGCAGAGGCAGTTTCCTCAGAGTAGCAGCAGGGGGAGCAGCTCCACTGTGGTTTTAAATGGATTTAGGTTCTGCCCAGTGCCCACTGAGCCAGGAAGTGTGTGTGTGTGTGTTTTCAGCTTTTTTACCTCATGTTTTCATTACAGTTTTTTTTTTTGCTGTTCAGGTTAGCAGAATTACATAAGGAAATCAAACGTGGTGCTGTGAAATCAAACGTGGTGCTGTGACCAGGCCATAAAAGTTATTCATTTAGTTCAAAACATTGCCACAAAATTCAAGCTTAAGCAGGAGGTGGATATTTGTTAAGGTGTATCGTTCTGTATTCGCTTGTTTGCTTTAAGTGAACAATTTTGGTGTCGGTATGGATGATGATTCAAAGCTTGAATGAATATCTCAATGTGGCACGGTACTGTCATAAAACCAGGCATTTGCAAGTAGTTTTTGCTCCGTTTACTGGGTTTGCATGCATGTGTCCACATTCAATCAATTCCACATATGTGGTCAATACATTTTAACCAATGAACTGATTGAGAATTTCCCAGTGTAATAATCTCATCTGCTTTATGAGCTAGAAATAAATAACTAAATACAAGATAATGTCCTTGTTTATATTGGACAAAAGCAGAGTTGAATTTCACTCACTCCTGATGGAGTCTCAAGAAGATGACTGTACATTTTTTTTCAGAGTGACTGCCTAAATTCTATATTGAGGCAGAATTCGACTGAGTTCTTAAATGCCACCAATCTGCATTCTCAGATGTAGAAACCATTTTGAAATGTAAGCAATTGTGTTTGCCTTCGTGCTACTGGCAGATGGCTTCCTTTGGTTACGCCAATGGCCTTACTCATGTGTCCGTGCGTGTGTTCATGCTTATGTGTGTGTGTGTGTGTGTGTGTGTGTGTGCATGCGTGCGTGCTCCCGAGTGTGTTCAAGTCCCAGTCTTGTGTCACTCTTTCCAGGAGACTCATGATTGTTAAAGCAAGCAAATACTGAGCCGCACTGCAAAAGAAGAAATTTTAAAAAATAAACAAAAAAACAATGACAGAAGAATGCCATTGGCTCCTCACATGTTTAGTTTTTCATGCGATTCTCGAGTGGCCACTTCAGCACAAGGAGCTGTTGCTCATCTTGACACGGATACATGCACCCGCCTTTTCAATGCACACAAGCAGTATATGTTAAAAAACAACAACAAATATAGTACATGATGATCATTGACTTCTGAGGAATAGAAGAAGCTTTATTTTTCAGAATCAAAATTAATTCCAGCAACGTGCTTGGTCAAAGTTAACATGCAAAAAAAAGAAACCTGAATCAAACAGAAACACACACACACCCAACGATCTATCAGCAGCTTGCAAAGACTTGATCATAGCAATAATTCTTTTCTTTATCATATTTGAAGTCAACTTATTAGCTCTTAGTTAAAGGCGACATGAAGAAGTGATGCCAAAAATAGGAAGCGTAGATAGAATGGTGTAAATCACATAAAAGATGTAGTTGCTAATCATGGACAGTGGCAGTGATAATTTTCCAGTTTGAGCCGTGCGAGTCCCAGGGACTCGCTGATCAGAAAAGTATGAGTCCCAAATTTCGAATTCTGAAATGGTCTACTTATTCAATTGCATATGATAATAACACAAACAACAACAATATACATTGATAATAGGTTTATTTTTTTTTAAAACAAATGCTGCAAAAATTAAATTCAGGCATACAAGATTTGCTGAGAAATATTCTTATTTCATCCCATGGTTCAGTCTTTGAGTTCATAAATTCTCCTCTCTTTATTCTGCTTCCATTGATGCAAGGCTTTCTCAAAGTCAACTTATTATCACAAAAAAACGATCCAACTTTAGCTGCTTCCTCTGTGATATCTCCGCAATAAACTTTCGCAACATTTGTTCGCAACACTTGTTTTAAGGTTACACAAATTGGCAATCGTCTGCCGATCTCGCCAATCTCGTCTTGTGAGAACGGACACGGACAAGCGAACGTGAGAGTACTTAACGCAAGATCAAAACAACAATGGTGGTGATTGTCAAAGTGCGAACGTTCCTGGAAAAAAAATGTACCGTAGTTTTTTTGTTTTGTTTTGACTGTGAAATTTCCTTGCGTCCCAAAAACGCACATTATTTGGAACTGTACATCCCGCGGGAAAATTATGCATCTAGGACATGAGACGCAAAGGTAACCAGGTGGCTGCAGTGGTACCTTGACTTTTGAGTAGCCCATCGTAAATCTCATCAAGAGAGAAGCCGTCACTTGGTGCAGTCTTTTTCTTTGTGTTGTGAGCCAAAATTTGAGGTATGGCCTCTAATTAAGCCATTGATCAAGTTAAACTGGAAATAAATGGGGTCGCATGTGGCCATGGAGAACAGTAAAAACATAGAAATACAAACTGAGAGAAGCAAATCATGCCCAGTCACTCACATCTACATACAAACCCAAATGGTGTTGATAAATGGCATTTGCTTTGTTTTGCTTAATTTTAAATGACACTTTCGGATGTAGCGCTAACTGTGTTTCCTGACAATGGCTTTCTGAAGTGTTCCTGAGACCATGTGGTGATACCTTTTACACCTTGATGTCAGTTTTTGACGCAGTGCCGTCTGACGGATTGAAGGTCACAGGCATTCGATGTTGGTTTTCGGCCATGCTGCTCACATGTAATGGTTTCTCCAGATTTTCTGAACCTTTTGATGACATTATGGACCGTAGATGATGAAATCCCAACATATCTTGCAATTGTATGGTGAGGAGCATTGTCCTTAAACTGTTTGACTGTTTTCCTCATGCAGTTGTTCACAAAGCGGTGAACCTCACCCCATTTTTGCTTGTTAATGACTGAGCAATTCAGGGAAGGGCCCCCCGCTCCCCCAATCATGGCACCCATTCAAACTCAGTGAGCCTGTTCACCTGTGGGATGTTCCAAAGAGGTGTTTCATGGGCATTCCTCAACTATCTCAGTCTTTGTTGCCACCCGTCCCAGCTTTTTTGGAACATACTGCAACCATTACATTCCCAGTTCATGATTATTTGCTAAAAACAAAGTTTTTCACTTTGGACCTTAAACATCTCGTCTTTGTAGTGTATGTGGTTGAATATGGGTTGAACATCATTTTCAAATCATTGTATTCTGTTTTTACTTATGCTTAACATGTTTCAACTTGGTTGGAATTGGGTTTGTGTACACGTGTGTGTGGGGGTGCGCGTGTATGCGTGTGTGTGTGTGTGTGTGTGTGTGTGTTGGATGTATATTCTGTTAAATTAGTAGTTAGTAAATATATAACTCAAATAGTTGTACTCAAATTATTTTTTTTGCTATGTACTTGCAAGCTTCAAATATTCTGACTTCAGGTTGCTGAAACTCACTAGATAAATAATAATTAAGAGGATGCTTGTTGAATTTAGCGGGATTATCAAAGGATTTTTTTTCCCCCCAAGTGAAAGCTTTTTTTTCTGTAACTTCCTTGATGAAGGTCAAAGGCTGCAGGAAGAATTGAGACTGACACAAACACACACAGTTTCCATCAATCTTCTCTTTCATTTTTGCCATCATTCTCTTCCCTGCTGGACAGGCCTGACTCTTATGCCATTGGTCACCTGTCTGTGTGTGTGTGTGTGTGTGTGTGTCCCTTCGCATCTGACGGGATGTGCCACCTTACCCGCCATCGCCAGCTCCAGCCACAATGACCTTGACTTGGTCCCCCACACCATTAATTGTGACTCTTTCTGTCCGTATCCACCTCAAAGCTCCCATCTCTCAAACCTCATCTCCCATGGATCCACCTGTGTCCTTTACACGTGTGTGTGTGTGTGTGTGTGTGTGTGTGTGTGTGTGTGTGTGTGTGTGTGTGTGTGTGTGTGTGTGTGTGTGTGTGTGTGTGTGTGTGTGTGTGAGTGCACACAGTCTCCCGCAGCTTGGCGGGTCCGCTGAAGGTGACACCTCACACCTCGTGCAGCGATAATGAAGGTTTTAACTTCACGAGCCGAGCCTATCAGATTGCTGCGGCGGCCCTCGATGTGAGTGAACAGGTCGCCACCCTCCATTTCACGTGCGCCCGAGCGACATGGAAGTCCCCCACCCCTGGCCCCCAAAAGGCCTCTTTATCATCATCATCATCATCATCATAATCGCTTATGCCAGTGACACTTGTCTGGTAGTATCAGGTAGGTTTGGCATGCTGTTTCCCAACTGTCATGGCACCTGAAAGAAGTCGATGAAATAGTAAAAGCATCCCTCCAAAGTGCCCCTTCTTCAATCCTCCACTCACCTTTTCCTCCTCCTTTCATTGGCCGGGCCTCCTTTCCATAACAAAAGGAACCTGTGGAACTAATCCTTGCAAATCTCCTGTGCTTTCTTTGCCGTACCTCCAGGCAACACAGCACCACTGAAAATCCCCCATTTGCATGCCTAAACTGCACTAACTGTGAATAAACCCTTTTAGCTGCTAATGTAATAACATCTCCATTTCAGGGGAGGAAGGGAGTGAGGGGAAGAAGGTTCACCCTTCAGAAGCAAACTCTCCCTCTCCCGTAGTACAATTGGGCCGGCGCATGCATGCATAGAGATGCTGATCAGGCCACATCTACAGTGAGGGTCAGCTGCGATCTGTAAGTGAAGCCCTGATGACAAGCTGATAAGGCAGCGCACGCACACGCACACAAACGCTGATTAGAGGGCAACAAGCGACTCGCTTTCATTAAAATGATGAAGAACAGGATTTTAATTTAGATACGTGCTTTTTCTGTGTCTACGACGACTGCTGCTGTACTATTACAGCTTATGCTGCTACTAATAAAGCAAATACTGCAAACAAGTTATCACTGGGGATAGGTTCCAGATTCACCGGCAGTAGAACTTTGCATTATGGATGTTTTGGCGGTATAGTACAGTTACGGGTCTTTTATTTATTCCTCTTTCTGCATCTTTTGTTGTTAATTTCACATTTTGTATTTGAAAACAAGCATGTTATGTTAATTTGAAATACAGAAATGTCAAATTGCAAATCTGGTTGGTGAAAGTCGTACTAATTTGTTAGATACAAGTCTGGTTTTGGATCTTACTGAATATTGCAGTTGTACCTAAAGGCTGGTAAGTGTAGTGCTGTTGAGGGGCCTTTTTTGTGGTCACATTTGCTTTTAGGAGAAGCAGATTTAGGTCAATCTGGTAGTCAGATTGGAGCTTTTGGTTTGGGATCATCTTGTGTGATGAGACTACTTTAAAACAGAAATAACAGCTAAGGTTCTATTTTATCTCCATCCAGAAAACAATTTCCACGTCTTATAATGACAAGTCCAAAGGTGGCAGATTAAAGAATTTTCCAAGATGAAAAAAAGGCCTCGAGCAGTAATTTTACTATTTTGGATGATCTAATTGGCTATTGGAGCACCAGTCACCTGACAGAACCTTTCCACGTTTCATGTCCAACTCATTTACATTAGCAGCACGAAATCAAGCACGGCAGACACACAGAACTAGAAGACGGAGAACACATCACAAGCTTGTATCTGTGAGAGATGACACGCAGTATCACATTAATTGTCCAATTACATGAAATAAAACCTCCTGCTTCTCCTCCCCAAACGTTCTCCTTCGACACGGTGAAGATAACTGAGACATCTCGCTCTCTCTCACACATACACACACACACACACACACACACACACACACACACACACACATCACTCCCTCTGATAGAAGGGGGTTCATGTGAATAATATTAACTTCAAACCGATTTTTTGGGGGGGGAAGCCATCTGATCAAGCTGTGCAGTACTGCACACCAGTGCGACATGCCTCCTCCAATACATCACACACACACACACACACACACACACACACACACACACACACACACACACACACTACACTGACTATATCTGCTGACTTACAACACAAATCCATATTATGAGGATCCAGTGACTTAAAAAGTGCCCAGTGATACTATTACAACTGTGCTATATAAATCCATTATTTCTGTATTACTGTACTACTGACACAGTCACTGATGTTGATGTTGAATGTTCATTGCTATTTATTGTTTAGATTGTTTGGATTTATATATTTATGTCTTTTTATACAGGAAAGAAATGAACTCCAACACAATTGTGTTCCACCAGAAAAGCGATCGCGGATGTGCCCAGATAGCGTGCCACCTCCAACTCGCAGCCACCCTCGTGATCATGTACAATGAGTAAGGAAGATATAACCGTTTGCTGATTGCATTATATACTACATATAAGTATAATTAATGTTATGCTAAGTAGCCTAGCAGACGCTAACAGCACATTATTATTCATATTATTATTTTCATTGTTACTATTATTATTTTTATTATTATTATTATTGTTAATAGCACACGCACTCTTGGGCAAATGTCAAAGGAAGCAGTGGCATTTGGACACTTTACGTTGACGTAATGACGAAGCTCCTACTTGGCTTTTTGCTGGTGGAAAAACCAAACACATTCTTCGTAAGAACTTGTGAAGCACCACGAAGCGCAGCACTGGCCGTGGCACCAAACAAGCACCAAGTTTTGGGGTTTTTTTGGACTGTAGACAGATTGGTGGACCTGTGAAATTTCCTGATGGAAGCAATGACGGAAACACGGTTGGAATAACATGACAGACTGACAATTACAGTTTGGTTCGGCTTGAAAAAAAAGACGGACTGACGATGATGGATGGGTGCCCAGTTAATTTTGTAAATTGCCCGCCTCTGATAAAATATACCCACTCTGGGTGGAGTGACCCTGAAAAGAGGGTGTTATCTGTCAAATCTGGTGGAGCTCACTTTCACCCAGACACTTCAGAATCTTTTTACTTCCACACAGCCATAGGCTGTGGTAAGTCTGGTACTAGACTTAGTAGAGCGTCATTAAAGGTGAAACATCATATTGCATGTTTTGAGTTAATAAACTGCTTCTGTTCTGCACTGGTGACAGCCAGGTGACAGCACAGCTGCTGACTTGTGCTGGCAGCTTGGAGTTTGCCCGTCACAACAACAGCACTCATTTTAACAGTGATGATGGAGAGTTAAGATTTGAATCGTTTGTTTTGATTTGATTTATGGCAGTCGTGATATCCATAAAAGTGGCATGCCTGTGTGTGTGCTGAGACACACAGAACTCTGATTCAAAGTAGCCGCGCACATACACAACAAGTTTATAAAAGTACAATGAGCAACAATATTATAACTTCCATATCCACTGTGTAAGTTAATTTCCTATTTTACTATGGAATTCATGTCTCATGAAATCTCCATTATCTGGAAAGGCAAGCTGGGCCGTAAAGAAATTACTGAGCGCAAGCGAGAAAATTTGCCCCCATATAAGCAGCCCCGCCCAAACTTTGCCAAATCGTCTTCATGTCATGCCAGACTGTCAGGCCCTTGTTTCCAGATAACCTTGTTTGATCTTAACCTTCCCTCAATACCTCTGCTCGGGTAACAGTCCTGTCTACTATTTATGCCAGATAATTTACCTCCACCCTTTGGATCTAGTTAGCTGACACCGACTTGCTTTTTACCTGCCTCGAGTCTGTCGGCTTGCCTGGCTCACAGGAAGTACTACTTACTGCCTCGGTACACAAGAAACCGTAGTTTGAGACCAGCTTGTGGCAAACAACTCTAAATCCAATACAGACTGTTGTGGCTGTTCAAGTACCTCGTGTGTAAAGACGTAAATCACCACTGGTGCCAAGAACTTGTGTGTGCGAGTGTGCTAATGGGTCCTGCTTCTCTCGACAGTACAGTGCACATGTGGACAGTCACGGAGCCAGCACACAATCACTTTCCCCTGAGTTGTCTGAAGTCGAGTGAAAGTGTCCTTGAGCAGCATGAGTATGTGGTGTCTGCAGCCGATCTTAAGCTGAAGCGCCAAGTGCACACAACTTTAACCAACCAAATGCAGAAGCCTACAGCTTTGATGTCACAGCCTGCTGTACCTTCAATCACTCCGGCTTCCCCTGCTTCATGATTCCCCACAGGCACTCCTGAGCTCTGGATGGGCACCGCAAAACGGTTCGACGGAGGACCAGATGCAATTTATGTCAAATACATCCTTGTTCTCACGCAACCCAGAATTTTTGCCCCAGATGAAGCTAAAATGGTGTTTCCAATGAACCAGCTAACAAGTCAGGCTCATGGTGAGGTACTGCAGACTGTGAGAGACAGCCCATAAGACATAGCTCATTTCAATCATTGATAAGAGATCTGTGCAAAATGTTGGGATTGGGGAAATTCATAGCTGAGACAGGAAAGGGAAGGCAAGTGGGCTTAAGCAGCAAAACAGAATGGAAAATATCCCACAATAATAAATGGAGATCCACTGTACTGTACTACCGCTCCTACATAACTATTTACTGTGGTTAATGTAACCACAACCGCTCTTTCTCCTCCTGTTGTCAAGCGACTGTTAGAGTTAAAGATACAGATACAACTTCTAATATTAACATTAATACAGTACTACCACGACTATGCCATGCTGAGTAAGTCCAACATGAAGAAGACACTAATCATCTAGGCCTAACGTCACCAGCAAAGCATTGTATGAGGAAACATCTGTCACATAAATTGAAGTAGGCATATTCATTCGGGTGAGCTTTCAGTCCAGCATAACAACACACATGACCAGAAAAATAAATAAGCTTCAACCACCTGAGTGCGCAGGAGGAGCATATCGGTGTATCCGTGCCATTGAGCAACCACCACCACACCACCCTCCCTTCCAAAAAATACCAAGTGAGCCCTAGAAACACACACATGAACAACTTATTCAGGTCTCTATCGCCATGGCAACACAGAATAGTTTTGATGATGCTCCTTCCCAGACGGCGTGCAGGCAGGGCCTCGCCCGCCGAATCACAGCACAGATTGGCGCGCAGCGGCTTGTTACTAAGGGCGGGATTCGAGCAATGAAAGCGAGGGGGCCGCAGATGGTTGGACCAATTGGCACTTTGAAGAGAGCCCCTGCCCACACTCACAATTGGGTCTTGCAATATTGATTTCAATAGATGCAAGGGAGAGAGCGCTAGTAGCCTATAAATAAGTAAGTCTTGAAAACTATGAGCCAAATCAACAGCTACTCAAACTCAATCAAATATGCGCTGTCCATTGTGACTCTCTGAAGGACCGGCAGCCTGTGTCGGTGTTGAGTACATTTCTGGACAACTAGAATACAGAAACAATAGAACACTACATACTGCTGTGATATTGGGGGCATCAACTGCCAAACCCCCAGCCCCACCCCATCGAAAAAATTATCGAAAATGGCCATTTGCCCTAGGCGTCAGTTAAGTATCGCACACCACTGTGTCATGTGATTAAAAGCGTTGTGACTCTGACCTTTGATGTTTTATTTTGGTATTGATGGTTTCTATAATTCCAATGTGATAAGGGCAATATTAAGGGACGGATTAAGGTGAGTACGTTCTCCCTGAAGGTCCCAGTGCAAAATGCATGGCCAGCCACAATCTATCGTGACAGGGCGGTAATCCAAATGTCCAAATATGGTGAAATTATTTATTTTCACAAATCATTACTAATGGGCCATGCCTACTTTGCTATTTTTACACATTTTTAACCAATCAAAAGTGGTGAAAATAGCTTGAAAACAAATCCATTGAACTTATGTCAGGAAAGTGTTGCAAATTTCGAGAATTGGAAGTGCACACTTGCGGCTGGCACCAGCGTGATAAATTGGTGGATTATTTTTTTTTGGAGCATATTAAATAGGCGATTGAATGTGCTGAAGAGACTGTGATGAGAATTTGGTAGAAGATGATAAATATACATTTGACACTTTTTGATGGAGAAAATTGGTTAAAGAAAACGTCTTATGGTGAAAAAGTTTGGGAAAACTTGCTTTTGAGAAATGAACACACCATTGTTTGAGGTGTGTGTTGTCAGTCTGCAAGTCTGCAGAAAGCATCATGGTGGAGCGTAGGATGCTGGGAAGGGCCCTAACACAAGTCACAAGCTAGCTGGGCACCATGTCTGACACGACAGCGCCACTGGCATCGTAACCACGAGCGGCTGCGCTCAACACCACCCCTCTGGCATCTCCCCTTCCTTCACCTTTCTCAGCTGTCCCATCACCCCTCCTAAAATCAGCCCTTTTTCACTTCACCCTCGGTGCCTTATATCCCCTAAGCACGTGGCAACATGGCAGACAGGCAGCGATACAGACAGGTGACCGTAAACAATTAATCAACATGGTGACACCTCTGCATCTGGCAGCCCCAACACAGGGAGGGGAGCTGTCAGCTAGCAAAACAAAGCACCCCAACTCTTTTACACATGTCACAAAAAACACACAATTAGGCTCATGAGAGGCGAATAAAGTGCGGATTACAATTTGTGGTTTGAATCTTGCTATGAAGCGTTATCCATTATTGAATGAGAAATTAGGAATAAAATTGAAAATGCCTCATGGGCAAGCGAATTTAATGCATTTTTAGATACGTTTTTCTCATGATAAAACTTGTAAGATCAGCTTTTATTATTTCTACCTAAAAAGTGGATCGTTAGTGTGTATTCCTATGTGGTAACTCCTGGGGGTGGTCGAGGATGTTTTCCTTCTTACGGCACCATTGTTTGAGCCCGTCTCCCTCTTGGCATGTAAACGCCCTACAGGCCTGAGAAGAGGATTGAGCAGCATATTCAAATGGATGAGTAACAGGTGATGAATGTCAGAAAACCACTGGTGGCCTTTTGTCACTTTGGGCCCAACACAATGTGAGGGGGGTAGATGGCGAGGTCAGCATCAATGAAAAGACTGACATTAAACCAAATTTGCTGCAACCATCGAATATGGAAATGGCTGATTCGCTTCCAATTACATATACAAATGAAAAACATGGCTATAACTGTTTATATACTGTATATATATAAGCTTCCTGGCCTCTGGCAGAGGACCTGAAATGAAGTATATATAAGAATATTATATATATATATATAAAATCCTCGTCTCACCCCTCGGATGGTGTCCATCCCTCATTCAGCTCGGGTCCTCTACCAGAGGCCAGGAAGCTTGAGGGTTCTGCGCAGTATGAATTGGGAACAGCACTGCACATTTCTGGACTGAGATGTCCGATATTGTTCCCGGGATCTATTGCAACCACTCATCTAGTTTGGGTGTCACTGCCCCGAGTGCTCCGACCACCACAGGCACGACTGTCACCTTTACCTTCCAGGCTCTCTCCAGCTCCTCTCTGAGCCCTTGGTATTTCTCGAGTTTCTAGTGTTCCTTCTTTCTGATGTTTCCATCACTTGGGACTGCTACATCCACGACAACGGCTTTCCTCTGCCTTTATCTATGATCACGATATCTGGTTGGTTCGCCATTACCATCTTGTCAGTCTGGATCTGGAAGTCCTACACGATCTTCGCTCGGTCATTCTCCACCACCTTCGGAGGTGTGTCCCATTTTGACCTTGGGGTTTCCAGTCCATCCTCCGCACAGATGTTTCGGTAGACAATGCCAGCCACCTGGTTATGGCATTCCATGTAGGCTTTCCCTGCCAGCATCTTACACCCTGCAGTTATGTGTTGGATCGTCTCAGGTGCCTCTTTGCACAACCTACACCTTGGGTCTTGTCTGGTGTGGTATATCTGGGCCTCAATGGCTCTGGTGCTCAGGGCCTGCTCCTGAGCAGCCAGGATGAGTGCCTCTGTGCTGTCCTTCAGGCCAGCCCTCTCTAGCCACTGATAGGACTTCTTGAGATCAGCCACTTCAGTTATGGTCCGGTGGTACATCCCGTGTAGGGGCTTGTCCTCCCATGATGGTCCCTCTTCCAGCGCCTCATCCTCTGTTCCCCATTGTCTGAGACATTCTCTGAGTACGTCATCCGTTGGAGCCTTCTCCTTGATGTATTCATGGAGCTTGGATGTTTATATACAGTATATATATATATATATATATATATATACTGTGTGGAGTTTGCATGTTCTCCCCGGGCCTGCGTGGGTTTTCTCCGGGTCTTCCTCCCACGTTCCAAAAACATGCATGGCAGGCTGATTGAACACGCTAAAAATTGTCCCTAGGTGTGAGTGTGAGTGTGCATGGTTGTTCGTCTCTGTGTGCCCTGCGATTGGCTGGCAACTGGTTCAGGGTGTCCCCTGCCTACTGCCCGAAGACGGCTGGGATAGGCTCCAGCACCCACCGCGACCCTAGTGAGGATTAAGCGGTTTGGAAAATGGATGGATGGATGGATGTATATACATTATATATATTATATATAACATTTCTAATTGATATCCACGTATGTCTATCCTTTCCTCAACATGGTCAGCATATATTAAAACTTTTTTTTTTTAAATCACACGACATAATATCATGACAGTCACACGTTGACTACTGAGCAAACTCAATTTCCCGCTGCACTAATTGCACAAGCAATGTCATGTGATCATCTGCAGCCAGTGATGGCCAAGCGGGCGTGTCATAACTAATTGACATGTTGAGTCGGGTGTGTCTTAACCTCCATGGCAGAAGCTGCGTCGAACCCCTGAGACCGATTCACCGAACCCCTCTGTTTCGATCGAACCCAGGTTAAGAACCACTGCATTAACTCATTCAGTACCAGCCAATTCTAGACCAAGTCTGAAAAGACGTTTAAAAACGTATTTGGGAGTGAGTGAGTTAATATAACATGGAAGACAGTGAAGACTCCTGTTTAATATGAGTTTGTATGTGATTGGTTTATTCTGCACACAGCCACGCCCCCAGTTACGTGAGGGTATGCACGTTTATCTTATCGCTGTTGTTTCTGTTTTATGGATGGAAAATGTTTTTTTTGTTTGTTTGTTTTTCGATTGAGTTGTCCAAGCGATAAGTCACCTTAAGGGGGGGGGGGGGCATTTTGAAAATTATAGAATGCCAAAACTTCACATTTGAAAAATGGTGTAAAGAGCTTTTATAACCATTATAATAAAAGGTTATTTTAGTAGTTTCAATTATTTGTTCCCCTTGGTCAATTTCATGATCAGGGTCGATGTCATCATCTGTTGTATTTCTTTTATCAATTGAAAGAATAAAAAGAAAACATCAACACAAAGGCCATCGATGACTATAAAGCCTGTTTTCAAAGAGTACCTTTTAACTTTTCTGCAACTTTATCAGTTGGGTCGTTAGCTGCATTTTTGGAGTCGTGTTGGTAATGAAACTTGTCCCATCAACGAAAATCGTCAAAAATAAGAAATATATTTTAAAAACAAGTCTTCACAATGTCTATTTAAAACCTCATAATTTGCCCTATGAACACACCTACAAGTTCGGCTACAAATGGTTGTTTTTGATATTTCTCCCACATTTGTAAATGGGGGACATCAGTTGGGTGCATTTTGGGGGGCTAGTTGATATTAAGACCCAGGAAAGTAGATTATGCCCCTACACCAACTCTCCTGGGGATTCTAATAACAATGCTGGGGTCCCAGGGAGCCACAGAGGTGTGAGAGCTGTCAGCCTCTTTGTTTCAGGAGCCCACTCATTACATTACAATCCCAAAGATAAGGCTTCCTTCATAGGCTACAGAAGAAAAAAAACACGTTGGAGGAGCTATTGTTCCTCACTGCATGCAAACCTCCATGCTTTTGTAAATCTGCAGGAAACGCGCTCCTGTATGATGGAAAAAAGAAAAGAAAAAAAAGAGGGACAAACGCAGCACCATGAAAAGATGGTGGCCGAAGGCAGCCCCTCACCACAAGAAATAAGAGTGGGTCTTCTATAAAGGTGATCATTACTCTGCCAGTGGGGAACTTGTGGGAGAAGAGCTGATTGTGTTTGAAACGGAGGTGACGTGAATGGTGGTGGGCAACATGTTGGGAAAGATTTGGGGGTTTGGTCTATTTGTTTATTTATTTATTTTGGGAGAAGGTGGAAGGGCATGTGGTTGGCTGCCTCTCATGCATCCTACTGGAAGTGTCACATGTTCCGGGAAAAAAATAAAAGAGAGACACGCATGACAGAGGGGAGAAGTAGGTGCGAATTGGACAGCAAAAGTGGAGGTCTCCACGCGAAACGTGTGTCCTTTGGTTTATATATGAATTAATGTGTGCACGCGCGAGTGTACTGACGTGTGTTTGTGTGCGAGCGCGTGTCTGCGTGACTCCTGGTGGGTGATCACAAAATGACCGTTTTGTTACGAATCGTGACACCAATTCAAACTTCTAAGACGGATCCTTCTTCATATCGTGACCCAGCAAAATCCAGCTATTCATTTTAAAAGATACGGAACACAAATGGGCGCATTTTTTTCCAGTTTTTGTTTTCAATACTTTAATCAAAGCAAAAGCCCTGGTGATTTTAGCGAACAGGAGCTGCAACATGACTATGATCATTTAGCTGGAATCAGAACATGTTCTGAACCACGTCGACAAGTAATCGATCACATTTTTCCTGCTGATATTAAAGCAAGAACCCCTGTTTTTGTAAGAAACTTTACTGGGGTCAGAACTCAAACAGATGAATGCTCCTGTACTCCTTTGACCAAAGAAAAATTTCATTTGATGAAAACGAAAGAAAAAAAAATTAAATTCCGTAAAGAACCATTTTGGGTTTTTGTGCAGTTGGTGCAGGTAATCATTAGACCATTTTAAAGTGACCAGTAGCAGTATTTGTAGAAAAAAAAGTTTAAGTGTGCAATTGTACAGATCTTCCTTGAGCGCTTGAAGAGTTTGGTGCTGTGGAAGAGAGATCAGTGACAATGTTTCAAGTAAGTACAGAGCCGAAGCTACAATGATTATTACGGTAATGCTGTTCCACAGGGGTGTGCAAAATTGCAAAGAGCCACTGTACAGGTAGATTTGGGTTACTGTTTAAGGAGTTAAAGGCTAGAGGGAAGAAGCTGTTTGAATGTCTGCTGAATTTGGTGCGCATGGATCAGTAGCGCTTGCCTGAGGGGAGTAGCTGGACACATCTGTGAAGACAGTCACACTTACATTCGACCCTAAGGAAGATTTACAAAATTGAATGAACCTAATACTGAAAGCATGTTTTTAGAATGCCGAAGGGGAAAAAAAAAATCTAAATTCAAACCTAGCACCTCTCACCTGAGGAGCAGATTTGCTGGCCACACCGTCACCATGCTGCCAACAGCTGTTAACCAATCGTCAACTGTTCATGAATACTGTCGCACATCAGCAAAAGCTTGATGCTTGAAGACGCTGGCGTCAAAGGTCGCATAATGTCACGGTTTTGAACCACTGATCTAAATTTCATGGCCGTGCGTTTGCATGTGAACAACCACACGATTGCTTTGAATATGCGTATGATGGAAAGAGGGTCAAAGCGTGGTTACTGTAGGATAGATATTCCTTGAAATGAAAGTTGATGGAAGAAGCTTGTGTTAGCTCATGTAAAGGACAAACAGATTGGACCTGATTCTTACTTACAATGTCACAATTTTCAAACGATCATCCAAACTTCGGTTATTATTGAATTGTGTAATGCCTCACGTCATTTTTTTTCCTCATTCAATGATGCTTTTTTTCCATTTTTTTTACTTTCAGGTGTTTTCATCCAAATTTAGTCTCCATGTTACCATAACGGGTAACAAATGAGACAGCACGGGAGAGGACAGGAGGAATGAGCCAGGCAGTGCTCAAACACCTGTTGGGAAAAAAAGAGAGCATACAAAAGAGAGGACAGTCGGGAGGGGGGGGGGGGGCAATGTAATAATACAGGCTGTGTCATTGTATGTGGCCGGACATCAACGAACAAAATCCTACAGGCGAGTCTACAAAGATATATTAGTGAATTATCACCTGCATGTTGCACCTGCAAATGAGGACCGACCGCGGCGTTGGAAGATGAAGACATGGACCAAAGGGAGCCACCGTGTCCGCAGCCAGCCGACTCAAATCAGCTGATTTAGAAAGTCTAAGAATCACCTGCTTTTCCTTTCCTTTCAAATCAGGTGACATCAAACCGATTAGCGATCTTTTGTGCAAATTAAAGAGCGAGACTCATTTTGTTTTGTTGGACATCTAATCAGGCCCTTAAGCACGATGCCCCATGCAAAGAGATGATACACACCAACTGCACAGGCACACCAACTTACTCATGAATGAAAGGATTCATTTGAACAGGGTTGAGCGATAGATGGCTCTCGCACTTTTTGAAAAGATCGTGTTGACTTAAAACAGGGCAGTCGTTAAGGTCTGCAGGATGAAACCCTAATGAAAGAATCCGCCCTCCCACTTTCATCACCTCGCTGACTTTTCTGAGCTCCCTTAATGCAAAAGCCACGCTGGACTTTACGCACAGATGAAAAGATGATCTTTTTTTTCTCTTCAATCTTTGATACCTTGCTAAAGTAAGACTGCATGTGTTTAGACAGTATGTATGTTGCTATAATGCTGGATTAAAGCTGTTTTTTCTTGTTGGGAAAAAATATTCCTCAAAAATCAAACAAACCATCACCATGAGTGATGAAGACAAACAAAAAAAGGCGCGCTTTGAATTGGCTTTTTTTTTTGTGACATCACCGCAGAAAGTTGCAGTGATGGCATAGAATGAATGCGTGATGCTAAACATGCAACAAGCGCGTGTGTACATACATATGTGCTTATGTGTGGGCAAATCAAGTTTTTCGGCGTGACAAAAGCAGGCCTTAATTAAATTAAAGGCAAGGTGTTAAAGCTGTCGCCCGAAGGAGCACATAATGCCATGCATATCATTGGAGCCATGAGTGAGCGCGAGTCCCCCCCGCCCCAGGTGTTGGCGAAATGAGTGTGAATATTCAGCTTGTTCCCCTCCACTTAACTCTCATGACATTGTATCAGTGCTCCCGACTCGGCCACTGAGCATATTCCTCATCACGCCCTAAGCATTTGGACCCCAAGGACAATAATGAAGTTGTCCTGGCAGGCCAGGTACTCTTAATTATTGTATTCTACGGACGGGCACTCGCACTGGAACATGAGTTGGGATTTTGGAGAAATAAAAACTCAAGTGCATTTGGAAAATTTCAATGGGAACGATTCTTATCTTTTGACATCAGATACTTTTATTCTATTATTCAAGCTCATTCAAATGTTTTTATTACATTGTCACTTTTATTCCAAATATACTTATTGAATAGAAATTTTGGTAAACTAGATATAGAGTCGAGCCTATCATATATATATATATACATATATATATATATATATATATATATATATATATACACGTGTACTTGTGTGTGTGTGTGTGTGTGTGTGTGTGGTCAAAAGCCTCTTTTTTTATTTTGTTTTGTTTTGTTTTTTTGTACAGTGATCCCTCGCGGTTCGTTTATCGCGGATTCGATGCATCGCAGATTTTTTCAAAAATATTAATAAAAATAAAAAATAAAAATCATATACATGGAGTACAGTACTGTATATGTTGCTCTATGTGACCCGCTGTTGTTTTGCAGCTTCTCACAAACTGTTTGCGGACTTTTTTTTTTTTTACCTGTATATGTTAATTGGTCGCTACTTCGCGGATTTTCGTTTATGGTTTTGGTCCCCATTATCCGCGATAAACGTGGGATTATTGTACATATAAGGCCGATGCCAGTATCCCTCAGCGTACACTGGCCAACGGCAGGACCCTTCGTGTTTTTAGACATATCTAATAAGAATTCAAGATAAAACCACTTTAAAGAATATCCTTCCAGCGAGATACAGTATTTTCTTCAGTAACACAATCAACTATATTTCAATATAAAGGTAGAACATTAGGTCAACCTGATTTGGGTCCGAATATTTCAGAAAGATATGTTAAAAAACACCTACTGCAAACTACAACCACAAAAATAAACATCCTGCTAAATGAGTACCAGACTTACAGTGTCAATCAAAATTAAGCATTATCATCTTGGTCAAGACATATTTTTTCCCATGTCGTTTTGCAGGGCCACCGAATTAAAATTCAACCTCTGGGCTGTCATCATGATGACCAATTGAAACAGCAATTCACTTGTGAGAGTCTTCCAGTCATGCGTTGTCACCAGCGTGTGGGTGGAGGTTAAGGGGCCCTAACCTTGCGCTCGATATTGATCCCAATGAAAACAAGTTGCCAGTCCTAATAAAGACCAAGTCAAGAGTCATTCGAGCACACCGCAATATCAGCGCAACGGGACATTTCATGGTAGGAAACCGCAGGGGTATTGGCGCCGCCGCGGGGGCTCTGTGCGTCGTATTTGGCGTGTACACGAACACATGCGTACGCTGGTGCGTGCATGGGTGCACATGTGAGAGGCTAATCATCTGTGGGCTTGTGACTCGATGGCAGTCATTTATCTGGTCAATAACAGCCATCAGCGTTATTACACACTGGAATAACAATTGAGATATTATTCTGTATGAATTTGCTCACATTGAAGACAACAGTGATCAACCTCTTCCTCCGCCACGGCTACCATTTTGTTCTGGAAGGTCTATATTATTAGTCATTCTAACCTTTTTTTTAATCTCGGGAATACGGTCCAGACCTAACTGCAAGAGGCGAAAATTGTTACTTTAACAAACACGGAGAAGCGATAAGACAGCGCATCCATACAACAAGATTCTATCTGCTCTGTGGGAATGAGGTTTATTACTGGAGCTGAGTTGGGGATGTTCTCTGCCTCTTCTTTCTGTAGTTTAACTGAATCTCTTCCAGAAGGCCTCAGTGCTGCCTGGCATGCTGCAGCATCATAAAGTACGTCTCTGAAGGTATGCAAGTTTAAATTCACTCTTGCCTGTATATTGTAAAAGCCCATATAAAAAAATTTTTTAAATCACATCAGTGATTCAGTACATATGTCGGGGGTCCACTGTCATGCACAAAAAAATTAATTGGAAGATGTGTAGTACAAAAATGTGACGATTGAAGCCCAAATAACTTTTGGGAAACAGCATGTGTCTCAAACTTGAGCAAGTGCTGCAGGGCGACCATTTTAAAACTTCTCATGTGAGTGTGTGGCGTAATGATCATTTTGGATTTTGGACAGAGGAGGCTTCCTCGAGGAACTCGTGACCTCTACTTGTGTCTTGATGCAGGTCCCCTCGGGTGCGAGTAAATCGTTCAGACCCCACTGAGCGAGCGGGCATGGCCACAGCCCACCGGGGTCAGAGAAGAGGACAGGAAAGAGGCAAGCTGTTGGCGTTCTTAAGGTCATACTAATTGTCGCAGACATACGACGTGCCTATAGTTAGACTGTGCTGAGGAGAAGGGGGAGAGGGTGCGTGGGGGGAGTGTTGGTGGTACAGGTGTGGACCTTTAATTAAATATCACTGCAAAGGTTAATGCACAAAACCAGGAAACTTAAACACATCTTAAAATACGACTTACACACCGAAAGGGTGCAATTAAAACCATTTCCTCAAGAGCTAAAAAATATATATATTGTGTGAAAAATAGTCCATACAATATTAGGTACAAGCCAATGAATTTGAAAGTATGAAAGTACTTTATTTGCAGATTTTTTTTTAACATCATAATGTTTTGACAACAATTACGACTTAACTTGAGACTTACTTTATTCTTTTATTTCAGACCCAGGTTGATCCATATCACATCATAAATAAAAAAAACAACTACGACAAGAAAACAAATAATAGGAATCTTAATAACAAAACGCAGTATCAAGCCATCCACAGTGATCAACGTCCAACATACAAACAATATTCGCCATTGGGTCCGCTGTCTGGAGTGAAATCTGATGGAAGCGCGCACAGGATTAAAAATGTAAACATTGATGAAGTCATTTTCTGACTCAGATGCTCTAATTAGATGGTGTCAGAATTGTTTTGCTACGCCTTATTTGTCATGATTTTTTTGTTTGTTTTACCAGTGCAGTATGAACTTTCATTACTTGTTATGATTTTATTATTTTCATGGAAGTCATTGACATTGCATTGTGCCACTGGCCTTACTTGGGGGTAGACACTGTTGGTTCATTCCCCACTCGGTGTAGGTATGAAAGTGAATGTGAATGGTTGTCTGATTGTGTACGTATGCTCTGAGATCAAAGGGTACCCTCCATCAGCCCATTCTGCTTTATTGATGGGGAAATTTAGAAATGTTGAAAAGTTTGATGAATACATGGTGTTTCCATCTTTGTGTTGCGCAACCACAACCGCCTGGTTAATTTTGATGTGAGGCGCCACGTTGAAAAACCAATGTGACGTCATGTCATTAACTGGACTTTCCCTTGCACCCACCAGTTGCTAGTGAGTGATATACCAGATTGTTGTCATATTTTGTAATATACTAGGCTTAGGGGCTGGACTCGTATCGCAAATCCACCATTGTCACACTACACAGGCTAGGACGGGTCCAGACAACTCAAAATCGGCTATGACACACTGCGTTTGTCTGCAACACGTCTCAAAACCGGGCTATATTCGTGAAGTCGGACGTCGATATGGGTCACGACAAGCAGCTCTATTCAGCCAACATGTACTGTCCGCTGAGGTTTTGTTGTCTCTACCCAACAATCACATGTGACAAATACTTTTATTTTGAGACCGAAATCAGCTTTCAAGTGATTCATAATGGACACGAGGAACGTTTCTTACATTTTTGAGTAATCACAAGCTGTCATGATCTGTCTGTTTTTGTTCCGAGTTCCAGCTGAGCGGTGGGCGTTTCCCTTCAGCTGCGCACCTGTCTTGCATCTCAATCATGCCACAACTTAAATACTGTCCTGCCGCCAACTGACTGTCGGATAATTCGCCTTGCTCAAGTCATTGTTCATGTGCAAACTTCTAGACGTTCCAGATTTTGCTCTGTTTTTCCTCATTCCTCGTTTGTTGTCCTCGATTTACTTGCAAGAAGTCATCTTCTTTAAGTTATTCTCTGTTTGTCACGATTTGATTCTCTTGTCCTTTTGAGACAGGCTATTTCCATTTGTATTTTCCTTGTCTTTTGCAAGGGCGTTTTGTTTCGCCCGTTTTATCCTGGTTTGTTGATCAGCATCATTTCACTTTGTCGGCTTTGCGCCATTTTTTTTCTGGAAATAATTTTGTAAATTATATTATCTGTGTCGACATTTATAGAGTCCAATTCTGTCCAGATGACCCCGACACCAGTAAATCTGACTCCTTCACACTCTCCTATGCATTTCCCTTGGTTGGCTTCACCCCAGACTTATCTCCATCTTTAACGATTCTGCTTCCCCGTTGCGGCTGTTTCCAAGGTTTTTAATACAGCGGTATGCCTTTAAGTCACCGCCATCCGGCTGTGAGCGCCGACTCTGCCCTCTTTTCAGCTGCACAGCTTGCGCTTGGCCTCAACCTCATGCTCTGATTTCTTTCTCCATCCTCTGCTACCCTTTGTAGCATCGCCAAAACAGGCAACCAACGCCGCCATTTTGGCCCTGTTGCATTAAATGGTCTTGCCAAATCCTCAATGCCTTCCCAAATTGCTGGCCTATGATGTGACATTTCTGAAACTAATCGTCCAATAAATGTGTCAACAGAACAACTTTTTCATATCTAAAACCTCAGTGAATTAAGATCTTAATGCAACTTGAAGATCCATCCAATGGATCATTGACTGTTGTTTTCTTAGCTCATCCCCATTTTATTTGCGCTATCTGGAGCTCACTCCAAATTAAAATTTTTGCTCACAACATCAAGCAAAAACTAAAATAAAACAACGAAGTGATGTCTCAAAAGTTGGGACACTCAGTCAAGGTACGACTGTAAACTTTCCCTATTTTTTTTTTCCAAGCCAAGAATTAAAAGCGACAACAGGAGATTTTCTGATACTTCAAGTTCCATTTCTAAGCAGTAGGGAAAAAAATAAATATCTGCACGGAGCAAAGCCTCACGCTCACTAATTTTCACCTCAGTTTGAACAAGCTCCCTGTTGGGAAATTACAGTCACAAATTATCTTATAATTAGAAGTGGCTCATAATTTAATTTGCAATGCCCATGAACTGAACATCACAAATGATTAGAATGTCAAACATGTCAGAAAAGTTGCAAATTTCAAGAAGAAAAAACATCTTGCTCCTTGATGGGTGTGAAAACAATGTGCATCTAAATATGACACTTTACTTCAACTCTGCTCTCTCCCAATTAAAGTTTGCTTTGTCTTAACTTCATGAAATCCTCTTTTTTTTTTTTTTTACTATTTTTTCCAATATAATTGCATTGAAAATAACCTGAACGTTTCTGTTGGTTAGTGCGGCTTCCTCATATGATATTGTTTATGCATGCAGATTGAGGAAGCAACATTCACAAGAAGCTCTGCGCTGGCACCCTGGACAGACTAGCATAATTAAATGTATTGACTGAACGGGATGCAATGAATATCCAATGCACATACTCAAGTCAGTCGCACAGATAAATTAAAGCTAAGGGTGCAAAAGAGGGAGGGGGGGAAAAACCAATTTATCTGAAAGAGCAAGGTGGAAGAAACTGTGGCTGTGCTAATGTTTCACTTAATTAACATCCTGAGCAACGAAAAGAGTACATTTATACAGAAGAGGTTGGAACCTTTTTGGTGAAATCATTTTATTTAATAAATGTCACGGAGCTTTAGTGATTGTTGTTTCACTTATAGTCTATTATAATTTCACTATTATTTTTATGGGACACTGGAAAAGTTGAATCAAGGGCAATCAGATTTCTTGGCTATGGAACAATCGTGATATTTGTCGAAGGAGTATAACAATGAAACAAACACATCACCTGACATTTTAGAACTTAAAAAAATATATATGTTTGTCTCCTAAAATCAAGAAGTATCCGAATTTCAATGTTTGGGTGGCGTTGGGAGACCTACATTAAAGCTCATAATAGCATCGATATAACTAAATAAATTGAACTCAATTCAAGAATAAAAGTCACGTCTTGTTGCTCTAAACATGAGGACTTTTTAGGACAAAATTAAAACTTGAGACCATGGACAAGCTCTCACTAATCATTTAATCAGATTAGATTGACATCATCTGCATGCTGCTCATTGACACGTGCAGTCGAAACAAAATCGCTCAACCAAGTGAACTCAAAAAACAACAAACATGCATATTTTCTCACAGGCAACTTTTCTATGACCTTTTACAGATTTTCAAACATATTGTATATCTGCAAGAAACTTGAATAGGGACAAATGTACAGCCAATGCTCTGGATGTCTTGTTCCATTCAACTGCCATTTGATTTGTAACGTATTGACTTAAAAAGATAATTTCCCGCAAGAAGATCAAGGAAAACCCTGGAGAGTAACGTGATGGAACGTGGTCAGTCAAAAAAGAAGTTCTCTGACTGATGAACAAGGAATAAATTACTAAAATAAAGTGGTTTGACGTCCATTTTTATGAAGCGCTTATCCTCCCTCAGTTGGGTCGCAAGAGTGCTGGCGGCTCTCGCAGCCATCTTAGGGTGGGAGGTACTAAACCCTATGGTGACACTGAAGGGAAAAAAATGGCATTCCCTCGCAATAATTGCAATATAATGGCGAGAGTTTTGCGAGAGGACGCATTTTTTGACGCGTGTTAATGTACTTCTGTCTCATCTTTGGGGTAAAAATAAGTGAGGGACACTTCTTGACTTCAATAACTGTTCGAAGTCCTCCCCCTTGACTCTTTCTGTCTCAGATGAACTATCCATCCATCAATTTTCCGAACCGCTTGATCCTCACTAGGGTCGCGGGGGGTGCTGGAGCCTATCCCAGCTGTCTTCGGGCAGTAGGCGGGGGAATCGGTTGCCAGCCAATCGCAGGGCACACAGAGACAAACAACCATCCACGCTCACATTCACACCTAGGGACAATGTTAAAGAGTTCAATCAGCCTGCCACGCATGTTTTTGGAATGTGGGAGGAAACCGGAGTACCCGGAGAAAACCCACGCAGGCCCGGGGAGAACATGCAAACTCCACACAGGGAGGCCGGAGCTGGAATCGAACCCGGTACCCCCACACTGTGAAGTCGACGTGCTGGACTGGACTACCGGGCCGCCCTCAGATGAACTATCGTTTCTCAAAAAGGCCATAAAGCTCACTTTAAACAAAGTGTCGCCTCACAAAAAAAAAATGTATTCCAAAAATGCCTTATTTCCCAATAATTGCGAGAAAATGTAACTTTTTTTTCCTTCTTCACCTTAGGGGCTCTGTAGGTGGGCAAAGCCCTCGCTTTTCCAGTGGATCTACGCTCCTATCCTCACCTATGGTCACGAGCTGTGGGCCATGACTGACAGAACAAATTGCGGAGATAAGAGGCTAAAATGACTTTTTCTCCGCAGGGTGTCTGGGCTTTTCCTTAGAAATAGACGAGAAGCTAAGTCATCCCAGAGGTGCTCAGAGAAGAGTAGCTGCTCCTCTGTAGATGAGCCAGATGTGTAGGCTTGGGAATCTGGGTAAGATGCCTCCCGGAGGTCTCATTGGTAAGGTGTACTGGGCACATCCCACCGGAATCATCTTCATCAAACAATCCAGAAGACACTAGCATGACTATACAGGTATCTCCCAGCTGGCCTTGGAATGTCACGGGATCCCCTCAAAACTATACACACATCAAATCTGCTTGACTGGAATACAACTATGTTGTTTGTTACTCTAAATCTGGAATTCACACAACATGAGCTTTCTCTCGATATCCAAATACCAGAAACCTATATTGCAACGACCTATTTCCTCATGTACACTATTGCAAAGCACGATCACTTAATGTTACCCTCTCAAAAGGAAGGCAGACAAATGGAGGTGCTCTACTCCTGTCTCCCGCACTTATAATCAAATAAAACCCGCAAAAATGTTGCATGGGAAAGCAATTCATGACACTGAAACGTAAAGAAACAATAAGACGGTACACTTGTGTCCTTTGAGTAGCCACGAACAATAGCTGCAACAAGCAACCCCCAGCCTCCCACTCCTACGGTACTCCCACTACAACTACAAGAAAGACATTTGCATGGTGGGCCCAACGATGGCTGCACATTGTGATGTAAATACACCCGCGCAGGCCCATGAATCTAAATCCAACGAGCTCTAAATTGTCCAATTCCAGTGCTCTTCCAGTGCCATCGATTTAGAATGCATCAGCATTAGAATTGCTGCCGAGTGCTCACGTTTGGAAACACTCGAGGCACGTCTGGATTACATCCAATTGCTTTGGTCTGGCTGAATTTTTTTTTTTAAAGAACCCACACACAATTTGTAGTAAAGGTTGTAAAAATAATTTGAATTGTTGCTCTTCATCTTAACGCAAGAGCATCCGCCGCGTAAGTGGTCCATTAACCATCCGTTCAAGAGAATTACTCTTAAACGGTCCCTTTTGTGTTTGTGTAGTTTTTCCCACTGAATATCAAGTCATTCTTATGAACAAACGGTGTAGTAGGTTGACTTGAAAATCCAGGGTAAATCTTGGAAAAGCATAAACAGTTACTGTACATGCGTTTCACAGAATCGTGGATTTTTCTCCAAACTGTCATGGCGGACACGCTTACCAGATTTCATGTAAAAGGGACACACTGGTTGTTGCTATCAAGACTTGAACAGTGGTCACCCTGGCGAGTCACTCGCAAGGGCTTTTGGGGACAATTTTTTCCTCATATGCCTTCCTGAAGCAGCCCACCCATTTTTTTTTAAACCCAAGCTCAGGACCAGTGATGGCTAAGTATCAGGGCAGTGACCGGGAATTGAACCTGATATCTGGACAAAAGGCACTCGAATATGCCACGGCATTACCGGTGTCAGGAGCCGCCAGTTGTGTAGAAGACTGGTGGTGGGACAAATAATATACAATACCCTGACTATAATATAATACTGTGCAGGATGCTTTAACTCAGGGATGGGCAACTGGAAGGTTGTCCAGGGACTATTGGAATAATTACCCCGCTTCCCCCCAAACCTCCTTCCCCACCTCAAATATTAAAATAAAAATTTAAATTTTATTTTGTGCAACCCCAAATAAGTAGAAAACACTGAGAAATATTGAATATGTTTCCAACAACAACAAAAAAAGAGGATGAAATGGGCATGAGAAATCTCAGAAAAGAACCGGAAAAAATGTTTATATCTAATATTTATCATATAAAAATTATGGGGGGAATAAAAAGATAAAAATAATCTGTCGCTATGCAAATTGACATGTTTTATACTGCCCCATACCACCACGTCAGGAGAACTAATATTTTCGGCGTTGAATTTGGAATGATATGTAGGACAACCATGGTACTTCCATAATATAAAAATTTTGAGCGAATTTATTTTTGTGAAAAATTTGCTTTTAAACTGTATTTAATTCCTTGTTTGGCAGTTTTGTGCCATCCTCGAATAGTAATTTTTATGCAAAAGAGGACTTTTTAAGACATCAATAAATAGCATTAGAATGGGCTGCATTAAACATGAACATCATGATAAATATCTTCCTGACAGTGTCACTCAAAACTAAAGATGATCTTTTTGATGATTGCCTTTTGTTGTATTTGGTACGAACTATCTAAGTAATACATGTCATGCTGTCATTAAGTTTTTATTGTGATATTCTGTAAATCCATTCCTCACATGCACAAAGTCGTATCTCAGTGCATGACATTTTTTGGACTGTGACGCAAACTGATCAGGTCCTTTTATTGTTGAATTGTCATAGTTGACTGTAACTCTCAATGTCTCAATAATCATATTATTTCTTGCATTGTTCCATTGTCGCTACATGTATACATTACATACAGTAAGTAAGGAACAGCAAGCAGTGCCCATTTTTGCCCTATTGTTTGCCAGTTGCAATCAAACAATGCAGTACTTGCTTTTGCCCAGCCAGAAGCACAAATTCAAACAAACAAGGCAATTTTTTTTAAGCTTGCAAACCGAGTAGGCTGGCAGCGACGCCATTGTCACACGTGGTATGCCTCATATTGGCGAGCACGTCAAACAGAGGTGGGGCACTGTCCCTAGGGTCCACTATCACAGCAGGTTAACCTGGCACTGCTTTTCCAGAGGACTGATTGCCAGGCCCCCCTGTCGTTCGAGGTAAACCAACAATTTTCCATCAGCGGGGAACATGGCTTTATTAGTAAAAGTAAAAGGGGGGTGGGAGCTATATGCAGGAGAAGAGTGAAATTAACTTCATAAAGTGATGATGGAAGACCTTAATCCTTTTAAGGGCACTTATTGAAGGAGGCCTACTCAAGATTTAAAATGTAATCCAAGACGATTATTGAAGTTGAGGGGTTTTGTTGTTGTTGGGTTTTTTTTTTTTTTTTGGAATGTAACATCTTTTCTGACACGTTGTAGTTTTACATGTCAAAATATGTTTTGCGGCAAGACGTTAATAATATTCTTCTTTAGATTTGGGGTTACCAACTGACTTTCCTTTAATTTTATGTCAATGAATTCTTCTATCTACAGTATATGAAGACATTGATTGTGTTCATGAATTCTCAATAATTATCAACAATGATTTAATAGACAAGGAAACAGACAAATCTCAATATTTCAAATGTTTACATCTCCACATTCCAAAAGGAAAAAACAAATTTTCCGGTGAGCTACTTATATAACAGGGCCGAAGGCTACACATTTGTTTCCTCCAACCGAGTGACCCTTTCATGAGATGATAAATATTTCCTTTCTTTGATGACGTGAACCATTTTGGAGTTGAACCACCACTGCGGTTATCAAATATGGTTCGAGCTTAGTGTGAGTTAGGATCTGCTTCAACGGCATTAAAAATGTCATTGTGGTAAATACTTGGGGGGGTGGGAGGGGGGTCATCTTAGCATCGTTGAGAAGACTTTCTAAATCGAAATGAAACATCCATTTTAACAAAAATTGTCAGCAAAAAAAAAACATGCTTCAAATACAATTTTATTTTGGGGGGGTGCACTCATTGAAATACCATTGATAGAATTTCTAAACGCTTAATTCTTTCCAGGGTACTCATACGTAGCCCTTGACTACCGTTAAAATATATTTACAGAAGCAATTAAATCCTAATTAAACACATTCAACAGTTGGTCCGTCCATGTCAATATCAAAACATTGTTTTCATAACTCTGTATCTGTTAAAAAAAAAAAAAAGTTGCATAAACCCACAACAATTAAGATTTGATCTCATCATTTGTTGACTCTCAGAATCCCATCGTACCAGTGTGAAAACATCCACCATAGAACAAAATAACATGGGGGCAGAAAATCAATAGGATATTCCAGATATGTGAATGTCAAGAAGACACCACCAAAAAGATGCAAAACACAATCAAATCTTAAAAAGAAAAAAAAAATCTAAACTGTGTTTAAAACACACGCGCACACACACACACACACACACACACACACAAAGAGACTAGTTTGAGGGCAAACAAGAAGAGCCGTCTGGTTTTCAAGGTCCCCATTTGTTTTTCTATGTTTCACGTCAGGCTGGTGAGCCGCAGAGGGTTCAAAGGCCATCGCTGGGATTACAGCACATGTAAGGACCCCATACTGCGGCTTGACATGTCCACCAGCTTACAGTGCATTTTTCTCTGACAAAGCAGGGTCACACTCAAACGAGAAGGCATGGAATGCATTCAAACATACATCGAAAGTGAAGCCAAGCTTGGGAGAAACTCCATCCGAGAGGTTATTTTGTTGGAGTTGCATTTTTTGGGGGGGGGGGGGGGGGGGTTGACAAAGTTATATCACAAAGTCAAGATGTAACATCAATGAGCCGCAGTGGCGCGGGTTGCCATCCATGGGGGCACAGTTAAATAGTCCTTCACCTATGGACATGTACTGTACGTTTTTTGCAGCATTCCTGCAGTGAGCGTTTTAACTAGTGTATCTGAAGCAAAGTGGGCAGCAACACAAGAATGATAATATCCATCCATCCATTATCTGAACTGCTTACCCTCACAAGGCTTGAGGGCGTTGGGGAGACAGGCTGACCTCGGGCAGTAGGCGGGGTACAACCTGAGCTGGTTGCCAGCCAATCGTACGATACAGATAGACAAACAATCATACAATTTAGAGCAGGGGTGCCCAAACATTTTGAACCGAAGCTCTACTTTTCAATCAACCAACCTCCCGCGGTCGACCGGTTATCGCGCACGCCCGCATACGCACGCACAAGATGCACAAAACAGAAAAATCGACAAAAGAGTTTGTTAAAAGGAAATCGCTGCCTACCTGATTGGGAGACCTGCACAGGATGCATGCGACGCACTTCTGCAGACTGTTCACTATCGTAGCTCACGGGTGCCGTTTTAAAATGCTTCTCTCGGCCCTCCAGAGTGCCATCCGTGACGCCGCGAAACGAACTTTGACTGATGATGATAATAATAATAATTTTAACAAGCCATATCGCAACACCTCTGGTCCCAAGCTGCAATTGCAGACTGCAGAGTGCGAACAACTTCCGGTGACGCAGGTCATCCGCCACTGTAAATTAAAAGTGACTTGTTTAATTTTATTCTTAAAATCCTTTTTTTTTTTGTGAAAGTGAGACTGATAGGATGATTAAGGTGCAGTGTGCATTAACACAAAAATATGACTAACATGCACGGAGACACACAAATGTTTGCTTGTTGTTGTTTTTTTTTTCACAGGACCCCCGGGACTGACTTGGGACTAGTCCGTGAACTACCGGTCGATTGCGATCGACGTAATGGGTACACCTGATTTCGAGTGTCCAATGAACCTTGCATGGTTTGGGAATGTGTGAGGAAACCGGACTGAGTAACCCACCCCACCTCTCGACCCCCCGCAGGCATAGGCAGAACATGCAAATTCCACACAGGAAGGTCGGAGACAGAATTCAAACCCACCTCGGCACTGTGAGGCAGACGTCCACCGTTTTGTCGAATGATAATATCAAAGTGTCAAAATATCGATGTGCCTATGTACAGCATCAGACAGTGAAACCAAGCAGACTGAAAGCAGCAGTGTATGAATCAATTGTACGACAATAACAGGAGTCAGCAGTGTCGCATCCAGCCGATGAACTAAACCTCTGTCGATAAATTGTCTATTTCACTGCAAAAGCAAAACTTTTGATATTGACAATATCAAATCAAGGCAAAATATGTTCATTCTTCTGCCGTTTTCCTTCTTGCCAGGCAGTTCTTGTGTAAGAGTGTTTTAGTTGCGTCAAGCATTTGTTTGGCGTAAAAAATTTAAGGTACAATTCATTTAGACTTCATAACTTCTTTTGAGCAAGTTTATCGTAAAATGGGTAATACCATAATTCCTCTAGTGTATAATGTCTCAATAAACTAAGTTTGAAGACTGTTGTTTTTATAGGCGAGCTTTGTTTACGTGTTTTAAGAAATCTTTCGTCAAATCTCCCTGTTCTGCCATCGGATCATTTTGCTTAAATGAAGCAATGTATTCCTCATTGCATTGCTCATGTTTGCTGTTTTTACTCCAATTTTTGCTGTGCAAGCAGAAGAGAGTGACATTTATTATACTTAGTACATGGGATATTTCCATTGAATAAAAAGAGACAAAAACAGGATGTGACTTCAAAGTATGCAATCTCACCAAAAAAAAAAAAAAAAAAGAAAGAATGGGAACATCCTTGGAAGAACAGTCATCATTAAAACTGCGTATTGACTGACAGGGTTGCCTATGGAAACGCAACCTCCTCAGCCGAGGTCGTTATGTCTCACTCATAGGTGCTTAAAGGCTTCTTTAACGAGGCCCGTTTGTGGATCAACCATTACTCTGGTGTTAATGAGCGGCCACTGCGCACGAGGACACGCCGAGGGCCGGGTGGTAGTTACCGATCAGCATGGGAGCGTCATAATCCTTCCACTGATGAACTCATCTGTCTGTATGGTCACTCCACCCTCAGACGTGTGCTAACATGCCATAAACGCTCTTCGCTCCTGCTCTTACCCGGGGGCACCTCTGCCACCTGATTAGGACCCGGGATCAGGGCCCAGGCTCCCCAAAGACTCCGCCGCTTAATTCCACCCTTCGTCTTCTCGGCGCCTCGTCCATTAAACTGTGGCTGTGACGAGGGAGGGTGGGACGGGGTTGAATAGGGCCTGCTCATCTCCCCCTTCGCCAACCCCCCCCCCCCAAAAAAAACAGACCTCCTAGGATTGTCTTTCATCAACAGCTTGCAGTGACACCTTCCAAACATGCAACAATGGAGGGAATTTCTCATTCAATCTGTTTAAAGTGCCTCACTAAACGTGAAAATATAGGCCACCAATGTCCTTCATTACATGCATTTGTCATCACTGTAAGAAGCCCCTCCCAAAAATGTTCTGATTTATTTGTCAAGCTTCTGCGGCACAGGAGTCCCTCAACCCTCTGTGGGGAGGGCAAACGATGCATCAGCCCCCTGCCCCCACGCCCCGACTCAGGAGACTCAAGGTGGGAGGGAAACCCAAGCAACACCCCTGGAACTCCCGGGCGCCCAGATGCACATTCCCCATCAACGCCTCCTTTGCACGAGAGCCAAAGAGGAAAAAAAAGAAGACAGGACGGCGTGTCAGATTGAAGTGCTTAAAGAACCTTTATTTATTTATTTCTGTCTTTTTTTTTCCCGGAGTCATGTTTATATTCATAAGTGGCAAAACGAATGCGGATGCTTTCAAAAATATATTCATCAAGCTGACAGCACGCTGACACCCGCGTGATACGCTGACATTGTCTTACACGCGTGTAAACACATCACTATCCATCACATGATGTCAAGTCCGTGTCCTACAGTCTCACCTGCGCTATCAAGTCTTTGTTACCGTGAACAAAACGTGAAATAATAGCTGCGAGCAGTGCATTTCTATCTGTGACGTGGTATACTCAAGTTTGACATGCAGCGGAATCCCGCTCATTGCGGGGGATTCATTCATTGCTAGGTGAAAATCCACGATGAAGAGACAACATTTTAAAAACATGTTTGGAAAAGCTGCAAATCGTTACCTGCAAATTGTTGAACCTAAATGATTGGCTTGCGATATAAGGAACAAGAGGTCAACTTGTTTTTGACAGCAAACATGACTTCATCAAAGCCATCGCAACATTTTGTTCCGACGCTTGTAATTACTTGCAACTCGTCAAAAAATAGTCGGACAGCAACAAACTATTATTTGAATCAAATATTAATCTGTTGATTTATTCAATGAATTGTAAAATAAAAGAAATGGTTTGAAGGTATTTCCCTTTCTTCAGAAACAGGACTTCAAATTAACAGTCAAAAAATCGCACAAAGAAATGAATAATGATTCACTTACTCATTTGGTCCGGAACATGTAGAGAAATTCAGCAAAAATATTGATCATTGTTTTCCAAATTACAAAAAATATTTGCAAACGTTTTATTTGGATCAAACACAAAGCTAGTCTGCTTTCATGGAGGACGACAGAAATCTGAGAATATTTGCCATAGAGATGCTGAAATTCTGATGTCTTCAACGGTTTGAAAGGCGTCTTCACAATTAATCGGTTGTCCAAAATAATTTGATTCAGTTGATCAATGATCATTTGTTGATGAATCCATTCATCTTTGAATCTCTACGAAATAAAATGGAACAGAGATATTAGGCAGTGATCGAGCAAGGGTTTTATCTAATTTGTTGAAAAAATAAAAATATATATAAAAGATGTATGGGATGACAGGCAAGAAATACCTCTCCCCATTTTGGAAGATGCTTTCTTACGAGCAACTCATCATAGAATAACAAAATGTAAGTGGAGATTGGGTGGCACTCAAGCAAGGTTTAACTAGTCATAGACAGCGAATGAGACTGATGTCTATAGGATTGCTGGCAAACACCAGGGCTCAATCAATGACACATAAAGACAAACCAACATGACAAGAGTGAACAGCACATTGACGTGTTGAGTGCCAACCGGCTGGCCGTCAATACGTTTACTGACCAGAAAGGTCCCGTCACTGTCAATGAAAGTCAATCAAATTAGTCCTGTCCGGGCCACTACCTCAAGAAGACCCGAGCCCAGACAGCGTCCGCAGGGGTGGACGCGGAGAGGACTGATTATCCTGTAAATAACCGGCGTCGCTCGTCCACGACACCAAATAAAAATATATATTCCAAAAGACGACAAAACAGGCAAATGGTTGAGGGAGAGAAAATGAAAGTTTGGCATCGCTCATTTGCATGTGACAAAGCCCACACTTGCATTGTATTTGTTTGTCCCCTGAGGTGAGGAGAAGCCTCTGGAGAGCAGCAGCCAGCCAAAATGTTGTTTAGATCACAGTGATAATGACTCGGCCAACAAGAGTCCGTCGTCGCGGGGACCGCCGCTGTTCCTCTTTCATTTGGCTCTCATTAGGTAAACCTGTGACGGCCTTCTACCACTGGTGTCTCTTAACGATGTTAAACATTTGATGCAGACGTGTCGCAACACGTCTCAAATGAAATCAACAGCAAAGTGTTTGGAAATTTAGCTCAGTTTTAACAGTTTGCACCGTTTGGCTTTTTTATATTAGGCACGTGCCAAAGGCTGCCGAGAAGATTTCATTCATCGCGGTTTTAGCTAACCTGCGTGTTCAAATATTCTCCATGTTTGCCTTTGTGGGGACCTATTCATTCATTTAATATTCATGCAAGTTAAAATAGTTGAGCACTTTATTTTATTAGATGGTAGTAACATTTTGATTGTTCTCCATGTTGAAAGAAACTTCAATATCGCTAAGGCGACAGACACAACAAATCGCCGGGAAATAGAGTAATACTAACTGGGAGTTTTGTTCTTGACATATTACAAAAGGTCAAATACATTTTTAAACCTATAACTTTTGAGTTTGTCGCCATCTTCGGAAGAAACAAACCAAATGTCCGAAAATGATCTTGTAGGGTGAATCCACACACACACCAAAAAAATGTCATATACAGGTAACTAGATGTGATATGGTATCAGAAACTGGTCTAACTGTCCCTGACAACCTTAAAGAGGTCGTAACATAAATCAAATAAAAATGTTAGTTTGCTGCAAATTTCAAAATAAATTATTTCTCACAATAAAAAGTCTGACAAATATTTTTACACATATTTCTGATTTGCGGTCCGTGACTGAAAAGTTGAGAATTACTGACAAGTTAGACTATATTCTGCATCTGTCTGCCCTTTTATGGTCCAAAGTTGAACAAGCTTTTGAATTTAGCTCTGTTCTGCTCGTTTCCTCCGAGGTGGCCTTTCACAACAAGACGTTCCCAGCAAACCCCCCTCTCCCCCGCCCCCACTTCTCTACTCCCCTCCCTGAAAAAGATGTGATGCAAAATAGCCACAAGGTTTGTTCCATTACCTGCCAGCCTTCTCTATAAAAAAGTCCACACCACCCAGTCACCGTCCTTCATGGGGTCCCTCAGGGCGCGTCTCTGGTGTGTTTGAAGATGAAAGGCGGCGAGGTAAAGGCAGCCTGTTTACAGGTGTCGGGGAAATTGAAAATTTCCTCAGCGGAGTGTGGCGCTGAATAGAGGAGGAAGTTTTGTGAGAGTCTGGCATCTCACAAACACTAAAATCCAATCTCACACTCACATCCAACCCCAAACACAAGCCACAAAGCCCAACACAATCCGTTTGTCCACCTTCTGATCAAAAATAAACAAATACATAAATAAATAATGCATGTAAATTACAATGCTACTGAGTCAAACTGTCCCCGTCATTCAACCTTTTTTAACTGCACAAGCCATGTCTTAAGGACACTTAACATTATTTACCATCACACAAGTGTAAAAAGAAGTGAAATATTGTACAGCAACGTCAAGGCCTTTTGATATCGGATTCAATACATTTTTTTCCCTTTATTTACGCTGCCATGAAGCATATCTCAGTGGTGCCACTTTGAGCGAGTACAACCTTAATTGTGTTACTTAAACCATGCATCCATCCTTCATAGAACTACAATGAAACTAATTACTCACCCTTGGATGGCGTTGTTTCCCGTTCCACGGTTCCTTCTGAGGTGATGTCACACGAAGAAAACCTCGAGCTAAAACAAATAGGACTGGAGTTGATGCTGCAGGCCAGAATATGCTCACTAAACTGAAATCTCACAAGATGTCAAATCTCGAGTGAGAAGACATTGCTCCTTTTTTTCCGGCTAAATTTTAGACTCTGGAAAGAAATTAAAGGTTGCACAAATGAAAAAAAGAAAAGTGGTTCCACCGTGAACTCAATGTCCATCATGAAATATTTTGTGAGGACTTGGCTGGATTCAAACACATTTGGAGAGTGGATTGCACGAGAATAAGACACCTCAGTCAAACTGCGAGTCTCATTTACTCAGCACCTTTGCGCTTTTTCAATGAAAGCTTGGAGGCGAACGTTGATGTTCTACAAGTGGGAAGCACTTCTTTATAGGTCAAATTCCCCAAAATTTTTAGTCTGTTAAAATTCATAATCTCATTGGTACTGTGGTACTGTTCGATACAAAATGAAGGTTTTACTTACTCGTTCTGAGTGTTTCCGAACCTACTGGAACCTTGAGGCATCTTGGGTTTAGTTACTCGAGCCATGGCTATGGTTACCTGGAGTGACGTCTTTGGAGCCAACCAGCATGCCATACCATTGAGACACTGTCTATTTTCCATGCGCAACATACACAACACAATACATTCTATGGCAAGCGGTGTTTTGGAATTCAAAGAAGAGGATTTTTACATACAGGAGTCGACGGAAGCGGGCGTTGTCAAACCTTACACGAATGAGCCAATCGGGACATCGGAGCCGGTCAGTGGAAGAGAAAGTGATGATGGTGACAATGCCACTGATGAGCCTGGGTGACAGTCGACACAATACTGCGCAGAGTGGATGGGAAATAGACTGGATTGTTTTTGCTCCCTTGTATCTGGACATATTTGTTCCTGCAAACTCCAGTCAGTAGCACAACAGTTTTAAAGACATGAACAGTCGGCCGTGACGTGCTCGCTGAAGGAAAAACCGTTGGCATGGGAGCTGATTTCAGCCTTGGTCAAACCACGCTTGTGTTCCCAATGCTTGGCGACAACAGTTGACCACACTTTCCTCCCTGCCGATTGACTTTCCGATCCACCGGTCATGTATTTCTCTCTTCTTTGGAAAGGTGAAGAAACTTTTGCCACTCCCTTCATCTTTAGTGCAACCAACTGCCAGATAATGAATGAACCATTGTTGAAGTGCTAAAGCACGTGGAAAGCAACTGAACACAAAGAGCACAAAACCACATGCCACAGGAGCCACTAAATTGTTTGTCTTCTGTGACATCACATCTTTGGAAATACCTGATGACGAGAGGTGGCGAGGTTCAAACCGCAGACGACACATTTTGAGTTGTATTGGAGATTAAACTGCTGTCCACCAACGATCGCATCGCATCGCTTTTTAAAAAAAAAATATGTCAGTTATGCACTTGAAAGGAATTCTGGAGGTCTCAGGAGAAACAATCTTTGGTTTCTGACCTTTAAAGGAGTAAGGCAGGCGAGGTGGTGGGGGTAGAGTTGGGGGGTGTCATGGTGGGTGGGTTTGTTTGTTTCTACACTGTGCCAGGAGAAGTGACAGCCATTCCGGCTCTGTCGCAGCACCGCATTCATGTGTGTGAGAAAGGAGGCTGCAGATCTCAGGATGAAAGGCGGCGAAAGGGGGACGGCGGCTTTTGCACAGGAAGGCTGTGAAGTTGGACGTGGGCCTCGATGCAAAACATGAAAATACAATCAAAGTACGATATGTCCTACAAACAAAAGAGAGGATAGAGTAGAAGAAAGAGGTAGAAAATTTCAAATCACACTCATATATTGTATCGCAATGATGTTGACATGCTGTACAGTGCAGATAATATTGAAAAAAAAGGCAATGTAAGCGTCAATTTACGCCCCCCCCCCCCCCTTCGGTGTATTTATTATTTATTTATAGTTAACTTGCATGATGCAGATTACGGGGTAATCCCAAATAGCAGAGGGACTTTATCAACGCAGCCCAAACAAGAGCTTGGCTCCCAGGAGATTACGGTACTTGTATAAATGCATCTTAACTATATTTAAATGTATTAGCTACATTTTTACACCATATCTATCAGGGGTTCAAATCATTTGAGATCTGGGTTAAAACCATGTACAAAGATACGAGACAGGATTTGAAAGCATTAAATGACCAGTAATTTATTTGAAATATCAAGCCGGATGAAGGGAATTCAGATGCATTGTGACTGCAAGACTGCATAGTACTGTAAAAATAAATAAATTAATTATTTATCTACGCAGGTGTTGCTTGAGTTATGATTCATGCTTGTGTGATTATTATTGGCTGGTTATGAGCTGCTTCTTTCACAGTAAAGCTGCTCCACATGCACACTTGTGGTGGTTGGGGGGTGGGGGGCTCTAAATGTATAATATTCTATTAAATGTATGAGTTGAATTATTATTAACCGAACCTGCTAAAGGCAAAGTGGTTATGGGTATTAGAAATAGCTTCATTCCTGTTCAAGTTTGGGGGTTTGGGCCAAGACGTTGCCTTGACAACCAATTATTCTTACTTCAAGTCTTTAACGCAACGACTGGGGACATATTCGTTATTTTATTGAAATGTAATTAAATTTCACTGATCTAACAGTTTTATTTTACAGTCTAATTTGGCCTCATTTTTAGGCATAAGCCTTCATGTGGATAAACAGGTGAGAATGGGTACACACACACACACGCGCGCGCGCGCGCATACAAGCAAAATTAGTCTCAAACTATTTTTTATATATATTTTTTCTTTATATTTGTGTATTTTTTCTGTGTCAGATGCTTTCTTTTAACGGCGCATTTGAATGTGTTATAGCGCAGCAGCCAACGATGCTTTGCCTCGCCACGTTCAAGTGCACAAGCAAGCTTCGCACCGGCCACTGCTGCAGATGAATATATTCACGGAAAGAAAGGAAAGAAAGAACGAAAGGAAGAAAGACGATAGGGAGGTCCCCGTTCTGAAAGAAAAAAAAGAAAGAAAGAAAGACCAACTACTGCGTGGAACATTCCAGCCGGCCCGGTACACACGCACGCGCACACGCACACCGCGTTGTCGCAGCATTGATTCAAGAGTGACTGACAAAAACAAAAACTTAAAAGTCACCTTTTACGGCTTTAAAAGTTACAAATGAAAGAAAAGGTCGAAATAGTGCGACGTCATTAAAGACGGACAGGAGGTAGCGCTGATTTTAAACTTGCGCACGCGGAGTTGTCATTTCGAAGGAGATTGAATTTATGAAAATAAATTCGACATGACCATAAAGTGACTTCTACACACGAAATGATGCCAGTTTAATCGAGTGTAATTGTAAGAAAGTCGTTTTAATGGAGGGAAGGAAGGAGAAGCAGCAGCAGCAGCAGCAGCTCTTCCCTTCAAGTCTGGATCGATATGAGCCCAGCAGGGGCCGAACAGGAACCGAGCGGCATGCGGACCCACTGAGCATAAATGACCTTTCCCTACAGCTCGTGGCTCCTTCCTCCTCGGAGGTCACTGGGCCACTTGCTTATTATATAGAAACCCAATGCGATGCTGCATGCGACCGCGTCAACATCCGTTCTTCGCATATGCTCTCCTTTTTTCCACCGACAGTCCCGCCAGTACGATCCAAATTTAAAGTAGCATTGGGGGCAGGGGGGGAGATGGTAGTTTACACGTGTTGCATGTGACTATCAAGTGAACATTGCTCACTTCAAGCAAGTTCGAACCCAAAAGTCAAACATTTGTTCGTGGAAGAGCCAGGAGCACAGACAACACAGTACATCTTGGAACTCCAGGAATGAGACCCAGAGACTAACCGTGTCATATCATCACAAATCATGTAAAGCCCCAGGCTCTCTCTCTCTCTATAGATAAGATAACCTTTCGAAAAAAATAAAAAATAATAAAAGCGTTTCATTTTTATATATATACTGTGTATATATATATATATATATATATATATATATGAGTTCATGTTGTCAATTTCAGGGCTATATTGGGTGAGTTCTCAATATTTTTCAGGGCCATTTTTGAAAAAAGGTAATGTCAGAATATTTGTTTGGCGAATGAGATGCCCAAATGTTGGGTAGCCAGTCCACCGTTTAGTTTGTCACAATTTTAAAGCCTTAAGCAACATTTGTTCCATGTATTGGTAGCCAAGCAAGTTGCACAAACGGGTTGTCAACTAGCATGCGGAGAACAAACACCAAGTTCAAGTCCAAAGTCGAAACCGTCCCCTTGTGGACCAGCCAGGACCACAGACGCTGAACACAAACCGGTATGTGCATGCAACCAGCCCTAATGCAATTCCTATTCGAACCTTGCAAGTCAAGTTCAAGGCCAGCAATGAAAATATCTCATGTTGTTTATCATTACTGAAGGACACATTTTTCGACAGATCGAAAGACCGAGCGCTGACTCGAAGGCACACATCGGCCGCCTCACTGTTGCCTCAAATTGGACCTTATGATTCAACTTCAAGGCAGAAGTTGTATATTTGAACATTTGTTTGAAAAATATCTGAAAGGATATATTATATACTATACATATAGATTGGTAATCAAGCACTGACGAGCATGTATACGTACAACGTGGTCCCTATTGAGAAACTATGGTGGGTAGCGGGGGTGGGGAGGTCAGGTTATTAACGAACATATACAAGTACGTGAGAAGTGTGTTTTGCTTACTAAGATGTGAGGAAACCTTGTCGAGTTTTTAAAGTTTTGTACCACTCTAAATATTAACGTGTTGATTGAGAGGTTTGCATTAGCATGACGCTAACGACACATAAAAGAAAGGAGTAAATTAGCACTTCCAACATTTTTTTTATTATATTTATATGGAGTCAATGTTTTATCACAGTCAGGATGAAAACACTTCTTTAAAACTTTTTTTTCCAAAACAAAAAAGCACGACGAAAAACAACTGCCTCTGGAGTTTTTAAGATCTTAAATTTGTACATATTTATAGTCCAAAACAAAAGGAAACATTCTTTTTATAAATACTGTTTCATCTGTAGCAAGTAAATACCATAATTTAATTACAAATGGATAAATATGGCAGTTGGTTATTTACATGCACGCACACACACAAACACACACGCTCACACAATACAGGAAGGACTTACAGGAAAAACAACACAAAGTTTAAATTTTCCTCAACAGTCCTTCCACATATAGCATGTTTGCTAGTCACAATTTGCAAAGCACAACAACAACAAAAAAATCGGCACAGGTTAAGCCCGGCAAACTTTTTCTTCTCTTCAAAAAAGGATCCCAAGAAAAATGTACATTCACAAGCATGATAAACGGGGTGTGTCCGTGTGTTCAACTTTGGCACGCTTTTCAGTTCATAGGGCCTTTCAAAGTTTCTAGTATGGTACAATCAATTTGCCTGTTTATGATCACAATATGGAGGAAAATCGTTCTTGGATTATGTGCACTAAGAGTCCAGTTCAAGCGATAGCTACCATCGAAGAAACATCGAGACACCAAAAAAGACAAATCTAGCACAATGAACGTGAGCCACTATTTACAATAGGAATCTATTATACACATCTCCCTCTGTTGCGGAGGAGATGAAAATTACCATAAAATACACAATATGTGTCCCAATCTCCTTTCTTTGGGGGTTGGGGGGGGGGGGGCAGTGCTGTGAAATGAGTATGTGTGCCTTCATTATAGGTAGGGGGCCTACACATACCATTCACTGAAATTGGACGAGAGGCCGCTGTGGCTGGTGCTGCTGTGCACGACCGAGGCCGGGGACAGTGTGGTGTTGCTTTGGGTGTCGGTGGTGGGTGACACCAAGCCCGGTGGGGTGGAGGACTCGTAGCCCGAGCTGGCTGCCGGCGAGGAGTCGGACGCAGATGGGGGCGACTCGTGCACCTGCAGGGTGGTGGTGAGGTGGGTGGGTTCATTTTGGTACATGTTAGTACGGGCACCAAGTGGCTGTTAAGCATTTATTAAATGTCTGTTACGTTTCTTAGATCTCCATTTGATTCAAGGCCGTGCAGTGAGGAACATCGTTCACGGTGATTTCATTGCGATTTATTTATTTATTTTATAAACTGGGATTTCCTAATGAAATTTGGCATCTTTTATAGATTTTTATACAGTGAAAAGAGGACAAGGACAGCTTAAACATTTCATTTTTAAGTCAGTTAAAAGTGCCAATCATGTAATTTCTCATTTATTGCACAGTTTTCAGTTGTTTGTCACACACCTCAAACAAGTTTATTTTATGTATAACACATTTCACTAGCTTCTGGACAGAAAGCAACATTGTCCACAGTGCATTCTAATTATTATTTCCATGGGGGGTGGGGGTGGGGTCCCATATATTTTTTGTATTGAAAATACGACATATACAGTTTGTTATACACTGAACAGGGGAGAGATGATGCATTTATTTATTTGTACCTGCAGTGTAATTTCTCGTTCCTTGCACTTTTGTTACATACTTATTACACATCTATTACATGTATGACGTTTTACTAGACTCTGAATCGCAAAGACCATTGTCCACGATGTTTTTATGAAGATTTATTTAGTAAATGGAAAATCCTCTTTGCATTCAGAATTTGGCAGATTTTATAAGTGGTTTTCTGCAAGAAAAGGAGATAATCGAAGTCTACTCTGGATGCTGCACAAAATTATGCCAACCGTATTACTCATGCTTATTCTGCTGTTACTGCATGAATTGTTCTTACCTTCATGTGTTTTCGTAGGGAGCTCGGGTGCGTGTAGGATTTGTCGCACATCTTGCACAGGTAGGGCTTGTCCGAGGTGTGGACATGCATGTGCTTCTTTCGGTCACTGCTGTTGGCAAACCTCCTGTCGCAGCCTTCAAACTCGCACTGGAAGGGTTTCTCCCCTGTTCAAAATTTTAAAAAAAATACATACAAATAATATGTTTATAAATAAATAAATGCGATGAGGAACACGCCCAAAATGCCTCAGGCTGAAATGCATGTGGAGGGAAGAAACAGTTTTAAAAAAAAAAAGGAACCCAGCAACAACCAAAAATAACAGCGCTCTTCCTGCATATACAGAGCTGAATGGGGGTTAGCTTGCTTTGCCTAAATAATGCGCATATTGATTGGGGAGGGGAGTTGCTGGGGGGTGGGGGGCACAGGGCCATCGTCAGAAGGCCCACAGAAGGTGCACCATTTGCTTGAGAGACAATAAAAATCTAATTAGCACCTGGCCTTTTTCACGGCACCTTTCATGCAACTCCCAAGGAGATATGTGGGCATATGAAAAGGCTGCGAACGGCCTGTCTGGCACATTACGACACACGTACACGCACACACACACGCACGCACGCACGCACAGTTCAAAATATTACAACCCAAATCCCTGCGAACGTGTTACAAACTAGAAGTACACTGGCGCAAAGCTAGCTTGGTATTATGTTGATATTTTATATGCTCTGCAAAACTAAACGCAAGACAAGAGTAAATGGGGAGACAAAATACGCAAAATAAACAAAGTGTTTAAGTATCATTTGGCCTCTTGCAATATGCTGAAATCGGCAATTCAATTTCTTTTAGGTGGGGACGATGAGGAAAAAAAATACCTAAAAAGAATTACTCTCTCTGTTTTGTAATCAGTTAAAAAATGATACGAATGGAAAGTTTACCCATTGTTTGAAAAGTCCTGTAAAATTCGTTCGGGGGTGGAAGGGCGGGAGTTTAACTGCAAGTCATTTTGGGAGGAAAACACGTGTTTTTTTATGCAGTTCAAACTATCACCATAAAACTTGCTTTAGTGGGCAATAACAAACGGAAGAAATGGATGGTGTGCCCAATCTCTAATAAAAGGCTGGAGGAATGTGACTAATTCATCTTTTCTCTTATTGTTACCCCCAACTACAGCATATGTACATATTATTTTACTCAAGGGGGGTAATTCAACATTTGAATATACTGTATATTTATGAATTAAAAAAAAAAGTCGATCCAAAGTGAAGACAACGCTGCACGTAAAGACTGTAAAATCTACAAGGCTGGGTGAGATTATTATACGAATGGCTTTATACTATTGCACGCCTATTTGCGTCAAGCATGCGCACACAACAGCGTTCGGGAATAAAAATCGAGCGAGTACAGGGCGGCGGGGGTGCTCCACGTTACCTGTGTGCGTGCGCTTGTGGATCTTGAGATTCTCGGAGCGCGCGAAGACTTTGCCGCAGCCTGGGAAGGGGCACGGGAAGGGCTTCTCGCCCGTGTGCACCCTGATGTGGTTGACCAGCTTGTACTTGGCCTTGAAGGGCTTGCTCTCTCGCGGGCACTCCTCCCAGAAGCAGATGTGGTTGGTCTGCTCGGGCCCGCCGACGTGCTCCACGGAGACGTGCGTGACCAACTCGTGCATGGTGCTGAACGTCTTGTTGCAGCACTTCTTGGGGTTGCTCAGCTGCTCGGGTTCGATCCACTTGCAGATGAGCTCCTGCTTGATGCACTGCTGTCGCATGTAGCGGAAGAAGGCGCCCGGGTGGTGGTGGTGATGGTGGTGGTGGTGCGCGGCCATGTTCACGTTCATGGAGCCGTACTGGTTGTGCAGCTGCGCCGCAGAGTACGCGTCGGCCCGGGGGCTGGACACCTGGTGGTACTGCTCGGATCGACCGAACACCTCCCCCGCCAAGCCGAGCCGCATCTGCCCGTTGAGCACGTTGCCGGACGCGTGGGAGCCGTGCTGCTCGTGGATGCCCGGGAACAAGATGTGGCCCTGCGGCGTGTCCGCGGGGTGGTGCGTGGGGTGCAGGGAGCCCGCCGCGGGGCCGAAGAGCGCGTGCTGGCCCCCGGCCGGGGAGCTGTCGCCGAAGCCGCGACTGCGAAACAGAAAGTCCCGGGTGGAGTTGAACGGGGAGCCCGCGTACGACGTGACGTGGGCGGCGTGCGCACCCAGTGCCGCCGCCGGGTAGCCGGGCGCCTGGCTGCTGAAGGCGGAGCTCTGGCCCGGCGGGGAGAGCTCGTGGTTGAGCTTGAAGGCGCCCATGTGGGCAGAGTCCACGAACGTGTTCTGGGCCAGGCTCAGGTCTCGCTCCTGCATGTCTCCGGCCGCCGGGTGGTGGCGGGCGAACGAGCCCAGACCCGGGAACTGGTGGCCTGCGTCCAGCAGCATGGCGCCTTGCCCTGCGAACTAAACTCACTCTCGCCAAATTACGCACGGAATTGTTCGGAAGAAAGCGACGGGCAAGAGAGGTGATATTGTCACGCGGTCGGCGTGGGAAACCACATTGCTGACTGGAGCGCTCCGCGCAATAACAATCAACAAACAAAAGAAACACTCACTTCTGATCAAGTTTAATAAATTTGCAAAACGACCACCAAAAAAAAAAAAAAATCCAAATGTAACGGCCTCCTCTTGTGCGTCCGAATTCTTCCTTCTCATCAAAGTAGTTTGAACGTGAACAAAATAATTCTCTCGCTCTCTCTTTCTCGCTCGCACGCTCGGCTCGCTTGTCGTGCGCTGTGTCTCGTTCGCTCTCGGGGTCTCTTCTCGCGCAGAGGTTCCCAAAAGCTACTCCGCGGACTGGCCCTTCCTCCTCTAACGCCCCCTTTAACTGGGGCCACTTGACGGTCTCCTCGCAGCCTCATTGGCCGCCGCTTCTCATCAATCCCAGGTGGCCCTCCAATGGCAGGTAACGCGGCGTTGTTCCGCTAGAATTACCGCCTACTTTTTTAAGAGACTTTTGCCAAAGGCAGTCGGGTACAAGAGAGAGGGAGACGTGCGTGTTTTTATGTTTGCATCGGCATGTTGTTGTTTTTACTGCATCTTTGATGAAAATCGAATCACCCGTTTTGCTGTTTCTTACTATAAATACGTTACGGAATGTGGGATGAGTCCGTATTTTTGCACATGCGTCATAGAGTAAGGGTTGCAAGTCTTTTGAACGTTAAATAATTGCAGTTACAAAGAGAAGCCGAAGCAAAAAAGTGCTACTTCATGTCACTTATCTCACCACACTGTAACGCAATTGTTAATCATAATGCAGATTCATCAATAAAACAGTATAATAAGATACTTTCTGACTACGCTATATTGAAAATTATAACGACAAATTGCTATTTCTAAAAGTTTTCACGACATATATGGTGCACTAAAAAGGTAATGTGTAGCAAGTGATTGTTACAGTTTTTACAAATCTATTACATGTTTATTATTATTACACTGTGTGCATCTCATTGGCCGTATCCCGTGCACAATGAATACAATGGTGTATAATAGCCAAATGCCGACTATGTGTCACGTTACGAATGTTCTCAAAAAGTCTTATTTATAACACTGTTATTACATGCAATTTCTTTAGTTTTTGCAGAAAGTTGGGGTGTGCAGGACTTGTTGCACAAATGCATGTACAGTACACTAAGAAATGGAACGTTTTGAATGCATAAAATAAACCAAGGCAAAATAAAATATCTATCCGTCTTAGGGAATAAATATGCAGTTTGACTGTTATGTCAAACTGTAAATATGCTATAAACACAACTACTGTATGTATTGCATCTAGCGTAAAAAATATGATAGAGTGTATGTATTAATTTTTGGGGGAGTCTGACTGTATTTATTCCATAATGATTTGGGATTAAAGACTAATGGTGACATAAAGGCCAGGTTATTAAAATCTTAACAACTAGGGGTTGCAAGTTCTGTCCATCCCTTAACAATGAGTTCCGAGGCATGCCATAAGACCTTAACTAGGGATTGCATATTGATCCATTTATCCATCTATCAATCAACACAAATTGAGGAATAAAGATGCACTGCAACGAGAAGACATACTGTCAAAAAAAGGAACATTTAAAAAAAATGAATAAGAGACCTCCTCCTGATTCAACGCTAAACTTTTTTTTCAAATAGAGCATGAACTACCCCTCTTTCTAACATATGTTCAACTAGTGCTTAATTAGCCATGTTGGTTTTCTATCCACGTTGATAATTTATGCAAAATCCAGCTTTCTGAAAAAGAAAAAAAAAAAGACCACATAAAAATACAGTGGAAGGACTCCAGTGGTCGCCCAGCCACCGAAACCACTAAACCACACAACACGGCCTGTGACTGCTTGTTTGTTTGCTCTTTTGGTCTGCCCCCACATGTTCCACTATTTCTCACATTGACCCCCCCCCCCCCCACATACACACACACACTCACACACACACACACGTTCACACATAATGAGGGAGACATGTTGAGGTGGATGCTTTGATCACCCCTTAAAAACAAAACCACCAGAGAGGCCAAGCACCATATTTGGGGAACAGAATACTCACAGAAGGGTGGGCAAAGTATGGCCCATGTTTCTTTTTTTTTTTTTTTTATTTTTACTAGCTATGTGAGCATTACATTCGGCCTGCCCTTCAATTGTAAAAGCAAACGCCATCTGAACATTTAACCCCAAAATTGTCAGAGTAGCAACTGCTTTTGCACAATTATGGACCTCAAAGTATTTTATACAGCAGAAATGGCATGGAAACAAATAAAAGCGATTCAAGCAAGTGAGCATATGTACCGGTAAGTTTCCAGGAAAATCCACACAGCGAAAGGCAGGTTCAAATATTAAAAAGGAGGACTGGCAACATTTGGCAACATTCCACCTCTAGTATATAAATAGGCCTTTTTCTTGTCACTTCAAAAGTTCAGGAAGGAAGTTGACTTACGTTTTGTGTGTGTGTGTGTGTGTGTGTGTGTGTGTGTGTGTGTGTGTGTGTGAGAGTGTGTCACCGGCCATTTTGCTCAATCGTCGAAAATAAACTTTAGGAATTTGTTGTGCCATTTCTCCCACCGCCCGACCTCCAGTGTGCAGCCTCAGCATTTGGGACATTCTCCTCCTTCTCCTCTTTCTTGAGTCCAGTTCAGGCGGCACGGCAGGAAACGGAGGAGCTGATCCAAGTTCAAAGTCAGGTCCGCCGACCCCTTACAGAAGAACTTCTTTCTTTCACTTGCCTGGCCTGCATGCTCCCATGTAAAGCGAGAAGAAAAAAAAAGAAGGAAAATTCATACTAAAAGAATTGGGTGGGAGACAATTGCAAGTATTAGTTTGGAGTGTCGCATTCTGACAGGTTTGAAAATGATAAATCACACATTATGAAGGAGACCCCCCACATTTTAGGCCCCTAGGGTCCTCTAATGCTATGTGACAATATCAATATGTTGTCACGCCGGGAAGGTGACTGGTGGGCTCGGCGTGACCTTGTGGATTCAGAGATGTTTGAACTGTGACCCCCTTAAGACCACATACGCTGCCCTCTGGACTCTTCGCTATAAAAGAGCCCGTTTGTCACAAAGACACATTTTTGGGAGGGGGGGGGCAACGAAAAGGAGGAATGGTGCAATATGTATTTCGACTACACCCCTACATTATGCCCCTTAAAAGCCATCAGGTTGTTCAGATAATATGACAATATAAATTAGTCTTCTGCACAAATGAGGAATCACGAATTTGAAGACGGACAATTAAAGCTGAATTGCATGATGAATATTTCATGGGGCACGAGGTGGTCCAATAATGCTAGGCACCAAAGGTTTATGTTGCACCTATTATTTTCAGCCCCAAAATATCTTATACACCAAATCTGTGCCCAAAAATAAAGAGATAGATACCATGTTCAAGCCAAAACCCCCCCCCCAAAAAACAAACAAACAAAAACATTTGATGCAAATACAAAACACATTAGTGCCAAGGCTTATACTATGATGCATACATTACAAATATGATGAAAATATTTGACACATACAAGTTTTATAGGTGTGTGTTCTATAGATCAGTTTATGAATTAATTATATTCCGTACACATGAAAAGAATTAGAAATAAAGTTAAGGGTTGTATTTTTGAGATGTGAAATGCATGTTTTTGTGTGCGTGGGTGAGTGTGTCTGCTTAAAGGAGTAGACTTCACACAAAGTATTTGTAGATTTTTGTTTTTTTTTCTGCCAAGTGAATTGTGTACTCTTTCTCGACAGGCACACATTTTCTTAAGACAGATGTCGTCGTGGCCACTTTGGACAACAGTTCCTGTTAACCTCGCCGCAACAAACGACAACGATGCCAATGAAGCCATTTGAGTGACTGATCCTCGTCCAACTGTCAAACGGGGACATGTCAAAGTGTGTGTGATCAGTCTGTGAAAGTCAGCTCGGTTGCACTACCGCGCAAGCAGACTAATGTAGATGCGTGCGCGTGCGCGAGCGTGCGTGTAACCCTCCATCTAAAAGCTGATGGCAAATAATAGTTGACAGGGGGAAACATACACACGCACACACGCAACTGAAGTTGAAATAATATTGCTTCTTAAGTGCCTTGATTGAATAGTGGAATGTTTGAGAGAAAAGAGGTCATCATTGCCAAACAGTATGCAATGCTCCAAAAACAAATCTCAATCACTCCAGACGGAAGAAGGAAATATTGAGCCATGGAATAAATGGGAGGAAATTTGAAATGTGTAAAAAAAACAGATGAATAATTTTGGGCTTTACGTAAACGATACGTGAGCGATGACGATGCCTTTCGGGCAGACGGAGCGGGTTCGATTTCCGTACGGTCCCCAAAACCCCTCACAACCGCTACATGTCAGGATTAAAAAAAAAACGAGTGGGTTGTGTCAGGGAGGACATCCGGCGTAAAAAAAAAAAAATCTTGCGAGTGACTCGCTGTGGCGACCCCTGATGTGACAAGCCAAAAGTCGCATACATAAAAGGAAGAACAGGTTCCACATTTGATTAGGCATTTAATTAGCGCAAAGTTCAGATAAATTATGTCTTGAATGTGTAAGAAAGCGGTGATAAATAGGGACTACGATAGATAGACAGATAAAAAAAAAACAAATAAATAAACGACACATTATTACACTATGCATCCACCAGCTGTTTATCCGTCAAGCGACCTCGTCGCCCAGCAGAAGCGTTCTCGATGCTCTCGGTAGTGATCAGAACCAGACCGAAGTGCAACCTGCAACTTTGCGGGTCCCAACTTTTTGTAGTGCGGCGTAGACGGCGTGGTGAGGAGGGGGAGTGGGATGGGGTGGGGGGGGCGGACCCCCGCTGGGCCCCTCGGCTGAACGGCAGCCAATCGCCTCGTCCGCCGGGCTGCCACTCACCCAAATCCGTCCAATACCCGCAGTGGCATTTCTAAAGCGGGTCCCCCCACTGCGTGCTCCAACTGTTGTGTGTTCTGCCCATCGCTCGAGGACGCAGTGAAGTGGGGGGGCGAGGGGGGGAAAGCAGAGTTCGACGCCGGACAAAAGAACTTCTAGAGCCCCTTATATCCATATTTCCATGCGTGGTGCATGAGGGCGCGCGCATGGAGTAGTCATGGAAGCCCCTTTGAGCAAGAGGAACCCCACGTTAAGATTAGCGGATTTGGCAGCCACTCAAATCCTTCCTCACCAGAACATGACAGGCTTCCCGGGGCTAGGGGGGCATCACCCTCTCTCCCACCATGCCCACCTCCACCCTGGGGAGCTGGCCAACGACCCCGGCGTGGCACTCACTCCATTCGGACCGGAGCACATGGCACAAACCAGTGCTCTCAAACTCAGCCCCTCGCAGCACATCCAGAGTCACCACGAAGCCCAGACCGCGGCTGCGGCGGCGGCGGCGGCTGCGGCGGCGACCGCAGCCTCCTTCGCTCCGGCTCAGAGCACCGTGGGCTTCCCCGTGGCCCACCATCCCCACCCGGGTTACTCGAGCAGCAGGGACTTGATCCTCAGGAGAGAACTCTCAGCCTCCGCCATGCACGCTCTCGGCGACCAGTCCGCCGCCTCCCCCCATCACCACCACCACCACCACCACGGCGTGTTCATCTCCCCAACAGGTGCGTACGGCCACGCGGACAGCGGAAGCCACTCTCTCTTCTCGGGGCTGCACGAGCAAGCGTCCCCGGGCTCGCACCCGCATCACCACGCACTCAACGGGCAGATGCGCCTGGGTCTTCCCGGGGACCTCTACGGTAGGTCGGATCACTTTGGGGCCCGGCCGGATCACTACGGAGCCTCGACGCTGCACGGCTACAACAACGTCAACGCCGCTCACGGCCCCGCGGGGGCCTTCCTGCGCTACATGCGGCAGCCCATCAAGCAGGAGCTCATCTGCAAGTGGGTCGAGCCGGAGCTGCAGAGTCCCAAGAAGCCCTGCTCCAAGACCTACAGCACCATGCACGAGCTGGTCAACCACGTCACGGTGGAGCACGTCGGCGGGCCCGAGCAGAGCTCCCACGTCTGCTTCTGGGAGGAATGCCCGCGGGAGGGGAAGGCGTTCAAAGCCAAGTACAAACTTATCAACCACATCCGAGTGCACACCGGAGAGAAGCCCTTCCCGTGTCCCTTCCCGGGCTGCGGGAAAGTGTTCGCCCGCTCGGAAAACTTGAAGATCCACAAGAGGACACACACAGGTCAGTAGATCCACTCTTACGTCAGGAAAACACCATCCGAAGGTAAAACTAACGGCGTGGCCGTGCGTAATTACGTGGACCAGAACGGAAAAGTACACGCTCTGTTCGAATCGGAATCAGATCATTGACTCAGACTTTCAACAAACGTGGCGAGATATGAATCCTTAGCTGTAAGCATTTAACAAAAAAATTGCGCATCATTAGTATAAATGCGATTTTACGCACGGCTCGTCGTCTTTAAGCGTGTGATAGTTTTGTCACTGGGGGTGACTTTGGTGTTCGGGTGAAGGTCTGTAAAACGAACCTGAAAGGTATGCTTTTAAAACGTCTCACTTGGTTTGAAAATAAATTTTAAAAAAGTAAAATAAAAGAAAAAAAGACGTGTCCAACTGCGAACAGGGAATGCCATTCTTTAAATCTGCCTAACACTCCGATAAATGTTTTTTTTTGGTAAATCTAATTTCTAATCCAAAGACAAACCATTTTACTTTTTCAAAAAGTGGTAATGCGCATGTGCAAGATGTCGTATATGTAATGCATGTGTTTCCAAGTATGCGTGCAGGGACTCTCCAAAACAACTCGCCTCCTCCGCCTTCCTCCTCACACATGTAACCAAGTGGCCTGAAGGCATGTTACACGTGTTCACACTGTAAAACATTCATTGCACATGTGAGGAGGGGGCTCAGGGGTGGGTGCGTTCATGCGTTCAAGATGTTTCAAAAATGAAACAAGTCCTCTGATTGCATCTCTGTTGTCATTAAGGTGAGAAGCCCTTCAAGTGCGAGTTTGAAGGCTGCGACCGGAAGTTCGCCAACAGCAGCGACCGGAAGAAGCACTCGCACGTGCACACGTCCGACAAGCCCTACTATTGCAAAGTGCGCGGGTGCGACAAGTCCTACACGCACCCGAGCTCCCTGCGCAAACACATGAAGGTGCACTGCAAGAGCCCCCCGCCGCCCCCCAACAACACGACCACGTACATCGCCTCCTCCGCCTCCAGCAACCCGCTCGGAGAGCCCCTCTCCCCGCAGCGGAACCGCTCCGCCAGCCTCTCCCCGCAGGTGACCAACCTGAACGAGTGGTACGTATGTCAAGGCAGCGGAGGGGGGGCGCACCACCAACACCAGCAGCACGATCTACACTCCCCCTCCAGTGACGTGCCCACCTCGGAGTCAGAAGATGAGGACTCGTTTAGAAACGCCGACCCCAGGACGATGCTATGATGGACAACCTTCACTTCCAAAAATGAAAGCACTCAATCAAAGTGGATGCAGTTCAACAACCAGCTCCGTTCAAAGTAACATTTTTTTTTGTAGGGTGATGCAAATTACAGCAATATTCAGATTCCACCAACAAGTGTCCCGCCGTGTAGTGCAGGGCTGGGCCAACAATTTACTATCAGTGCCCTTTTTTCAATGAAGTCCCCAAGGGCCATACAAAATTCATGGAATAGGATCAAACAAATGTTCATTATTATCTTGACGAAAACAGCCCATTGGGCGCAGGTTTCTCACACGTGGTTTAGCGTGGAAAACGGACTACTTTGTCAATGTTAAGAGCTATCATCTGCTTTAAAAAAAAGTTAAGAAAAAAAAGTACATGTTTTTATGTCAAAAATACGTCTCAAGGGTTCTCTTTGTGTTTTGGATGCGTGTGTGTTTTTTGTGTAATATTTAAGAGTTATTTAAGTCTATATTTTATGCAATGACAACAAAAGTCCCGAGAGACCCTAAAATACACTGACAGGCTTGGTTGGATTTGTACATATGTGAGTGTACTCATATTTGTGAATGTTGTAGTTTTTATTGAGACTAGAAAAACATTTTTTTTGTACATTGTAATTTATTTGCTGGTTTCAATGTTGTACTGAAATTACGGAAGCACCAAAGAAATAATGGTAATAATAATTATACCAATTTTTGTGGTAGTAACCTGCTGATATTTTTGTAATTTTCGTTATATATTTTTTTTTCAAATTTAATTTGCAGATTTTTTTAAATACATTTTTTTTGTCCTGTAAAAAGACTCAGTCTGTGTAATGTGAAACGTTCCTTTTTTCTTTTTTTTAAGGAATTCTCTCGCATGCCTTTTTGATTTTTTAAAATATTTGTGATGTGTCTCTTTTGTTGAGGTGCATGGTGCCATTTGGACATTATGGATATTTTAAAAAAATAATATGAACAATGGGGATAAATGACTTCGCGCACCCTTGTTGTTTCAAATGGCATTTATAACAATGACGAGAAAATAAGAATAGAAAAAACATGAATAAATACCAATCCGGAAGTCAATACTTGCTATGTTCTACATTACTATTGCACATAATCCTAACAATTGGATTTTGTGTGTGTATGTTATTTTCCAAGTGGCACATTCATTTATATCGAAAGTGATTCTCACCTGTAATTCCCATCCAAGGATGGATGAAGCGGTTGCGTGATTGTGCTGCAAAACCTGGTGGACAAAAATCCAACAATCAAAGCTCTTCTTCGATATTCCCCCCGCATTGAAAATTGAAAAGGCCCAACGTGGCCCTCTATGCAGCGGCCTGTGCACGTGTGAGGCCCACGCATAGCTTCAAAGCCCGTCACAGGAGGGATACGTTGTCGCTTGAAAGAAAAGGAGGGGGAGGGGGGTTAAAAAAAGTGCACAGATGCCTGAATGTTATATGCATGCACTGTTACGTCAAATTGAATGCAGTTAGAGCAAAACAGAAGCAGCATCCTCAGCTGCAGGCTATTAAACTCCCGAATAACAATTACCGGTCGATTTACAAATATTCAGCTAAGATCAAATGATGAATGGTGATTGCGACTGCCTATGGTTTTCCCTCAGTGTCAACACAACATCAGCTATAGATTACATAAATCAACAAAAAAAAAATACGCCAAGCTTCACACAAGTAGGCCTACATAAAAAGGATGAAAAAATAAGTACATACATATCAATATAAAAAAATCATAAGCAGCCAATATAGGGAGTATTTGCACTTTCATTATGTATATTTGACGCATGTCCTCTGCTGCATTTCTAAAGTAAGATAGTTCTAACTATCACTACAGTAGAATAAGACACACTGTCAAAAAAAAAAAGCTGCATTGCTGTGCGCGCGCGCGTGGGTGTATGTGTGCGTGTTTCCTGCATGGGTGACTTCAGCTGCATTTTTTGTACATAATCATGCGTCATTTTAATTAAAACTAAATGTAAAAAAAATCTAAATACGATCAGAGTCGTGTGCATCATACGGTTTTCATGTAGTGTGTTTCCGATGAATGGATCATCATCCTTTGTCAAAATAGAAATATAATCAGTCGTGCATATTTAATAGTTCCAATCAATTTGCGTAACCAAACTATAACCAGTATCCGCCATTAATGCAGCTGTAAAGTAGACATGTGATGGGGGGTGGGGGGGGGGTGAAATGCATGTGGTTTTCATACACTCGCATGTTTCAATATCATTATTGTTTTATGCATGCGGTCAAAATTGCCATCGACGGAAAAAAAAACATTTCATGGCAAAACAATTTAAAATACAGGTGTATCAACCAAATTACACGTAAAAGACATTTCACAGATTTGATACACTTGCTCTTACATAGTGTTTCCTGTTGAAGTTGACGCCCACCCCAAAAGGCTAATCACTTTTTAAATTTTTTTTTTAACAAGGGTGGCTTTTCCAATCAAGAAAATAAACAAATAGTTGCTCTTACATGGCGTGGAGAGGAGAGGAGTTCATAAATAACACGGAGGGGGGGGGGGGGGGGGGAAGGAGAAGAAGAAGCAAACGAGGCGGCGGTCACCCTCGAGTGGCAAAAGCTTTGAAGTGGAACTTATTATCCCGGGAATACTTTTGGGGTTGTCCTAACGACGCGGCTGAATGGGAGAAGGCGCTCCTTTGTCAGCGATTTGTTCTCCTTTAGTGGGACGCCCGTGGAAATGTACTTACATGGGCCATCTTAACACGCCGCGTGCAAATCAGTAACCGGCCGAGTCAGACTTGCAGACGCCACTATTAGGACGAAAGGACAAAGCAAAAAAAAAAAAAAAAAAAAAAAAAAAAAAAAAAAACCCAAAACGATGGCCTTTTTTTAATGGAAAGGGTGTTCCTCGCTAATATCATACATTTGAGCGCAAACAAAACACATTTAATTGTCGGGAAATTTTTCTTTGAAAGTGTCATTTCGATCCCACCTTAAAAAGTGTGTATGCTTTGTGCGCGCGCGCGTTGTTGGGGAACGGGGGGACGGGGGGCGGCAAGCACCTGCGCACTCTGCAGGGACACCTTGCAATGCAGCCTCCTCTTTATGGAGGGCTGAGGTGGATATGCATAACAAACCCACTTTTACTACTTTTGTTTCATCATCATTTCTCTTACCACCCCCCCCCCCGAAAGAAAAAGGCACACCCCATTTTTCAAGGGCCATTTAGGTGCGCATCTTTCAATAGGTAATCTCCTTTTCAAGAATAATTTCAGGGGGTATTGGCGAAACGAGCATCAACCAATAAATATTTTGCCACTTTTAAGCCGCATGACAAAACACCTTCAAAAATCTGATTCAGACAAATTATTTTCATGTGCATGCAGGTGTACTTTTAGTGGGGGAAGGTAAACATATGGAAATCAAACCCTTGCCTCCTTTTTATTTATTTTTTCTCTAAGACAGCAACATCACTTTTCAAAATATATTTTTAAAGGAGTTAATTTCTCCATTTGAGTGTGGCAGTCACATCGCATCGAGTTTTTTTTTAAAGCAGTCAATTGGGGCACCGGTCAATTTGGGGGCTGGGGACCTTGCATTGGATGGCCTCCAACAAGGAGGAGAGGAAAACGCAGCTGAAAAAAAATATCAGCTTTTCTTTAAAAGCATGATTTACAGCATTTGGAAAACAACAACAACTGTACTTCTTAATGTGCATGCAAGAACATCTTGCCATCGATGGCATTCTGTCTTTTTCTTTTGGTGCGTGCTTTTTTTTTCAGGAAGAGAGGGCATGCTGAAACAATTTTCATTTTAGCAGTGGTAATTTTGGTGTAGGAAATTGTGTTCATGTTTTTACAAAGTATTTGAAGGAATAGGTCATATTTTTCATGTGCATTATTGTCCAATTGGGAGGGCTGGCCACCTTCTTTGTCGGGATGAGGCAAAAAGGGCAGGATGCCGAACCAAACACCTGAGTGTCATGCAGTCAGAGCTCCTTTAAAAAGAGGCCACTTTCTTGGGCGCATGCTGGGGCATCTTGTAAGGGGTGACCTCCAATTTTTGAGGGTGCTCTGAAAAAGGGGGCATGCAGACTGAAATTCCTCCAAAACCAGTTTATGTAAGTCACAATATGTTACCCTCAAAATATTTTATTTTACAAAAAAAATAAATGTGTGTTTACAGGGGCATATTTCTTTTTTGAGATGGAGATGAAAGGGTAAGAAGAAAATATTTTTTTCACTAGTATTAATAAGCGTGTCGCATTAGCTTCAAAAACTCTTTTTTTTTTGAGGGGGGCATTTCTTCGGTGCATTGTTGGCACCTGCCTGGAAAGGGGTGGCCATCTTTTTTTCTGGGTGGGATAGAAGAGGGCATTAACAATTCATCACATCACTTTCATAAATATGTGAAGAAAAAAAGTTACATTGCATACGTGCATTATTGGCACCTGGGAATAGGTGGAATCTTCTTGGAGTGGGCAGGAAAAAAGGGGCAAGCACCTCTTTGAATACTGCATTGCTTCCGGGAACTTTCTTCTTCGGTTGAATGAGTTATTTATTTACTTCTTTTTGGGGTCCAAGTGGGTCCATTGAAGGTGCACACGGTGGTCTCATCGTCCACGTCTGGTCCGGCTCAAAGCAGCTCTGCGTTCACCTCAGAGGCTAAGACGAGCGAGGGAGTTGAAACATGTGACAATGTGCACTCCCAGGGGGGTCACTGGACTGACCTGGACCCTTCTAGGCTTTTCATTGCAACTTCATTAAATCAATTACTCAGTGAACACATCAGCATTTTTTTTGTGGTGGGTGGGAAGTTTTCATATTGAGGAAGAAAGAAAAGAAACATGTTTTGACTTCAGACATTTTTATCATTCTCATTTCCATTAAACACATAATTGGTTTACTTGAAGTTTTATATGAAACATGAATCATTTCCAAAATTTGTTTTCTTTCCACCTCTACATTGCAAAACCCGATTGGGAAAAGAAAATCAAAAACATCTTTTGGTGGGAGGAAGTAAAAATAAACAGAGAGAATGTGGTCGCATAAAGGTTCACATGCATTCTCCTCAAACTGGCGATGTGGCTGTGTTCACAATCAAATGAAGTTCAGCTGTTAATCGACTTTTTATTTATTTTTTTGCCATTTTCTTACCTGAGGGTTTTGTGCCGAGACTGGATTTTGGAACTGTTCATAATTTACTCTGCCATGACTAAGGGCCTTATTTCTTCTGAAGTAACACAGCCCCAATTCACAATGCTACCACCACAAGTTCACTGTTAGTGTAGTGAGATGTTCCTCTAATGATGAGCAGTTTTGTTTTGGTGCCAAACTTATCTGCTGGAAACACGACCACAAAGTTTGATCTTGGTCTCATCGGAGTGTGACACATTTCCTAGACATATTGGGGGAGATATCAAGTGTAATTCTGTGAGCCTACCTCAAAGCTCAGACAAAAAAAGTTGGAAGATTGTTGTCACATGTCCTCCATAGCCAGTCCTTTACAGAAATTCCTGCAGCTCTTTGAATGTTGCTGTTGGCCTCTGGAAGGCTCACTGACCAGTTTTTAGCTTCTCGTCTTTTCAGCCCTTTTGGAAGGACATTAGCTTGTTGGTCGTAAACCCCTTGTGCTATATTTTCTCCACTTGATGATGACAACTGTCTGCACCGTGGTCTAGGGTAGACACATTTAATTAATTGGAAATTCTTTTGAACCCTTCTCCCGACCGATACCTGTGAACAACAAGATCCCTCTAATGTTATGGAAGTTACGAGTGGATCATGACTTGGGCTCTTCGATGTGACTACAAAAATGTTAGAAAATCCTACCTAATCGCTCAACTTTATTTGGGGTGAATCAGATGCATGATCAGGATCGTTATCAAACTTTACGGAACATGCTGATGAGCTGATCATTTGAATCTGGTATGTTGGAGGCGGGAGACATCTAAAACAGGCTAGATAGGGGCTCTTGAGGAACGCACTTAGGCGCCCCTGATCTAAACCATTTCCTTTTATGGTAATCTGTCTACTACACTTATCAATCTATCAACAAACCATCACAGAACACCTAAAAAATCTAGCCACACATCTTTTCCAGAGGGGATTAAGCTGCCCGTGACAGTAAGAGGATGTTTTCATTGTCATGATAAATATTTTAAATCTGGATTTGCTGTTTGTTGGCAACTGGCAGGACAGCGAATCGATCCATGGCTCTTCAACACAAACTGTACAATAAAAACATTTTATTGTAATATTTTTTTCCAAAGCCTGTTTTGGCAGCCGGACAGACACTATTATCTGTACCAAGACAATATATCATATCTAGTGGCTGGCAAACATAACATCTGCGGGGGTAGAGGACTTGGTGCCGGTCCAACAGGCCCCATCCCAAGGACTGGGAGCTACTCCAAGCCAGTAGGTGAGCAGAGAGCAAGGTCGTCCACGGACGAGCCACTTCCTGCTAGCCGCTCCTTCTGCAGTCCGCCGCCGCCGGCCACAAAGTCGATAGGAAAGGGCAGATAGGCGTGAGCAAGCTCAGCCCAGTGGCTTCTCGGTAAATGACCAGCTTTCTCTAAAAGCCTCTAAATGCAGGATGTAGGCTTCAGCATACTCGGAAAGAAACAGAACATGGCCAGGTGGAGAGAGATGGAGGGGGGGCGGGAGGACAGAAGGATAGATAACCAGATGGACCTCTTACGGGACGGACACTCTAGATTTGTGCCCAGGGATGAGAGTGGACAGTACAAGGAGCAGCTTAATCGCTGGAGTGTGAACAATATCCTGTGGTGGCCCTTTCAAAATAAGCCTCTTCCCTTGAAGCGTAATGCAGTGCACCTCACGATGCTGGATGCAGGGCTTGAAATTTGTAAAACAGAAAGAGTCATGAACTACACATTAAAAAACAGATGGACATTGAGAGAGACTGAGAAAGCCAGGTTGGAATTTGAGGTGAGTCGTCTGTCAAGAAGTTAAACAGCATCTTTTTATCATTTCATATCAAGAGTAGCAAACCGGGAGGAGGCAGAAATATTTTGGGGAACTGAGGCGATGCTCCTTGATCTCATTTGGTGACGACGTCTACTCAAGATGACATCACGTCATTGCCACACAAAATAGATGTACTCTCTGCATGAATGAATTACTGCTATCACCACACATGTCAACTTGACGCTTCAGGCAAAGGCAACATTATTTGTCTCGTGTTCGGCAGGACAACAAGCATTTGAAAATGTGATGTGCCGGTTCTTCTCTTCTCTTTTAGTTTTCGTAGCAACCCCGTGACATTTTTTAGGTCTTTTGGGTCACTTTATGCGGACGTTAAAGTGGGAAGGGTGGGCGTGAAAGTGGACGCTAAAAAGCACCCCCCCCCAGGTGTATATATAGTATATATAGCATTGTGCAAAACAACATCCCGAAAATGGCACCTACGAAGAGACGTGCTTACAAAGCACAGTTTAAACTGCAAGCTATCAGTTACGTGGAGGACCATGGGACTCGAGAAGCTGCAAGAGAATTCAAGATCAACTTATCCATGGTGCGTCGTGCTTTCATTTTATTAAACAGCACCACCTAACTATCCGGGCAAGGAAGACCGTGGGGCAGCACCATCCGGAGGATTACAAGGAAAATCTGGCCATCTCACACTCCTACTGCAGTAATAAGTACAGTATAATGTTCGTTTGATTATGATTATGAAAAAAAAGGGGTGCAATCGTCTCAAATTGACCTGAAGCATTACAATCGCTCATCTCACAAATATGTTTGGCAAGGTACAGCATGACAAAGTGTGATATTTTGAGCTATCAAAATGTTTTATTGGAATTAAAATGTGGTTAGAGGGTTATGGGTACTCTTTTCATAGCATTCACTGACAAAAAAGTACAATGAGGGAGCATCTGTTTTTTGTTTGGGTTTTTTTTGTCCATAACCCTACGAAATTTCCCTCAGAACAGGCTCTAGCGCCCCACTACATTTCCATGCAACCATCACTCCATTCCATTATATTGCAGGCACAGATTGCTATCACAGAAGCGGCACTATCATCAGAAGGAGGCGTTGAACGCATCTCATTTGCCTGCATGAGAAGGTCAGCATTTGGACATGATAGGCGGAATGGAGGAAGCTGATGTCCATGATCATAGAGAAGGTCAGAAAAAAAATGCTCTGCCTATTATGATCTCATTGGAAGTCAACCACGGACCAACTTCAGCCTCACTGTTGGAGCTCTAATCCATCGTGATAAACCAATGCACCAGCACAAATAAATAAATAAATAAATCCTTCCTTGCGTTTAAAAGCATCGCATGACCCCCGAACCATGCCGAGGCAGAGACCTCCCTCGGACTTTGGTGAATCCAGAAACATCACAGGCGGAGCACACTCAAATGGCTTGGCTTTGGCAATGACTGATATGGGCCTGGTTGGTCAGAAGAAAATGCGCTGTCTTGATGTCTGCAGTCTGCCTGGGATAAGCCAGAAAGGAAGCGTAAATGGCTGGATAGGCAATGAGATTGAGATACGGGGGTCTCCATTTGACCCATGGCTTCAAAGAGACTGAATGAGGCCCCAGAAAAGGCTTAGGACAGAAATGATTGAATGCCAAGATGACCTATGGTGTCTGCAAAATAGCATCTATACTCCACGTGCTTGTTTTGATTGGTCTTCTTTGATAAAAAGCCCCCAAAACAAACCTTCAAGTTTACAGCGAGCTCTTCTATGACATCTCTAATATATCCCACAGGACACTTTGCTCCGCATTGTCCCACTCACAAGACTAATTACGCCATTAGGATGGCTCGAGCAGGGGATGGCCACCTTTTGGCCTTCTGCAGACATATTCGGTAGCGAATGACAGCATCCCTCGCAGAAGACATCATGTCAGATCCATCTTAGTGACAAACAGAATGGCACTCAAGGCCCTACTATTCCCCAATTTGGAACAGCATCAAAATCTACACACAGTCTCATGCCTCTTTCACGCAGAGATCCTGAAAAATTGCCACATCACAGCTGCCGATTGCTGCTCTGACCGCGACGATTGCTTTTGTGACAACAGGGTGGGAGAAGTGCATGTCGGGTGTTAAACTTCACACACCTGTCCCAGCACAACATAAGTCCCTGAATGACAGGCAGCGGCCAACGTCTTACTACCTCTGAAGCCGGAGACTTTGCTTTGTCAACTTCATCACCCCATTCTGTTGAAAGCAAGCCCGGAAAAAGCTGTGTGACACAGGAATTGGTTATGACTCATTTCTCCGAACTACATGAGAAGGTGGAAAATTGATAGGTTTACTTTGCCCAGCCCACCCTCCTCCACACAAACAATTCAGCGTTAGTACTGTATACAAAGAACACAGGAAAAAAGGGAGTGAGCAAGTACTGGGGTTTTAAAGCTGTTTGAAAGGGGCCACTTATGGATGTGATACTACCTAAAAAGTCAGGAAAAAATACCAGGTTGGCTATGACTTCCCCCCAAAATGCTGTGTCTGTGCTGTTAATGGGAGGGGGGGGGCAGGGGTTGGGGGGGATACCAGGCGATCCTGAAAAAGCATTGTCAACTTTGACTTCCAACATTCTGTAATGGCGGCGTTTCAAAGAACAGCAACACAGAGGAAAAGCAGTGAAAATTCTTACTTTTGAGCTGAGTAAAAATGGCTTCTGATTTAGATCTCATCGGCCCAGTTGTAAACTTGTTCAAATCCTACCTACATAACAGGCACACACTACTTCATACCGTATCAAGTGGCAATTTGGCACCCAACCCCAAGGGTCGATTCTTGGCCCACTGCAATTCAATCTCAATATACCTCCTTTTTCTAAAATTATACAACAAACATTGGATAAACTACCATAGCTACATCAATTGTTCACAACTTTGCATTTCACGCCATCCTGATGATTTATCTCCCACACATTCCGATGCAACGTAAAAATGACATTGATCAATGGATGTCAGAAAACATTTCAGAGATTAACAAGTACAAAACTGAAATACTCAACTTAGGCGCCCACACTCACAGAATTAAAATCACAGCACATCTTAACTCCCCATCCCTGGATAGTAAGACTGAGGCACAAAATCTGGGCGTAATGACTGACAGCAAACTTAATTTCACAAGTCATATCAACTGCATCACATCATTCTACCATCTGACAATCCTTTAGCACCAGACCATGTCATTTTCATCCAATAAGAATGGCAACACTCGTAAAAGGCGGCGAAAGGGGAGCTTCCACCGGCTGTGTACGAGCGGCTTCCGTTACGGTTGTTACAATAGCTCTGAAGATGAAACAATCCGATTGATGAATACCATGGATTGGATCTCATTAGGTTGTTCATATATTATAACCCAAACTCACACTTCATCATCATGTGCCCGCTGAGAAACAATTCAAAACAAATAGAAAGTGAAACTTGCCTTGCTGCACAGTGTGAACGCGACCCCAAAGGGCAAGTGGCACTTCATTAACCCCAACCCCTTCCTCCATTTACCGGAGATGTCCTTAACCCCCGACTTTCTCATATAGAGAGGATTAATGTCTATTACTTGTCACTTTACAAAACCTACAATACAAGCTCTTATCTCTGGCTGGATGCGCTTGGGACTATTGTTCAAATGCATACAGAGGAACACAATACATTTGCTGGTCTTCTAACGAGTAATTTCAATACAATTTACCCATAGAAACCACTGCAAAGAGAATGGATGTGTTCGTAGAACAAACTGTCTTCAGATGCAAAAAAATCGTGATTACATGTAAAGGCCATGTTTGAAGTAACATTTACAACTGCTGTAAACATATAAAGAGGAGTTCAAAGCTTTGTAATAAAGATAAAATACAGGAAAAGTACTTGAAGATTAGCAGTTAATTTGGTTTATATTCTACTTGGTAACTTGGTTTGCGTGTTTCTCGCTCACATTGTACTGACCACGTCACAGTACCAAATGGCTGATCCTAAATTATTTTATCTGCTTTATTTGCTTTTGAGCTGCTGGAAAAAGAAGGTACTCTGAAAAAAAAGAAAAAAATCCGATGGCATAAATTGAATAGATTTTTGTAACCTCTTGGATTAAAGCTGAAGGTCTACACTCGTATACTTAAATCACATATTGACGAAACAAAACAAAAACTGCAACTGTCCCAATATTTTTTGTTCAAAACTGCATGACTTGTCCGACAAATCAACAATGTTTGAGCCACTTAAGAGGACACTGAACACAAAGTGACTATTTCGTGCTCCTCATTCAAACAAACTAATAACTGTCACCACCCTTGAATAAACCTTCCCCCTCCTCCTATTTCGTTGAAGAGCCAAATTAACATGCTGCCTTGGACTGTGATGAGCACCCCTGAAAAAAAAAAGAAAAGAAAAAAAAAGAGGAGAGGGTGTCGGGGGCATGGTCATACAAAGCTCGAGGACCAATAAGGGCTTTTCTTTCACTGGTGGTTCGTGGCTGGGATTAAGAGAGGGAGCTCTTGACTCCTTCCTTTCACGCCAGAGCACAAGAGTGCTTGTCAGCGACTCGGGCGAAGAGAGAGGAGAACAATACCCAAGTGCAGGGTTATCGTCTTTTTAATTGGATTAACTGAGTGTCGTGTTCGAGTCCTGAGCGTGACCAACACGTCGCCATCCACTCTGTCCACCTCTGATACACTACATAAAACACTACAAAGCAAAACCAAACACAAAGACATGCAAGACATGAAGGCCAGGCAAGGTAAGGCTCGTGGGCCATCTGTCATAAATTAGAGCACTTGATCTGGGCTGCCAAGCAAATCTGAAAACAAAGTAAACATCAAGATGCTAAGAATGGCCCTTGGAAGACTTTACAAAAACTCAAATGGTCCCTTTCAGGAAAAGATAGTCAAATTGTAATTTAAAGGATTACAAATGCAATTATTTGTTATCTTAAATATAACGTCCAAGTATGAAGGTGACGTATAGGATAACCAACTGTTGATTTGACATGATGTTGACATAGTTGCCTTAGAGAGTGGGTACAAGTTTTAACAAGGGGCCCTGTAATTGTATTTTTCCTGTACTGTATTGGCCTCTAACAAAAACTTTTGACTTCTCTGGGTTGGCAAAAAAACAACAACAAAACAAACAAACAACCCCCCCCCCCCCCCGAAAAAAACCCCTCACTCACTGGACGCAAAGTCAGACACATCGAGTGAATGTCCACCTTGAGGCAACGTAAAGAATAATCGTAGTGCATGCATAGCATCATACGAGGTGTTTTTATTGTTCACAACATGTAATTCACTGCAGCTCCACACAAACAGCTCAAGATCAACAAGTGATGCTACCCTATATTAATTCTATAATGAGTGTGTTTATAAAAGCAGAACTGTTGCATTGGCTATCACTAGAGTGTGGAACCATTCCTAATAACACGACAAGAGACAAGAATGGAGAACTTTGAACTTTTCCACAATCAGGGACCATTTCAGATTCTAACAAGTCAATCTTAAACGTATGTACTGTATTAAAAAACAACAATCATAATCATATGTATTGCTATATCATGAGCACTCATGTCTTTTTTTCCAACTTTCCTATGAGATTTTAAAGTGTGTAAACTGCAGATATGAATGTAATAAGACATTTGATGCACCAAAAACTGTTTGAATGCTCAACAAAATATTGGGAAAAATAAAATTGGACGAAAAATGTCACATGACAGGTGGACATTTAAGTTTAAAAAACAAAACAAACAAAAAAACCCCCCCAACAACAACAAAGGTTCAAGTTACCCATTGCATGTCCCACTCACTCAACACTCCCCCTTCCAGATTCTAGTGTGCTCCGCTAGTGCCTGTTTATACTTTGATATGGCCCCAGAAGTAGAAGGTGTCTACACAGAAAGGGGTGGATTTTGGATGACATGGGGGTCCAGCTGACTTGAGACCTGTATAAAACGTGATGCTAAAATGAATTATTCTTATTTAGAATTTCATGCTACAACTTAAATTTGTATTTCTGGACAGGCAACCCCATGATCTCTTTCGGGGGCCTTCTAAAGAGCCCCATTCAGCCTCATCAGCAGGAGGGCTGTTTGTACATCTGCCTTGAAAGGGAAGCTTATTTTCATTTTGCACCACTCAGAATTTGACTGTAAAAAATAAAGTGCTTGGTGCCCACCAGAATCTGACATAATTTATTGAACGAAGTCAGTCATGGCTTGAATTCGCATATTATGCTAGCAGAAATAAAGCACATAACCATGTAAAAAAAAAAAAAAGATCTGTTGTAAAACATGATAGACTATTTAAATTTTCTAAAATATACAACTCTTTTTCCTTCAACTGAATTTTGTGTTCCATTTTCCATTATTGATTTGGATTAAATGAATTAGATTATCATGTGTCACGTAGAGCAGGAAACAACGGCATTTTACCTCTATTCTATTTTGAAAACTGACATTCTACTTTCCCTGGGTGATTAATGAGGACTGAATCGCTTTTATTTTTCCAACAGAGATTTCTCCACAACAACATTTAGTACAAGTGCATGTTTGATTTTAAATCAAATTTGTCCTCTAAAGGATCCACTCAGATCTTCTTTTTGGGCTAAAAGCATTTGTGCAAGGTCAGGCTCAGAAACATCAACATCATCCTATTGAGAATTTAGTCGAAATCATAGAACAAGTTAAGCACTATTACACTTGAAATGGATACCCCCACCCTTTTTTTGAAGAATTATACAGTAAATGTCATCCATCCACCAAATTACCTTATTGAGACATTATGCAAAACATTGAAACGTTAATCCTGATTGATCAGGTCACACAAATTTTTGACCCTCATGTAGAACGACGTTCAGCTGCAGTTAGCTGCTCATATATTGTCATTAGAAGTCTATTAAAACATCAAGCAATTATTTGGGAGAATCCCCGGGCGGGGAGGGGGGATTAGAATAAAAGCACAGACATTTGCCTGCCACACGGTCCCCATTAAGATTAATGGGGAAATATGTAAAACGCGACGTTTTAATTCTCCTCCGACGACGTTTTGCATAAATGCACGCACTTGCTCAGGTCGCCCCCTCGGCTCGTCATTTGTGAAAGCGATCTCAGGCAACACTTCACCAAACCCTGCTCGCAGCCTAATTGATTCCCGCCGCAAATTGGGCGAGCTTCTAATCGTGTTAATTGTAATTTACTCTCTCGGGGAAACGCCGACGACACGAGTTTAAATAAAGCAGCCGAGCGGGATGGGAGATCATATCAGTTCCACGCATAATAGACACGTCACGTAGCATTACACAGTGCGGAGACACGCGCAGGGATCCGTCTAATCTACAGAGATGTCATCGGAGTCTCGTTTTTGTGGAGCGAAAATCCGAATAAAAAGATAAAAAGGGTGTGACATGAACACGAGCGGGTTTTTTTCGGGGGGGGGGGGAGACTGAGGGGGAAGGGGAGAAATACTGAAGTCATTATTTCCACCATTCCCGTTTATAGCTCCTTCCTTCCTCTCGGCATGGGACACCTGTTGACAACTGGCATGTTTGGGCAAAAGTTCAGTCATCATAAAAAAACCCCAGATTATACTCAGGGTGGACACATTTACAACCACGAGCATCACTCCAACTGCGAAGCGGGTTACAAAATAAACAAATGAATAATGACATGTTGCTCTCCAATATTTTTTTTTCCATTAAAAAAAGGGTTGTGCAGATTGCTGCTTTTGAGCTGGGTTTATAAAGTGGAATTTACAATTGAGGACACCCTGCAAAATGTCAGTATTCTTCTAAAATTGAGATGAGACACACCTTTTTTTTTTTTTAGGAAATCACAAAAAAAAAATAATGAAACCAACTACTATTTTCTTGTGCCTTTGTCCACACGGTCATTTCCAAACAGCTCAACTCCACAGTCATGAACTCAGTAGGAGGGAGAGGGGTAGAGGAAAAACATTTCACGAATATGACAACTAAAGTGAAAGCTTGCTTTTCCTGGCGTGTAAATTGACATTCCAACAAGCAATAGATTTTAGTGTGACATTCCACTAAAAATAGGCCTTGTATTATTTTCCGGTCAAGGTCCCACAAACATGAGTATCTCTGAACCACCACTCAACACTGATTCCAGGATAAAAAAGGTGCAAAATATTTAAATGTAATGAAATCAGCGCATTTTGCCACAAAGAAGAAAAAATGCAAAGAGGGAAAATATTTGCTAAGGTGAATTTAGTAGGAAATCATGCAGAATGTTGAATCTAAATTCTGATGGACAATTTCCCAAGTGACAAATATATTCTATAAACATGAATGGCATGCAGTTTCGAGGCAGATATATACAGCTCTGGAAAAAAAAAAAAATGAGACTGCACACTTGTTCTTGTTCATGTTAAAGTCTGGTGCCACTAAAAGTGCACCAAGTCCTGACGCACAACAAAACACGGAGCCGTTTTTGGCAGTACAATGTCATAGCTATTGATCTAAGAACTTGTAAAGTGATTTTGATGATTATCAAGAATACCTTTGGAAAATGTCTCAATCACCTCTTAAATGCAACTCTTAAGCTGTCTTTGTTGTCATTGATATATCGGTCCGAACAAATGTACCGTTAGTGATACAAGGCATTTAAAATGAACAGGAAACTGCAGCGTGCGCTTAAATATATACATTTTTCCATGGCTGCATATATATTTATCAAATTAGAAATGTTTTAACAACTATTTTTTTGTCAAGGATCCTATAAAAGGATTGTTATGTTCATCTCTAAAATTATCTACAAAATGATGATTGAATAATTTATCCGGAACTCATACAACCTTAAAACTATGTTTTTTTTTCTAGAAACATTGCTGAAATGTTACGCTTCATACCTGGAATTTTGAAACATAAAGGCAACACATTTGGCAAACAAATCACATTTTAACAATGGCTTCAACTCTTTAGTGCTAGTGTCTTGTAAAATGATAACAAACTACTAAAATCACCCACAATTTGTGTCTCCATATTTTCCTCACACCAACTGTTGGGACATGTGTGCGGATTCACTTAATGAAAGCCACAAATAGGAGCAGCAGTTTTGTCCGCCGACCTCTGCATCAGTCGTGAAAACAAACAAACACAAACGCTGGTGAATAGACGACAGCAAAAAGTGAAGCGGGAGCGGGGAGGAATAATGTGGCCGAATGCCAGACAGACAGCTTACTGTTGGGGCCTTTGGCTTGGGCGCTGTCCGGTCTTTTTTTTTTTTTGTTTTTTTTTTGTCCGGTCCCGTCCTGGCGCAGACGCGGGCCTGTCTGCAGACACAATACATCATACAGTGGCAAGAAAGCGAGGGGAAGATGAGTGGATGAGGTGGGGTGTAAAGCGAGCTTTTCATTGCCATGGTCACCAATGGCACCATAAAGCACTCGCGACACCCCCCCTCAATTATCCTCCGGAGAAGACAAAAGCTAGGATGGGCTGTGCTGGGGCAACAGCGCTCCTCGAGCACCGTGGTTTGCCTGCGTGCAATTCCACGCAGACATATTGTAGCATGATAGCAGGACATGCAACACCACCGGGGCCCCGAATACTGCAAGAGGCACCCGCTTGGAATAAAGTGGCTTCACCTTAAATGAGAGATCAGGCAGCTTTTATTATATTTGGCCACAGTTAGACCCGCAGGCTGCCCGAGCAAGGAGCCGCATGACTTTTGCTCAAGGGACCCACACAAAGACGCTAAATGGCGAATTCACGTTGTTCCGCGTTCATGAGCCGGCCCCTGAATAAGGCGGGAGGGGGGAGGGGGGTACGGTGAATGGATCTCCCGCATATCAAAATAGTGTTTGTTTACCCTTTTCGCCCAGCAGCTCCAACCATCAAGGTGCTTTCATGATGACCTTGAGCAGAGTGAAGGAGTAGGCACGTGACGACGGAAAGATGGCGTCCCTCCACCAGAAGCCCCTGGGAGACCAGGTTGTCCTAAAGTACGATGGGTCATACCTTTTTTCGCCCCTCATCCCCCAAAAAATAAAACTGAATTGAAACAAAACTGTTTCAAAAAAATCAATCTGAATTGAAACAAAACTGTTTCAATTCAGGCCCCCAGCACCCCACCAACAGCTCTTTGTATTTGGTCCCTGGCGGCCACATTATTTCTGTGGCACGGCCGCAGAGAGCGTGACGATGTTCTGCGCTTGCTTCAGCGACGGCATGTCAATCATGCTACCGTGGAACGTGAACGCACCCTGGGAAGGTGAAAGAAAGATAGACAAAAAATGCACGATAAACTTTCATGGATTGAGTGTGGGATAATTGCAGTAAAGTAAGACGTTTTTTTTGTGAATTATTTAATATATTTATTTATAGTACGGCGAGGCCGTGGCAATTTTGTTGGATGCCATACGAAATGTCATACACTTTAATTTGTAGGAAAGTGATATTTTGGAAAAAAAATCTAAAAAGTACACATCATGAGAGCGGGGGTGGCGGTGGCGTGATTTGGTAAACAAACAAATTAGAGAAAAAAAAATCAATCTAAAGCTGGAAGCACCTGTCATGCTGTAATAAAAACAACCAAGTTCTCTCAACCTCTTGCAGGTACACACGCTGACATAGACGCACGTTAAAAAAAGGATGGGCAAGCCTATATGAATCCCCGGGGCCATTCAGGCTAAGAGCTGTGCTGGTGGGCTGCGAGAGAGAGCGAGAGAGAGAGTTGTAGGCAGATTGTCCATTACCTCAGCAGATAGCCTACCGAGCTGGATACATAGGATCCAACCATGCACTAAATTAGGAACAATAATATTGTACACTTAATTGGCCTGTGGACTTCCCCCCCATACCTCCGCCTCTTCCTATGCTGTCTCTGAGAGTCACCCATGGGTGTACACTTTGCATTATGGCGAGCTACGGAAGTGTGCGAGAGGGAACATACAAGAGTACACTTGTGTCACACTTTTGTATGTCCCTTTATTTATGAATGCTTACTTTGCTTATCGCTTTGGAAAGAGCATTTAAATTGCTGCGTTTAGGAGTTCAACTGAGCTTCAAATGAGGTTGCAGCTTCAGTGACTTAATGGACGTGTCGGCCCAAAGGGGGGGGGGGGGGTGGAAGAGAGGCACAGTGGCTTCTTTTTGGCTAAGCCATTGTAAAAGTAGACACATATGCTCCAGTTATGTTGATGAAGAATAAACAAACCTGGCAAAAAAAAATTTGATTAAAAAATAAAAAGTTACCTTTCCTTCTTTCTGGTGTAGCTCGAATGCAGCAATGAGCTCTTGAGCCCACTGGACCCTCTGCTGGCTGGGAGAGAATTCTTCCTGCACGGCCTGGACCTGCCCGGGGTGGATGACCTGCTTACCTAAATGCACAGAAACAAGAGCAGTGTTTTACATTTTCAAAAACTTCCATACACTTGTAGATATGATCACATACACTTGTACAATTTAAAAGAAAAATAAGCTTAATTTGGGTTACGCATAACATATTTTTGGATTAAAAAAAATAGCATGGTAATAATTCTGAAAAAGAAATCAAAAAGAGGGAATAAAGACATTGAAGCTGTATTTGTGTTATAGTGTGTAAAGGTCAAAACAAAACCAAATGACCTTTTATCTTGAAAGCAAAGAAATCTGACAAAATAAAGTACAATTCCAGGTGAGGGGTGGGGGTTGGGGGGAGACGAGGCAACTTAGGCGCAAAAAAATAATGGCGACAACACACGGAGAGAATCATTTGGCCGGCAGAGGAAAAGTTAATTGTGTGTGTTTATAGTCAAGGCGTCTGAGGAGGGCCAGCACCAGACCCCGGAGGACTGTGCGCATCATTAACGAGAGCACCCCACCGCCCCACACTTACAGCCAAACACTTTACAGAAGCACAACGCGTGCATTTAAAACAACCGAGGCAGCAGAAAATTTGACATCGGGAGCTTGAGTCTGTTTTTTTTTTGTGCCCCACTCTTCAATAACCTTGATTATAATATATTTGAGCGTGTTTCTGCAGAAAGGCTGTGTGCAACGAGGTGTCACATTAATTCACGCATCATTTCCCTCTCATGAAACTGCAACATGAAGATAAATATTACACTTAGAGCACTTATCGCTTTCAGATACCCATTAATTTACTGTCATTTGAAATCATTTGTTTTTCAATAAATCCCAAAAAGAGGCAGAACAGAGAAAATAATGGTGTGTTACAGCAACGAGGGAGGGGAAATTTGAAACCCATGAATTTTTAAAGCTTGCACGCTTCTCAGAGTTAGATGATAGTGATGACATGCAAATTATACTCACACCCGCACAATACAATAATGGACAAAAGAACGCTATCAATAATTTACAAGGTGGAATTCCTTATTCTTGAGCATAATTCCAACTCGCATTCCTCTACTATTCCACAATCCAAAACAGACAAGATTTTGTTTTTCCCCTCGCAGGACTATCAATTTGACAAATACAACTATCCCTCATCGCCCTCCATCATGGAGCTCATGTTCCCCACAATTCGTGAAATCTGTGTTCTGGAAATAGCCTTTTTAAATTATGATTTTGAAACATTTATGCACTTTAATTTTTTTTTTATATGGTCTTGAAACATACTAAAATCAGTTACACACACAATATAAATTGAGAGAGAACAAGAACAATGGAAAAGAAAATATTGCAGAAATAGTATAAAAACAATTAGGGTGTCAGTGGAATCTTTTCCTTTCTCATAATAGAATGACTTTGGTCCTTGAAAATAATAATAATAATAATACATTTTATTTACAAGCGCCTTTCAAGACACCCAAGGACACTTTACAATAACAAAAAACACAAAACAATACTAAAATAAAAATGTGTTATTTCTTGTAAAAATACAAATATATATTTTTCCATCTCCCAAAAATAGCACCAATGAGACAATTGAGAATTTTGGTGACAACACCAGCATTCTGCTCGTAGAATGTTTTCATAAAAAATAACATTTGAAAACAAAAAGGAACATTTTAGCCCGCTCCCATAATACTACAACTTGATTCTTTTGAAAGTATGAGTTCACTTTCTTTGTCATAAAATCCTCCCCCTCAGCCCCTATCATCACACGACGATATTCTTTTCAAGAAACTACAATATTATTCTCAGAAAAATAGAATACTAAAAGCATAACTTTATTTCCCTTGCACAATGACGACTGCTCACAACTTCTTATGATACTCCAACTAACATGGTAAACCTACAACTTCATTTGTAAACACTCTTTTAGACTTTGAACTACATTCGTTTATGACAACTCCAATAATTAACAACCCCCGTTTGTCAGATTGATTCACCTGAAAGTCACAGCCACATTGAAATCTTTCACTAGAGAACAAATGACAAGTCTGTCTGAAACATCAAGACAATCCTCTCTCAATATTTGCTATACCCACATCCACCCCCCAAATCACCTCCCGGTTAAATACGGCAAACGCCACAGACTTAATCCTGTGTACATTCGCAGATCAGACTTGTCTTGATAAGTTAACACCGGTTATGAAATGTCTGGTGGCGGACGACAAATCCCGTCCCCCTAAAAAAAAAAAAAAGGTGGGCCAAGCTGAAGGAAGCAAACCAAACAGGAGTGAGTGGCGCAAAGGTGGGAGGAGAGGGGCCCACTCCCACCATTCAAGCTGCCCTCACCCCGGTTAACCCCCACTAATACACACGTGTACTGTATCCACGCTCTCACACTCACACACACATACTGCAGTTACAGGCTGTTGAACGTCTCCTGACATCGTTAATTAGGCTGCAACCCGTCAACGCCTTTGTGCGCGACTAGACATTTATTTTAAAAACACTCATTTCGCGTTTGCATGGATGTGAAGACAAGTGCGTGAAAGCCGCTCTGTGCATGTGTGTATGCGCACGCGTGCTCCGCTGAGGGGCTAACCACATTCACACACTTGTTGGCTAGCTGAGGAGTCATTTACGAAGGAGTATCAGGGCCCTGCTTAAAAAAATGAAAACCAAGAATGAGTGTTGACAAATAAGTCATTATGTAAAGATTTTTTTTTTTGGTTTTAAAAAGTAGTTGTAAAATGATCTTAGATCATCTTTTTTTCCCCTTGAGATACGACTATCCGTGGGAAATTGTAACTTGCTCTAGTCAAGCCTTTTTTTTTTAACCGTACTGAATTTGTTTTCGTAAAATGGCAACTTTACTCTCAACTCCTTATGAATATTTTTTATCTTACCCTTTTATTTTCTCATAGAGTGGCGTCCTGGGATTCCAAATGATCTCAACATGACATTTACGATTGGCGAGTGGCGCGACAATTCGTCATCACGCAGCACGTGACATGCTTAGTTATCATCATACTAAGTGTTTTTCAGTTCATTATTTTATATTTATGGCCAAGATGTATTTGATGAAAATATGTAGTGTAATTACGACTACCAGTGCTTCATACAAATTCGGATTCCGGCGCCGCCATTGGAATGGAACAGTCATAAACTGAGGAGCCCATTTATGGACATTATATTGGCAAAAGAGCTTTTTTGATATTAGGACCATTGTTGTAAAATACAGCTTTCTGGCAACACAACAACTTGATCCTTACAAAATTCCAACTAAACCTAGAAATTTATTCTCGCAGATTGACAACTTTTTTCTTCAAGCAATAAGTATTCTCACAAAACGACACCGCATTTTGTCATTACACTACAACTTTTTGTCTTTCAAATGAACTTTTCTGATGGTAATGCTTTACGCTACAACAACTGTACACTCAGGAAATGATGATTTTTTTGGTATATTATAACAAATACTACTAATTCTTGTAAAATGTACATTGAATTCATAAACATCCAATGTTATTCTTGCAAATTTTTTATTATTCATACATCCATCCATTATCTGAACTGCTTATCCTCACAAGGGTTACGGGCATGCCCGAGCCTATCCAAGCTAACCTCTGGCAGTTGGTGAGGTAGAAATTATGACTACTAAATTTCAATTTGCAAATTCCATTGCAAGATGACATTTTGAAGAATTAGAGGTCCTTTGCCATATAACATTTGTAAAAAAAAAGTTATTTTGAGTTACTTTAATTGAAGCATTCCTATTTAATTTCTTCAATTTGTGTAGCCCTAAAACAACTTTGGAGGTCAGGAGGAAGCTAGGCATATCTGTGAGAATCTTGTGTCACGCTTGCCTGGGTGTGCATACACAATAAATCAAAGAAATCTGTTTTTGCTAGTCAGTGCAAGTGTAACATTTTCAATGCAAGTGTGCGGCAACGAGTGTGAATTACTGAATTAAGGTGTGTGTTTTAAGAATGTGGCGATCTTTGGTTGGCAGTGTTACATGAGAGAGTGTAGACGTGTGTATGGAAGTGACAGCATAGGCGGTGGGACTCAGGTACCCTCAGTTTCAAACAGATTGCGAGCAACCCCAAAGTCGGTGCTCAACGCCCACACACGCCTCCTCCCAAAATGAATCATGCATGCCCAGCGGCCAATCACGGGCTGCCATGTGGTGCAGTCACTTCATTGGATGATGGCTATTTGGCAAAACGCTGTCAGGCGAGTGATGGGCAGAGAATTTTGTCAACTCAACCAGGCAAAAAAATGTCTTGAATAGAGATCAGAGAGATGTGAAACGTGGTACTTCACAGTACATACACTGTAACATGAAGGCAGCTGTATCAATCCAATTCCTCACCAATTACAGGATTTTGGGTGGGAGCATTTTCTGTGCTCTGCGTTCATGGTGGCGTGGATTGCGCAAAGATCAATTAGGTACTGTTTGTGCAAGCTTTTGGCTGCAATGCTCTGCTGCTTAAGGACTAGAAATAGTTTTCAAACCAAATGTCTGGCTACAGTTTTGTAAATTGGGAGCTTTCATTCACATGCATGAATCAGGCATCTGAGACTGGTATTTCATCAAGTATAATTACATCATGTAATCAGGGGGAAAATGTTGAAAAATAATTCATAGAGAAGTAGGAATGTTAAAACTTTAAAACTTAAATATCAATGATGAAAAACATGTAATCAAATAAAATCCTGTATGCGCACCAAATTGGACTTTTGCAATTCCAACGAGAGCTGAGAAAACAGCAAATCATCTGCTCTCAAAAACAGAATACTCTTCCGTTTTAATTAACACAGCCAGAGAGTTATTAATCTAACAGCGTGTTCATTATCATGGTTGGCAGTTTATTTTGTAACCATATTGGGAGCGCTTTATATTTTTATGATGGTGCTAATAAATAATTGCAGGCACAGCTCTCAGTGTGATCTACAGTAATACAGTTTAATGATGTCTCTGTGTCAAAACTAAGCATGAATAAGATCTTTGTGAAGACAGAGTGTTTGGATAAGATTTTAATAGATTGTGCATGCCTAATGAAGTGGCTCTTGAGTGTATATTGCTTCAAGAGTCCCTTAGGAGAGAAAACACCAGAATAAATATGTACCGCAGGACGGGTGGGGAGAATGAATGGAATATGCCTGGATGTGGACTGTCCTGCCGGCGTGTGTTGCGCACACGCGCTCAAGGTGGTTGCTTGGCTACAGACACGCAGAGCGCCCAGTTAACGTCGTCTTCACTCTCGGCTGATAGCTCACTTTAATCACACCTGCGTTTTTCACCAACATGTACATCAAAATTCAGAGCAGAGAACAACCTTGCAGCTTGATTGTTCATGATTAAAAAAAAGAAAAACAGAGGCTATTTTGTCCCATTTGCAGTACCGGTTTAGTGGACACTGTATGTCCATGGAAATGTTTTGAACTGTCCAAAATATTCATCACCCCTCTATGAGTGTATTGGAAATAATAATACATTTACATATTAATTGTAGACTTAATAATAATTAATCTGAGACTTAATTTTTTTTTTTTTTTTAAGGTTTAGTGCCGAGCCTCAGATTACCTACATTAAAGTTTAATCCACCCCTTATGGTCAAGCACAATGTTGCAATGGAAAAAAAATATATAAAAAGATAATTCTAAAAAATGCAACACAAAATTTGTCTGTAATACAATAGACTGCTGGAAAGTGAGTGGACTGATGTTTCCAAGATTGGAAAAATGAGCATGTCTTTATCTGCATTCCCATCACTGTGCTTTTTTTCCCCTCTTTTGTCAATGTGTGTGTGTGTGTGTGAACCAAATATGCAGCATTAATGTTATCATGGGGTAAAACTGGGGAGCTCTGAGCAGTAGACTGTAATAGACAGGTCAATGTGGCTTGATATATATATATATATATATATATATATATATATATATATATATATATATATATATATATACATATCTAATATATAAATATATATATTTTTTTAAATAATAAAAATTGTTGCCATTACATTATTCTGGGGGGGGGGGTATCTTCTGGAATCTAGTGTTCTCATTCCCCCCAAAAATAAATTAACGGTAATTAAAAATAAAGTGCACAACAGCATGAGCTTTACCTGTGAAGCCCATGAGAGCTCCTTCCCGGGCCTGCTGCCTCAGCCCCTCCACGTCTTTGTAGTCAATGTACACCAGGTCGATCGCCTGCAGCCCGAAAGCCTTGGCGGTGGTGACCACTTTCTGCCTGGCGTACAGCAGCTCCTTGGCATCCTTGGTCCGTGTGGCCCCTTTGGGTAAACACACACAGCACGCGGGTCACGTGTCAAGGTGTGAAAGGGAGCCGAGCTAATGCGAAAGGAAGCCAAGGGGTGCACAGGAAGTGAGGATAGCGAGGGGCGATGAGTGAGGAAGTCTGGAACATATACAGTATCACCGGAAACAAATGCTGCTCTCACGCAGGGGTGCATGACAGGAAAGTAAACAAACCCATTTTGCTTTTAGAGAATCCAGACATTAATATAGTTTATCTTACACTCCACTACCAATAATATTAGACATGTTTCTTAAGTTTGATGCAGTGCAGTTGTACACCACTATAAACTATTACCACAGTGACAAATTAATGTTTGAATTGGAATACAGGTACCTGTAAAGGCAGAATTTTATATGAGCATCTTGTATTGGATTGTATTTACTACATCGCAGGCAGCATCACAAAGAGACACATACAGCATGACGAGATAAACAAAGTCAGCTTCCAGTTGCAGCTGGGACTGAGCCAAAAAGGAGCAGGCTTTGAGAAAAGGGAGCGAGGAAGGTGGCATATCTGGTGAGTATATTGACTTGTTGACAGCTGTTGAACTGTCAACCAAGCTAGATAGCATTTAGCAGCCAAAGAATGAACACATCCACAGGTCACCAGATTTATAAGCGATGTTCAAACTTGGTGATTACACCGGAGTTGCTTCGAGCAGACAGGAGGTGGGGCTCGGTCTGAACCTAGCTTTAGAACCTGGTATCGACCATCTTGTTAACTTTAACACAGACACAGTGATTCACGTACTGTATGCAGAGCTGTTTCTCGCCATGCATACTTGAGGGACCAGGCAGAAATGTTAAGAGGGTATCTATCATATGACAGCATCTTTTTATTTTGTTTTACTATTTGCAATCATTGTTTCTTATGGCGCCACTGAACAACATGCAAAACACTACGAACACACTCGGGTATAGCAGGTAATGGCTATTATTGACAGGGTGCATATACAGTGCTCTGCAAAAGTATAAGCCCCCTTTTAACCTAGTTGACCTTTAGCCACATTTCAGGTTTCAAACAAAGATATACACTAAAATGTGATTTTATTTGGGGGGTGGGGGGTGAAGAATCAACACGAAGTGTGACACAATCATGAAGTGAATGAAATTTATGACATTTTAAACTTTTTTGTTCTTTTCTTTTTAAATAAAAAACTGATGGAATTTACACAAGTGCACGTTGGAGGGTTTTACGCAGGACGTGTGGGCACATTCATCGTCACAACGTGTCTATATTATCTACCTACCAACCTACCTCTAGTATCTATAGTATCAATCCATCCGCCACCCGTCCATCACTCCATCCGGGAAATAAACCCAGCTGTCAGTCACAACACACTGCACTTTTGCTTGTTGCTCTTATTTTAAAGTTCGAAATTGCACAAATGACATTGACAGACTGAAACTAAAATGACACCATAGACAACAGTTGTTAAATGTTCAATAAAAAATGTCTGATTGGTAAAAGGTTTTACATAATGTCAACAGTTTTGTGGCTTGATTCTGGTTCCAATCATTCCTGTGGAAATTGGTTTGAAATGCAAACAGTTTACAGAAAAAAAAAAAGGGGTATCTATTTACGTGTGTCACATTCCATCAGTGTTGCACCTCACCTGTAATGACTGCAATTAATGCACAAAAATGGAACCACGATGAACACAGGAAAGTGGCGTGATAGGTACCTATACTGGCGCAAAAGTCATCGGAACCGAACACCACACCGTCATGATGGAGGCCCGCCTCAGATGCGAGTCGACGGATTTCCTCGCATACCGCCTGGAGAGAAGCAAGGCAGGTGCGTTACAGGCCGCCAGTTAGTGGGCGAAACGGCAGAGTAAATCTTGAATCTAATTATACCCCAGTGTTTCAACTTCAAACAGTCTGGCTTTGTGATTTGCCTTCAAAAAGAACACCAAAAAACCCCCCCACGCATTACAAAAGTACATTCAGTCTTATTAAATATGATAATGAACGCAAAGCTTTTCCCTCGCCTTGACTCTCTATCAAGGGTGAAAATTAGAATACTAGACAACTCAGTAAGCCGCTGGTGGGTACAAACATGAAGGGACAGTGCCAGGACGTCTCCCTTTTTAAGTTTTGAAAAATCTCATGATGGTGAGAAATGCTTCGAGACAAGCCTTCATATCAGGTTTTATTTTTTTTAATTCATCTGCTCTTTTTAATCATGTGTAACAGCAGAACGAGGAGTGGACACTAATGCCCTTTCACTAAGGGGAAAATGAACAATTCTGAAGTAAAAAAAAAAAAAAGAGATATTTATTGGGATGGGACAATGTCTGAACTCTCTGAACTTCTGTTTCCATGTCAGTGACGTATTGAGCTCAAAAAATGTGCCGTCAGCAGAGGTCAACGTGGATAGAGACTGTAGTTTAAACTACTTGAGAGTAGAACAACCGCACCTCTGCTGATTACAGTGATGTAGTGCGCTCCATTTTGCACAGCATTCAATTCCAAACAAGCAACAGAATTTTTAGTGATTCATCACATAGCAGTTATGCTGCTGAAGGGAAGCATACTCAAAAAAGCCCCAAAATGAGTCTGGGAAGATGGAAAAATTAAATGTAACATTTGATACCAAGTGAGTTCAAAGAACTACGATCAAACATGAAAGAACTATTTCCTCCTAGATTCCAAAAATATGCATGGTGGGTTAATTGAACACTTTAAACTGTCCCTCGGTGTGACTGTGAGTGTGAATGGTTGTTTGTCTATGTGTGCCCTGCGATTGGCTGGCAACCAGTTCAGGGTGTACCCTGCTTGCTGCCCAAAGACAGCTGGGACAGGCTCTGGCACACCCGTGCCCCTTGTGAGGAGAAGCGGTTCGGACAATGAGTGGTTGGTATAAAAATGCATTCCGTTGTGGTCCGATTGCGACCATTTGTACCTGTATCTCCAAAATTGTTTGATGTTTACCTTGAAAAGCTTTATGATCTTAAAAAACACCCACAGAATATGATAGATATAAAAATAATACAAAAGTCAAACCATATACCTGTATGTTTAAAATATATAATTGTCATGATTTAATTCTAATTGTAGAGAGACAAGTCATCTAACACACTTAAAAATGTGTCATACAGAAATTTCGGCGGGGGGAGGGGATTGGAGGATGGGCTCCAGTCATTTTTAATTTACCTTAAAGTTGAGCAGGCCCACAGCCGTTTCCACAAAGGTCACCAGGCGAATAGGTCCCGTCAGCGGCCGTCCTTTCAAGCTGCGCTGAAACCTGTCAACGAACTGAAGAACACAGGCAGTGCGACTCATTAGCTCGTTGTTTGCGCGAACAGGAAAACAACACGGCACCGCGCAGTTCCGCTGAATTAATTTTGTTTGTACGGCAGACATACATCAGACATTTTGTATCCTCTGCAGATTTTAGCGGGAATGATAACATCAACCCCTTCCCGCCTTTTGATGATTCCCAAATTCATTTGTCATAGATGCTTAAATGAATAAATTAAAAGACGCGCCATGCTCCGAGGGACTGTAAAGTTGCTGCTCCTCACCGTGCAGCTGCCACCCTAAGTGCACTTACCACTGCATTATTAGCCCACTCCAAAGAGCTCACACTGCGCTATTGTGGGAGAATTAATTCAACGGGTAAAAAAAAAAAAAAAAAAAAAAAAAAGGAAAAAGGCAAAAGGAAAATGGAATTGAAATGTTCGGTAAGCGATATGACAGCTTTCAACATCTGTCATGGAGTAAAAAAGAAGAGAAGGCAAGCCCACCATTTTGATATGCATCTGCATCCAGCACGACCTGCGCCGCTCGCTTAGTAGCCATTACACGAAAAAACACGGCTAAAGGTTCAAACGCCAAAGAAGCAGACAGAATGACATATTTTACATGATCACCGGGGAATATTTCTTCGTTTTTGTGTGAAGTCTTCAAAAACGCTGCACGGCGACAGAGACTTGGCATGCACATGTAAATACACACAGTGTTTGCATACACATCAAGGTGAGAAGAAACAAGATTTGAAAAATCTTTGAAACGCGCGCACAAACACACACACAGGCACACACATCTATCGATGAAAGTACCGGTAGGGCCACTGGAGCAACAATGCGACACTTCTGCCGGGGTCTTTTTTTTTCCCCCCCTCGCTAATATGCGAGCTCACCTAGGCAGATCTTAAAACCGGAGTTAATTCTTTTAAAGACCAAAGCGTTCCAATTTTTTTCCAGCAGACCAGTTCACAGCGAGCCTTGGGACTGCCGGTGGGATAGCCCAAATTCCAAAATCTATCATCTGGAAACACACAAATGCCTCCTCCCTCCATCAGATATTTCTTTTCAAAGCCAGAACCCCCCCTTCCTCTGCAAACCGGAGGAGAAAACTTTGCGCCCCCTCGCCTTTTTCCATGATAATCTCAGGTAGGCAACCCAAAACGTACCCCCTTACTCGCTTGTCTGAAAGAACGAGGCCTGCATTGAAGGATTTCCAAAATAGGGCCAATTTTAATCATCTCTCCATTCAATCACAGCCAGGATAAATCATATCTGAAGAGATTTGCATAAATACAAACCCATCAAAGACTTTTCATCTTCAAAAGGCTCTTTTTTTTCCTTTCCAAGACCCCAGCAGGCTTTGTACTGTAATCATCTGAGGTCACAACCCGGTGGGAGCCTGGCTGCCATAGCAACGTGAACGCTGGGGGCTTAGTCGGGCATGGGACGGGCGGAGGGGAAGTGGGGGGGGGGTGCGTCTGAGAGTGTGAAAAGAGGGTGTAAGATAAATCTATTTTTGTGACAGAAGAAACAAGACAGATAGATGGCGGCCATTGTGGGGCAATGGCGCTGATATCACACACAACAACGGACATTGTTGGAGGGAAAAAAAAAAGCCCACTTCATTTAAGGGCCTCCAAGTGTCTCTGATTACATGTTTCCGTCCCCATATTCTCGTCTTCAGCTATTATGCACTTGGAGAGGCTGATTTACACGCCACAAAAGGTGCTTTCATTGTGCTTCTCTTGTGTACACCGGCCATTAGATGTCAATGGCTTTCACAACTAAGGGCCTTTAATTGAGACTCAATTGGGCTAGGTTTAATAAAAAAATAATATATATATATATATGTATATATATATATATATATATATATTTTTTTTAAAGGTGGGAAAAAAAAACGCCTCTTCTAAGCAGGCCTTCGGACAATTCAGCCAAAAGCAAGAGAAAGGAAGCGATAGCGGGACAAGTTTCAATTAATTTTGCTTCAAAAGGAGGCCAGATTAAATGTTTCCTGCTTGCTGAAGTGTTCATTTCACAGAGGGGAAGCGGAGAAAGGGATAAGGGGAGGTTACGGGAGGAGGAGGAGCAGGACGGGGGCGCCATTCTTTTGGCTTCACCAAATAGTGTGGCGGGGCAAAGAATGCTGCACGGCTCCGAATCTGTGTGAGAATTGTCCTGCAGACAAAAAAAAGAGGGTTGTTTTGTGGGGAGGGGTGGGGGTGGGGGGGGGGGGGGGGTTACGCCTGTTACAGCCCAATAAGGCCCGTCAGTCACAAAAGGGGTTGTGGGGTGCGGCTGAGAGGAGGTAGGGCCCTGCTAAAGATTTTCCACACAAAAGGAAACAAGCGAGTCCATCTTTTAGCGACAAATCAGTCTGGAGGCTCCTGGGCTAATATCAATTAAAAAAAAAAAAAAAAAGGAGGGGAAAAAAAGGAAAAAAATAAACAAGTGAGGGAGAGGGGGCATGGGGAGGGAGGAGATTTACTGCGCCTGCCTTACAAGAGTGGAAAGAATCAGACACATGCTTGCAACATAAGACGCCTCAATGCGCATGGAGAAACAGCAGAAAAGGCCAAGAAAACCACAATGGAAGAAAGAAGAGTTTAGGTGATAAAATAGGATGCATCCCCAATGACGCGTGTATGCACCTGCTGATGTTTGAACACACAAGTGAAAACACAAGTCATGTCAATAAACAGGTCACTTTTCTTCTCCTCTCATTGCACGGACCAAACAATCGCTTGCTGTTCTCTTCAAAGATTTTTGGCAAAACACAGCACAAATAAATCTTTGTTTAGGATCGAAAGAAACCAAGTACAAACAAGATTGAAACGAGACATTTGGCTTTGGAAATATATAAATAAAAATCTATATAGAATAACATGGGAGAAAAAAAACGAAATGGCAGTTATGACCCAATTACAGTGCTGGTCAATAAATTTTTATGAATATTTTTAATCAGAGATGCAAGTAAACTTTTCTTGATTCTTATTTTTTTCTTGATTGGAGTCTGCACCCATTTTCTATTATTACTTTTAGTATTATAATTACATGAATATGAATAACGTGATATATGTATTACTGTTTATGAATTAAGGGTTAATAGGTGGAACTTTTTTACTGAAAAGTCACAGCTCCGAATTACAAGGCATGTAGAATTCATATAGCTCAAGCTTTTATGGGACAAACTTAAAACATGAAAACTGATGTGGTTGAACCCCCCACCCCCCTTCCAAATAATTTTTTTTGAATCAGGGTCAAATATACGTTTGGGGATACATTTAGCCAGCTTTGTTTAAAATTTGCTGTTGAAAATATCGGGGCTACAGAGTGTTCTTTATTGGTCCAATTTTCCTCTAAATTTTTCGACTGATTTTTTTTCATCTACTCGCGCATGAGCGACGAGTAAATATGATGATATTTAATATTTTTGGCTGCTGGCAAATGTCTGCGAGACACTTCAGTAGTCCAAACAAAAAAAGGAGATGAACACTAAAGAAGGTAGACCAATGTGTGTGTGTGTGTGTGTGCGTGTGAGGAGAGGAGGGGGGTAATTAGCCACTGTGATTGGCTCATGTGTGAAATAAAGCAGAACTTTGGGTTATTACATGGATGTACAGGTTTCACTTATCTTAAAATAATAACTTAAATAATCATCAATGGCGAATCTAATATTTTTTCCAACCCAAATATTAGGTCATATAAATGCGATTGGGATACAGTACCTCCAATGAACGGGACATTGGGTTGTGTTGTGCGCATGCTTCATCTGCAAGGAATCTTCAGGTTTGATTAAATACATTTTTAGCCACATGTTCCGGCGACAAAATAGTCTTGAGTGAGCGGAGGCAAAGGTGCAGTTATGAGCTCCATTACGCTTATGAAGCAAATCCACACAAATGTCTGCCTCTTGAGCAGCAGCCAAGAAAAACACTGTGGTCCATCCACGATCTTGCCACAGGGATCAATTCCCACTTTTACTGTGAAATGGAAAAGCAGGTTATGATTGCTTTGAAGATTCTCGTGGTTTCCTCTTACTTCTTGAGTTTGTGTAAGGATAATGCTACGTTTCATAGACCCAGGGGACATGGGAAGAAATATCGCAGGGTTTTAAAAGTTATGTTCTTTGTTTTGGTGAAATAGGTCACATGTTGGATCACATTGAAAACCCATTTCATAATTTGACCGCATTTTAATGATGGATGATCGATAGATGACCACAGAATTTTGTGCTATTGTTATTTTGTGGGGGTGGGATGATCACTCTTTGCAAGCGCTGAACTCGTGTTTCCACATTGGAAAAAAAAATGCCTGTGGGTTGTGCCATAACAGTCGCATGTGTGGATGTATTGCGGACTTCTTTTGACAGGAAACTAGTTTTGCTCTCATGGTTGGAGATGTGCAGCCCTGAGACAGAAATTAAGAAATTAAGTATAATGTGGAAGAAACAAGAATACCTTTACGGATAAGAATGCACATTTAAAAACTCACCAATGCAGAATCATACCATTAGGATGGATGGAAAGTATAAAGCAACTCTGAAATATGTTACATTTAAAAAAAAATGTTAAAGTCTGAAAAACATTTACATTTGGGAAGATCCTCTAAGGCACAAATATTTAAGAACCTACCCACTGAATTTCTTGAGTGTCCTCCACTTTGGGCAGCATTAGGGCAGGGGGGAGAACCTCAGCCTGAAGGACAACTTGTAGGTCAGCCTCAGCTAAACCACTGGACACCGAGTTGACCCTCACACACTTCTCCGTCCGGCCCAGGTTCAATTCAGCCAACATCCTGGGAATGTTTTCCCTGGCCTCTGTCTGGAATAGTGGAAAAAAGTTAAACCAAGTCAAGGAGCAACAACTGCACATTGATGCACAAAACAATAAAACGCATTGTTCTTTGTTCTTTTAAAGAAAACATTCATGCAAAAACAGAGCAGGAAGGGAGGCGAGGACGTTAAATGGAGGGAAAAGAAAATCAAAGTAAGGACTTGCAGTTCCAAATTCTACCAGTACCAAAACATATGCCACTATATTTAAAACAGATGCCCGGGAATGGAAAAAAAGGGGTGTTGGAATGATGGGAATGACGTCCTGTTACTGAGAAGAGCGAGCTTTCTCTTTGTGGGAGAAATGTGGTCTGAGTTAAACAACACAAGGAAACGGAAGCTTCTAAGTTGTCAGGTTTGATCAGAGACTGGGGCTGTTGATGGACCATTTTGGGTTTGCGAAAATGCTTTTCATTGTATGAGAGGGAAATTACTCTAAAATGAGGGCGAATGGCTGGGAGCTTTTGAAAGCCAAAATCAAATCGTCAGGATGGGCAAAAAATATATTTTTTGGTTTTTTTGTGATCATGGAAATAGCTTATCACTCATACCATATCACAACAAAACAATGACAGAAATAGTCGACGGACGTGAAGGGTGCAAGGCTCACCGACTGGCAAAGATAGTCTGTCAATAAGTTTACAATGTGTCGACTACAAAACTTTGGGAGGATGCACAAGCAGAATCATTTGGCTAAAGCCACCTTTGTTAAAGGTGGCTTGTGCATTTGCATGAAGTTTCTGCAATTTGGTTACGCTTGCTTCCTTTCAAGAAGGCATTGGCGTATCACTATTAAATTGTTAAAACTAAAACATTTCAATAATCAGCCAATTGAATGTTGTTATTAAGCCTATCCTGCTGGTAAAAAAATAAATATCCTTTAAAAATACACAGGTATGTATCAAAGAGAAACTGTGGACAAATCTAACATCAGAGCCGTACGTCAAAATGTCTGTAAAATTAGGTTGATTTGCATTAGATTAAGTCATGTGAGCATTTATGGGGAACCCCCTCCATCGACATGGGGCCGCTACTGAGAAAAAAAAAGTCCCAATTACGACCTACTCCAATGCAGAACTCCACTTGATATTATGAACACCCTTCTAAAGCTATCAAAGTTGTTTTCAAAGAATGCGGTATTTAAAAAAAACAAACAACCCCCCCCCCCCCCCCACCCCAACATGTTGTACTTTAAAGGAGTCAATATTGGTCATCCATGGCTGGTCTCAACAAATGACCAACGTGGTGATCTTGGAACCTCTGATTGCACAATTATGTTGTCATGCTCATGAGCCAGTGATTGCGGGCTTCATCTTTGTAATTTAAAACGGAAAGGGTTTTTTACAAGGCCATCATTCACGTTTCATAAAACTGCCAGGACATCTGCTGCTCGTGGCAACCGTGGAAAACTGATTCAAGCGAATTACTGTCTGACATTGATCACCGGACCAAATCAACTGCCACCTACAAATCAAATGGCCTTAAATATTGTTGGATCAAACAGGCTGAGGAGAGTTGAATGGTTTTACTGTAACGAGAAACTGAATCAAAATCATTGCTGCCCTTCTCTTATGATGATATTCCAGAATCTATTATGCTGTTGCTGAGATGATGATGGCAAGAAATGTTTGGGAAGATAGTCAGCTCACTGTGCCCTATTTTTTTTTAATCATCTATAAAGTACGGAATGTTAATCTACAAGACACCTTGACCCCTACTGGATGTGCTACTCAAGACTTGAATAAAACCCTTTGAAAAGAAAGATTTTTACATTAATGGACAGCCGTCCAACAAGTTGCTTCAAAGCTCCCTCTCCGTATCACCTGGTGCCCCACGGAGCGCTCTCCCCGACATCAGCTCCATCTCCTCTTTGATTCCCTCCATCATCTTCATCATTAGAAGCTGACATGCGGGGAAGGCAGGTGAGCAACTCGTCAGCGAGTGAAGACAGGGTCTCTGAACGTGAGAGAACAAGCAGCTCCTTAACGTGTATCCTGAAACTCGGGATCCCGCCGAGTCCAGTGTGCAATAGACTCAGCATGGCTACCGCCTTGTTGACATCACATCCGACTAGAAAATGAACATGGAGTTAAAGTTCAATAAGGTGGAACTTCTCCCCTTCTCGAAATACTACGGGGAATTCCTGCCGTTAGCAAACTCTGGAAGACTGTAGCGTTTCCGTCTTCCCACAGTCTCCATTCCGACCGGACTAAATCTGACAAGAAATGGCCAATGCCAATTTCAAGCTTTTCCAAAACAGAGGCTCTGAAACAATCAGGTTCAACGCCTTGTAGGTCTTTCTAACTCCAAACAATACTACTATCCCCAAATTATTGTAGTCAGTTTTGCTACTTTTAATTATTGCAGTACAGTGAACCCTTGCTATATCGCACTTCATTTATCGCGGCTTCACTACATCGTATTTTTTTCCCTCCAAAGTACTGTATTCAGAAAGAAATGTTGAATGACTCAGAGGTTTTGTACATGACTGAACGCATGTTTGGTTCCCGGCACGATGTCGACCAATGACAGCACGAGTGGATTGATCCTGTGAGCTGATGGGCTGCGCATCTTCGCAGCCACACCCAGCACCTTCCCTTGTGTCTCGTCACGCTGTTGACTCTCTGATCAGTGTCTTGTCATGCTGTTGACGCTCTGACTGTTGGCCTGCCTCTCTCTGGCATACTATTTTCTGTTGTGTTTGCTACATGTGTGGCGGGGAAAGCGAGAGAGAGAGAGAGAGAGAGAGAGAGAAATTGTCCCTGGGTGTGAGCGTGGATGGTTGTTCGTCTGTGTGTGCCCTGGGATTGGCTGGCTGGCCACCAGTTCAGGGTGTGCCTTGCTTACTGCCCGAAGACAGCTGGGTTAGACTCAAGTACGCTCGCAACCCTTGTGAGGATAAGCGGATTAGAAGATGGATGGATGGATTTTGCATGATCGCTTTCGTGTCAGTGCAGTCGTTAGTTCTTCAGTCTCGAATCATTTCTAAACCCTACATTTGTCTCGATTAGTTTGTCTGTGTTTCTCTATGTCAATAATGTCTTCACGCTTCATGACCTGAGCACCTTCACACTGCACCTGCGAGTTCAGTCATGCAAGCTGTTTTCCATGTTAGGCAGGTGCGCTCATTTCCAAACAAGCAATTATCTGATCATCAAGATCACAGGTTCATTATAGTTCATTTGTTCACTTGGTCTGGTTTTGAATGGTTATCGAGTTTTGAAAACACATTTATTCTTGGCATCTTGGCACACTCATTTGTGGTTGTGAAGAGGAATATGCTCAATGCCATTTGCTCTGCTATAGTAAGGGTGATCTTATGTTATGATGGCATCTTTTAAAATTAACGTTCTATAGCCATAGCCTCTGACGAGTTATCAGCACACGTCATCAGTACACAACCACATTAATGTTCTTGGGAGCTGTTTTTAACTTATTTACTTTCAAACTGCAGTTTATCTTATCTGAAATTATATTATATTATAGATTATAACTCTGCACAGAGGCTGTTTAGACTCCATTTTGGTAATTTTACAGATGAGAGCAGGCAGGCTGATCTGTGAGAGGGAGGGCTGCACCGCCATTGGAATGATAATAACAGCTGAATTCAGTCATGGCCAATTGCAGCGGCCACTTTCATTCCCTTTAATTGTAGTGCGCGAGTCGTGCATTGGAGCAGGGGTGTCAATTTCATTTTTGTCAGGGGGCACACTGTTATGGTTTCCTTTGGAGAGGTGTTATAAGGAACAACCAAAAACTGTATACACAACCATTGATGAATACCTTTGTTGTTTTGAAATCAGAGGCCAGTCAGAACTGTTTGTTCAACTATGATTACTTTTGTATTTTAAAGAGGGGATCGTAACAAAAACAGTACTTGAAAAATCTCAACATTTTTTTAAAGTGAAGGCAATTTGCAATTTTGCTATTTTAGCATGAAATGAAGTGGATGCACATAATTTGCTTTCGTGGGCCACATAAAATTATGTGGCAGACCAGTTCTGGCCCTCGGGCCTTAGGTTTCATACCCGTGTACTAGAATATCAACATGGTGGAAGCACAACTGTGCCAAGATGTGGGCATTTGGAGACTGCACCCTTCAAATCGTTTGGTCATATCACCCCCATAGTTATGACACCCTGTTCGTTGATTTAAAATATATATTACAAATGATTCGGAGGGTTTGATGCATGCTGTTCAGGGATTTATCAATGAAATGTGTCGCATTAGACCAGATATCTAACCTACACTGGCATTAGATGTGGTCTAAAGGTTGAGATTGACTTCCTGCCACCACATTTTCTCTCTACCTGGCGCATCTACGAGACACTTCCTTTGCTGTGCTTGGCACACGCACAGTGATATGCTTGGGCTGATACGAAAATCAGGATTAGACTGCATTTGGGCCATGGCTCAGATGCACTGTTTACAAAAAAAGAGCCCTTAAAGTTAAAGCTGCACTGTCACAGTAATCGATTAACAAGGACCCTAAATGATGGCAGATATACAAAAACTACCAACCAAATTGACTGAAAGGTGCTTATGATCAAGCCAGGGATGGATCTATTACACGATGGGAGGCTCACTGCCTAGTTGTGAGTCTTGGCAGCCTATTTGAGATTTTTCTTCAAGTATCTTGTGCATTTTTGGTGTCAAGCAGATGTTTAAACCTGTGGAGGGAAAGACACCCACTTACTTAAAACGCTAAATATGAAATATTCAGTATTCATGGGCCAACAGACTAAATCAATATTTCCCAGGAGCTTGTCAAAGGTTTAGTCATTCGAGACCACTTCAAGGCAGAGTGGATCTTTCAGTGTCCACAGGAATAACACACACTCAACCGAGGTCATGTGGCAGTTGACAGGTGGCTGCATAATTTATGTAAAATTGAAAATCTCTGGTGTCGGACACCGGTTCATGCATAGGCCATAGCTCATATCGTGACTGCACCGCCAACAGCGAAAAGGTAATAGCGCGTAATAATGTCATGCATTGAACATCTAATCTCCGCTCAGCTGCATGCACTACGACACAGGTCTTTCTCTGCTTCAATGGCTTATAGGAAGAACAGCGCTAGGAAAACCATCAGTTTGATGATTCATATGCATCAGGGGCAATGTTAAACTCTGTGACCACCAGGCACTACAGTTTGATACACATTCTTTTAAGTTTACATTGCCAAAGAGCAGCATATTCAAATTGTGGTTAGTTCTTTTGGAATCGTGGTTAGTTTGATTACGTCACAATTGGGATCTGGCTTTGAATGTCCATTGGAGCATGCGCAGCGTTTGTTCTCCCTCTGCTCATTCTGAATTGACAGTAGGTGTGAACATTTTTTGTGCGCTGTGACTAACTGGCAACAAGCCCAGGGTGTACCTCGCTTTTTGGCCAAAGTCAGCTGAGCCCCACTTGCGGTCAGACTGAATAAGAGTTGGAACTGTTCCCGCAATGCGATTATATATATACAAAATATAAAAATTATAAATGTGTGTGTGTGCGTGCGTTGGGGGGGGGGGGGCAAACTATGGCCCTTCTAATCTGCACTGCCGAGGCTTGTTAGAAACTTGTCCAAATCATTGACAAAATTAGGACTGCAAAACTGCATGATCTTTGTCATCTAATGTCCGATGTCCCACAAGGTGGCACATGTTGGGCCATTCTGCGCTACTTTGCTCTAACCATCCATGGCGTTAGAGTTGGCCCAAAAAAAGTTGAAAATTAGTGTTGAGGAAGAAATTGATTTGTGACTGATGGGGGACAAAATTAATTACATGTTTCTCACCAATTACACAGTACTTAAGTAGCTTTTTCACTAAATGCTTATTTACTCTTCATCAACTAATTGCGTGGAAGACTCCTTTTTACTTTTACTTGAGTCCTATTACTCTAAAGTAACAGTACTCTTACTTGAGTAAGATTTTTGGCTACTCTCCCCACCTCTGCTGATATATCTGAGGGAACACCTATAAAGAGCTAATGGTATTTCTATGACGATTTCACAGGAAGGTAGTGGTATTGAAATTTGCTTTCATTTATTTCATTTCAGACCATCTAAAGCAGGGGTGTCAAACTCATTTCACATGGTGGGCCACATACGGCCTCGGTAGATGTCAAGTGGGCCGGACCATTAAAATGAAACCATACTTTGCTATAAATAACCAAAACAATATGTCTTTCCTTTGTTTTGGTACAAAGAAGCACAAGAACATTAGGAAAATGTTGAAATGAACATATCTTTTACAAAACATTTCACGAAGCACCTTACATTTCCTTCGACAAATGTGCAATTTACTTTTATCATTCACATATATGCATTGCAACTGATCCCACTGATTGTACAAACTTTAACAAGTAATTGGTATTGAAAAATACAGTAATGCACTTTAAGATTAAACGAGATTTATGAAGAAAAGGATTTTTAAGCCATTTACACATGCATAAAAAATCTAAATGTAATCCCTGCCTACACCTTTCAAACTAAGGAGAGTGCTATTAAATGTGTAAATGTGAGAGTGCTATTGATAGCGTCTGCTGTCATGGGTCTGTTTCAGTGACGGACTGAGGCTGCTGTTGTCTTCTTCTCTGATCAAAACAGTATCTCTTAGCGGATACTCAATGACTTGGACCTTATTAAAAATATTAATTCTGTGTCTTTTATGCATTTTTTTCACTTTTAAATTATCCTGCGGGCCTGATTGAACCTCCTTGCGGGCCGGTTCCGGCCCGCGGGCCGTATGTTTGACACCACTGATCTAAAGGGTAACGGTCAATCTGTTTCTTCTGTAACCATGCTGGTGGTGGGCTTCCTAAGCCTTCAGTGCCGTGAAGAATCCACACAATGTTGGAAAAGAACGATACAGAAAAAGTATCCTTGCATACAAGTAGTTCAGGTCGAACAGTGTTTGTGTCCGTATTGGCTAAATGTGTCTATATTCATATTCATGTGTGTGTGTCTGCCTCCGCAGGCTCACGAGAGTGAGTGAGGTGCCTAGCCCTCCCTCCCACCGTGTCTGCCGAGCCACCGTGCCATCTGGAGAGGAAATCGAGTGTGAAGTACAGTATAGTTTGGGAGCAAGCTCCGTAGCAGTGGCTCAGCAGTTAGTTCATTAGTTCCAAATTTCCAAGGATTAGGACAGAATCTCTAAGGCAGGGAAGGCTGAGGGGAGCAGGGGGTGGAGGATGGAGGGACTCATGTGGGGAAAGGAGACAGAGAGACACACGCCAGGGAGGGGAAAAGTGGACCATAGGGCAACCAAGAGACCAGGAGGGAACCATCTTAACCCCGAGGAACTTGCAGCGGCAGGATGAGTACAAGAGGGGGCCAGAAAAGATGGTGAGAAAAAGATGACGAAAGAGGACAGGTGTAGCCGTCAGTTCCGCTCCAGGGTTTCAACTCCCCCTCTTCCTCCACCCCACTGATCATACGGATATGATGATATGTGTAAGAGTATTAGAGCAGTCAGCCTTATCTTCCCTCCCACCTTTCCCCTCCGGGTCCATGCTGACAGTTAGCAAGCACTTTGCGGCTTTGACCTCTTTGGTCCATTTCTCATCCCCGCTTCCGAAGCACCCGGCGCTACTGCCAAGATGGAGGGTGGACATTTTGGGAGTCAAAGTGGCAAGCAATTATAGTGGTCGCTCAGCAGGTTTGAAAGGTGAAGGTGGCAGAATACATTAAAAAGCTACATTTATGAGAAAAGTTATAAACAAAAACTTGCATCCAGAAAAATAATCGGGAAAAATCATCAAAACTGTTTTGAGATGCATGCCAGGCCAGTAGTTTGCAATGTCATTTGGAAAAGAAAGAAAACTTGCACTCACATTTGTACCAACTGCTTCATTTTATCATCCAAAACAGTCTTTTGAAAGCCTTGTGTAGATTTATACAGTCAAACCTCGGTTTTCGAACGTCTCTGTTCTCGACCAAATCGGTTTTCGACCAAAAATTTCGAGTTTTTATATGCCTCGGATTACGACCGAAAATCAGTTCTCGACCAAACTGAGCCCACTTGAATGCACCACTCGACTCCTCTCGGTTCCCGACACGAGGAAGTGACGCTTCCTCGGGTCAATGAGGAAGTGACACTTCCTCATGTAGCGTTCCATTGTAAGCAGACGTGTTTAATAAAGATTTTTTAAAAAAAAGAGCGTCCAATGTGAGCAGACGTCTTCAATAAAGATGTTTTTAAAAAGCATCGTGTTTGTTGACATCTACGCAAATCGGACCGTTATTTCTGCATTGTGTATCAGCCCCTAATCATGGCATCAAAGAAAGCAAGTGGAAGTAGTAAAGCTGGTGAAAAAAAGAGGAAAATTGTGTGCAAAACTATTGAATTTAAGAAAGATTTGATAGCGAAATGTGAATCAGGTGTACGTTTGTCTGTGTTGGCTAAGGAGTTCGGCATGCCAAAATCGACGATCGAAAGACCATCTTGAAGTCACTGATATGGCTGATATGGAAGGATCTCGTGTGTTTTGCAAACAAAGGCCACAAATATTCGAGGAAGTAGAGAAACTTTTGCTTATTTTCATAAATGAGAAAGAGCTAGCAAGGGACAGTCTTAGCCAAGATACGATTTGTGGCAAAGCAAGACAATTGTATGGACATTTGATAAAAAAAGGATCCTAGCATGGCTCCTGAAGAGTTTGATTGTAAAGCAAGCAGAGGATGGTTCGAAAAGTTGAGAAAAAGAAGTGGGATACACCCCGTGATTCTTCATGGGGAGGCAGCTAGTTCAGACATGTAAGCTGCTGAAAAGTTTAAAGTTGAGTTTGAAAATGTCATCAAGGCCGAGGAATATCTTCCCCAGCAAACTATTAATATGGAGGAGACTGGACTTGAGTGGATAAAGCGGTTCAGAAAATGGATGGAGGGATGTTACCTCGTACCGTAGCGAAGGTTTGCAGAGAGAGTCCAAAGTTACAGCCATTACTTTAGGGTTTATTAGTTCAAGGTGTAAAATAATGTAATCTACAATTGTCACGATGAGAGAGAGAGAGAGAGAGAGAGAGCTGTTACTTGAATTTTTATGTTACAATGTTAATGTTTGTTAAAATTGGTAAATATAAAACATACAAAATGTTTGTAAAGTTTGTACAGTATTTTACACATTACCTGCTCTCTTATTACATGTGTTTACAGTTATGGTGTAAGATAGTAAAAAAAAAAGATTTAAAAAAGTTTTTCTAGACTTGGAATGGATTAAATTGATTATAATGGGAAACGTGGTTTCGGTTTTCGAACAGCCTTCTGGAACGGATTATGGTCGAAAACCAAAGTGTGACTGTATTCACACACACACACACACACGCACGCACACGTACACACACGCACACACACACACGCACACGCACACGCACACCCAGTGGCTTGAGATGAAAAAAATAGGTTTCCTCGTGATGATATACAAAAAAAAACCAGACAGCCATTATTCTACTCAAGATGAAATGTTTTTTATCTACTGTAGATGGAGCATTACTTGTCATTGCCCAGGTGAAGCTAATATTCTGGTTTCTTTTATATGAAAGCAGTTGGTTCAAAGGATACTCTTTTGGATGGATTTACCTACAGAGTGAGAACCAGGGAATTCCTCCTTGAGCCTGAATTGCTGCATTCCTTTGGACCAAAGCTGTGACATCATCACGGGGTCATGGCACTGAGCTGTCAGTCACGCAGACCGTCATCTTATTGTCTTTGTCTAAGTACAGGAACGGCCTGCAGCCATATCATTCATCTTTATTATCATGACTTAAAGACCTTTGTTAGCTCACTTTTTTGTATTTTTTGTACCCCCACTCTTTATCCAATCACAATTTTATGGACAGTTCAAGAGGGCCAATGGGGAAGTGGCGTGGGCGGGGGGAGAACGCCTTTCACCTGCTGCATCTGCTGCTTTCCTGCTGCTTGCACAGTGGGACGTGGTCACCTTGTTTTAAAGGAGGCCTTGGAGGGGGACACTGCTGCCTTTATACCACCATAATAGGGAGAAATGTGCTTGTTTTAACCATGTTACTTGGGTAGTATGCCTTTATAGGATTAAGTGTGAGAGCACCTGTCGGCAGAAGAATTCGAATTCAGGTCAAAAGCAAAACCATTACGGAGACGTAATGTGTGCATAAGACTGATATTTTTTATTATTTTATTTATGATCAATGCATGTAGATAATGTGAGCAAAAGTAAAACTTAAAAGAAAGCTAAATTCATTAAAACAATAAGATTCCTAAATGTACAGTTTTATTTAGATCTGTATCAACACTTAAAAATTATTACTTCTTTTCCTTGTCTGATGCCCCACCCTTTCACACATAATACATTTTCTAACATCTATTTTTATAATAACATGGACAGTATGTTTTCATTTGGAGCAATGTTTATACGTCACCCCCGAGAAAAAACCCAAAACAAACCTAAACAAACTTTTTGATGTTAAAAAGGTAACATTTGAAGTTCTGTGTCTTCACTGGACAGTGATGACATGTAAATTTGTTGTTATTAAACATCTGCTCATTGATAGGCTCTAATACATCTCCTTCTCGATCAAGAAACACATTTGTCAAGTTGTTGTTCCAATCCAACTATTAATAGAAATTGCACACACATGAATTCTGGTGTCGCAATTTATGTATTATTGAGTTTGCCCAATGTTAAATGGAGCCAAAAAGATATCAGTGGTCATTAGGACAGCAATCTGGTTGAAAAAAACAAAACACAAAAAAACCCGATTGATTTTAAAATAGATTCACGTAAATATGAGGTGTGTCAGAAATGTCACCCTAGATACCCGTTTTAAAAACAAGGATGACATCATGATGGCAGTGCGAACGAAGATGAGGAGGAGGTGCTTGAATAGGAGGTTACTTAGAACTAACAGGTAGGCCTCTCCTGCTGGTTGATCTATTGCTGTAAGCATTCCGAAATCACTCAGCCAGCCCATCTGCTATTGGGTGCACCTTCTGACCTCACCACAACTGCGCTCTCAAATGAAGCATTTTTTCAATTTGAGAGCATGTCACACCTACCTTGACACAACACAGCGTTCCATGGTCACCCGCTCGTAGCACATACACAATGAATGGAGTCATCGATGGCACATTGTACGTTCATAATTACAGTGCGAACAGGTCTTAATGCTATCATTTACAAAAATGTTCATTTTAAGTCTGCTTCCTTTTGTGTTTTTGAAACACACTGAAAATTTTCTCTTTTAAACACAAACAAGATCTAAAATGTTATCACCATCTGAGTCCAAGTAGTCCATTTACAGTGACTATAAAAGTCAGCCTGTTCCCACCTTCTCTCTCTTAAAAAATGGACCACCTTCAGTGGTAGTATCAGAACCGTAACAGAGGTGCGACGATGATTTTGTGCTGTGTTGAGCCTGGCAAATAACATTTATTAAATAACATTTATTATATAATAATATTATTATTAAATAATAATAATTAAAGTTTTTTTATGCAGCATACCAGATGCTGGTGCTGATGATGTCATACGGGATAGACTGATTTTTGTGTAAAACACAGGCAGCTCTCCTGTTAGACCTTTGATGCAACAAATGTGTGGGACCTTTGACTAAAACAGGCTCGAGTAACAGTTTGCCTTCACTGTGGAAATCAGCTAAATGTTTCTTTTCTTTTTCGTGTAATTCAACTAACTATGAAACAAGGGGAATTTGGAATCAATACCTTTTTGTTGAGGGCAACGCCATCCTCGCAGTCCAGGACGGCACAGTCAACGTCCAGCGTGGCCAGTTTCCTCAGCTTTCGCTCATCATTGCCGGGGCAGTAGAGCACGGCTCTGCGGGGTACATAGGGCAGCGAAGCACCTGCGGGGTTATGGTGGTGACGCCATCCCGTGGTACACAACCTGAGCCAGACACCCTCCCTGTTAAACCAATAGATATGCAGAACATAAACACACAAATACACATTAATTCACATAGTTGTGACATAAATTAGAAGACCTTATACAGTATGAATGCAGGGTTGAGGACATTGAATAATTTAAGGTTGTTGTTGTATTCATCTTCATAATATATACAGCTTTAAAGGTCCACACGGTGACTACAGTGAAAGTCGGCAAATGTTAGTTTTTGTTTGGGTCCTGTTTGCCCTTCAGCTGTTCATTTAAGTGGAGGGGATACATGCGATGACCTGGGATTTACTTTTCTTTTGTTGAAGACAAACTCAACCAAACAATCAGCCACTCATATGCTAATGTAGCCACACTGCTCAATGTCTTGGAAAGCTGGCAGGGTGGTTGTTGCGGTTGCACAGTGGGATGGAATCGAGCGCAGATCTCCGGCTAGGCTAGGTTTGATAAGAGCAGCAGAAATGTACAGTATTTATTTTTAACTGCACAATGATCAAAATAACGGTAAATAACTGGAACAGATGAACATTTCCATTCATTTCAATGGGAAACAACATCGGTTTGCAAAAGTTTCCGTTTGAGAATGTGGTCAGGGAACGGATTAAATTCGTCATTTGAGGCCATACTGTACAGTTTTTAAATGACAGGACAAACTTAATCTTTCACTGCTAAATCTCACAAAAACAGATCATATTGTTGTATCAGTGTCATTTTGTGAGATAGCTACAAAAGGAGGATGAGGGCTTTACAAAATGATCCGAATTATTCTGTTTGTCACTTGTCTATTGCTTTTTGAAAAGGAGATGGAATCACTTCAGCAGCCACTTAATCCTGTCAACAACACTTCCACATGCCCTCCAGTCAGTATTGGCTCTAATCTTCTTGTGACTTGGAGATCTCCACTAAATTAGGCTGATTCTTGCATACATGACCTAAGCACTTAAGGCTGTGAATAGTATTCAATCAAGCAAAACAGAAAATGTGACAAAAGGGAGGATGGGTTTATAGTAAGAGGTGAAAAACTATATCGAGAGGAAACTCTGATGTTGACTGCCACGAGAGGTTCATTGGGTTTCAGCATCCAAATTCCATCATGCATGGCACTCTGACTTTATGTGATGATATGGCAAATAAGAATAACATGTTTTCCATATTATCTGGTCTGAAATCATCACAATTTTTACACTGTTTTAACATTTTTTGAAATGCCAATTTTAAAAGTATCTGTACTGAAAATGAAAGAAAACGGAGGAGTAGGTCAACATTTTATTAACATGAAGTAACAGAGATTAATGGATAAAAATAGTACAGCAATACTAACCCAACAGTACAACAGCTGTAGCCATGAATGACTGTTTTATTGGTATGCATAATGCTGTTTTTTGAGGAGATCAACCACCAACATGACTTCATTTCGGAAACCATCGCCACAAAACCAACGATGATTAACTTCTCTTCGCAAGAATAGGCTCGTCTGCAGAGAACTCCAGGTCATCATCGATGACATGTATTTCACTGCCCTCAGCTAAAGGTATATCTTTCGTTTGGTCAGGTAAAGGTCTGCCCTGACTGTTGTGCACATTTCTGCAATGTTTGATCAAGTGAAGCTCGCCACAGTTGATCATGATAATTGACCAGAAATTTCTCGTGATCACTAATCACGTAATGTAATCACTCTTGCATGCCTCTTGACATTCTATACTGATTTTGGTACAGTATACAGTTTTTTTTTCCCCATCGAGCCGCCCTTCTCTATGGCAGGAATCACGCTAACGTCACGTCCAGAGCGACCAGCATCAATACAACAACAACAAGGTGAGTTTGGATAAACTTTTCCAATTTAGATAAGCTTTTTAAAAACAATATATTCATTTATTATAATTCCATACTGGAATGGGTGTTATGCTGTGGGAAAAAAACAAAACCATAACTGTGTACTGTTTTGGATGTTTTTAGGCCACAAACAAAAAGTGTACATTTATTTAATAGACAATTAGCTTAAATGAACGACTGTTAATTTGAGGTTACACTGTACCCCAAAGGTTTCGCGAAATACAGTAAAAAGTGGGCTTTTACTCAAAACAGGAAGAAGACTTCAGGGTTACCTACATATTGTTATTTATTATTTATTGGTAATCGTAAAAAAAAAAAATAAATAAATATATATATATATACTGTATATATTTAAAAAAAAGAAAGACCTGCTCAGCAATGATACTCACTTTCACATTATGACTTGGGAAGTTAAGTCAGTTTTCTTTTAGGTTTCAACAACTGTGGTTAACATACTTTTACACTTGTAAGAAAGGGATATTAGGAACTTTAAATGTAAATTTATAGATTGACTGTACCGGTAAATAAAAGTATAACTTGTATTCAGGCGTTCAGCTGTATATAGACTTTGGACACAGTCCTGTGTCTGTTTTTTTTTTTTCTAGCAACCTACAATACATAAACAGTGTCTTCAAAATATTCCAAAATATACTTTTAGTTCCAATAGCCTACATCTGGCTGACAACCTCTTCTGTCTTGTATATGAAAAACAGTCGCCAACACGCTATATGGGATTACATTAACAATGCATTTCCCTTCTTGTCATTTTTCCGGGTTTTACATGAAAGGTTATGATAGCACAGGGCTTTTTGGGTATGTAAGCATCTGTAAAGTGGTGGGACATGGCCACAGCAACTGCGTTTACTGGTCTGCGATCAGAAGTGAGTGTGTGTTTGGGGGTTTATATGGTGCTGGTTCTCATTAGCAAGAATGGCGGTGGTGGCCATGGCAGCAGACACAGGCCAAATGGCACTGAAAACAAGGCGAGGACCGGAAATCTGGACCCGTTTTTTTTGGGGGGGGGGGGGGGTTGTTACAAGGGTGAAATTAGTGTATATCTTTTGGAAACATTGTGTTCATCCATCTTGTTAAGTGGCTAAGGGGAACAAATCAAAACAGCAGCAACACGTAGACAGAACCAGAATTGCGACATTAAAGAGAGAATTAATATTCCATGGCATGATGAAAACGCCACAACAACTTACGATTTTATGTTGCTTTTCCTTTTAATGTGTCACACTTGTGTTGAATTAATTAGCCTGCGGCAGTTGTTTCATTACCACAATGTAATGATAAGCATTTCCTGTAACTCTACAGGCCTCCAACTGGTAGCATAATGGCCTAATTCAGGTGGTAATATTCTTTGTACCACATGAATGATGGCAGATAACAAGAGACCGCACTCCAAAACAGAGAATGACAACAGCCATGCACTCAATATGTAGATTCACACAATTACCTCCAACATGGAGGTGCAGGTAGATGCTGTGTGGTAAATGTACTAAATTAAAGATTTGGGTTTCTTCCCCTCCAGTTATCATTGCGTGATGCATATGCAAACTACATGCTAATGTTGCTGGTTCTAAGGACTGTAGACTCAATTTCGGGGAGAGGAAATCATGTATCCAAGGAGTAATCACGACATTCAGATGATGAAAATTGTCCATGGGTGGTTGGGGAAAAACAAAATGAAACAAAACAAACAAAAAACGTCTGAAATAAGCCAGCAATATTTCTCCAGTTTCATGTCAACCTGTCTGGCACTTTGGACTGTGTAAAATAAATAAAAGGAGAGAAGAATACTCAACAGGACACCATCTCCACACTGCCTCAGGTCTTGAGCACAAACCATACAGGAATGTAACCAAAAACTATACACTGAAAAGTTATAAATACCAAAAAAAAAAACTACTTGTAAACAGCTTTCACTTGTCTTAGACATCAAATTTTTTTAAATCAAGAAGATGCATGTGCAAACTGCAGAGTAAAATTAGAAAGAGAAGGCACAGTGCTGAAGAAAACTACAATAAATACTTCTAAGGTGATGTTTTCACTTCATCTTTATCCAAAATTATTTTCTTTGCTTCACTAGTAAGTGTAATTTTAAAATATTATTTCAATCTGAAAAATCAAAATAAGGTACGCACCTGAAAATGATAAAATGGGCTTTTGAGTCTGTGTGTGTTCTAACTTTGTGCAGAAACCCCATTGCAAGAGCCTCCAATAATCTCTGTAATGCAATTATTGTGACAATTGGGTTGAATGTGTAAATTGTTGATCATATCATCTTGAGGCAAGTGCGGCAAAATTAAGTGTACTACTGAACAGCAACGAGCAGAGATACCATTGATGCTCTTCCTCAACTTGTTTGCAGGCGAAAAAAGTACAAAATGATGTCAGCTATGTGGAAATAGGAGCTCCGAACATTTATTTTAATGTTCTCTAATTAAAAATATTTTGAAAAGAATGGGTTCATTGACTGTTAATGTTGCCCACAGTTAATAAAGAGAAGGTAGTCAAATGCAAGGTTGTTGTGACATGGCTTTTTCTAACTACACAACATTTTTTGTTCACGACGATCGTGCTGTCAGACTACCAGATAAATATCGATCTGTGTCTTGAAATAGGTGAGATGTCACACAACAAGTCCATCAGCGACCGACCAGATCTAATCATAGCATGCTTCCTTCACGATTCAGTTTATTGGTGCAGGTCTGTCGGGAGCAGCTGTAGTCATGTCAACGGAGGACATAGCTGCATGTGCGTTGCTTATTCTTTCAGAAAAGGCAAAAAAATAAAAAAATAAAATTAAAAAATGATCAGTTACAAGTTTTGCAGTTTGCAAATATAGCACAAGTTGAAATGCTTCATATACTTTCCACTATCTCCCCTTTTGTTCAAGTCACTTTTTCAAGAATCTATACCACACTGTGATTGTGCGCACCACATTCAGTCTCTCATCATGAGTAGGAAGGGTACTGTCTTCCTATTGGTCAATGCAAAAGAACCGATCGGGGACGATGAAGGACATGTCGCACTTTGCGGCAATATGAGATTCCAGACTTTCATAAGATATCCTTTATTTGTACCACACTGGGGAAATTTACAAGTGGTTATGGTTTTGATCGTGAAGCGTCTCAGACACTTCATGACCAATCATTGAGTACCGGTAGGTCACGCTCCATGAGCTGTGACGCATCAAGACAACAAAATCGGCTATGAGATATTACATTTGTATGCAACAAATCTGTCGGCTCAAACATCGGGCTACATTTGTATTGTCTGACGTTGGCTCTAAGGTACCCTTAGGACACACAGTCCCAATGGTATGTATTGAGTCATCCATTGCAGCAATAACGTTGATCTGAAAATACTGATAGTCCCGCATCATGAACAATGCCCCCCCTCCCAACTCCCCGACCCACCGTGTCCTCCTCCCCTTTCGGGACTCATTAGTTTGGGTTTTATGGCTTAATCTACACAATGAGGATGAAGTCATGGCAGTTATCTTGGGCAGCCAATGCCTGTTCTACCTGTAATCCTTCTCAAAGACCCCCAGCTTTCTTCAAAGCCCGCAAATCTGCGCACAATGCTTTTTATGCGAGGTCTCCACTGCAATGCCAGGGGACCGACTGTGGACTTTTGTCATCCCTCCCGTATAAAACGACATTAATCCCGTTCTTCCTTTGACGGATGGAGACATCTTTATCGGGGTCTCCAGAAAGGCAAACATTTGAATGAAAAGGACGTGAGCACTATAGCAAACAAGAGTAGCAATCTGGCCGACGGCAAGCTGTCACTATTTCGTGAAAAGCCATTCTTAAATTTGTGGTTGCTAACCAACAAAGAGTATGTCCAGCAAAATCTTGAGGATTATATCTATTTATCTGATTTGACGCAAAATAAACATCACCAAATTTGGAGAAAGGAAAGGAAACCCTCCAAAATGCAATAAATACATTTTGTCAGATTGATAATGAAAAAAGCATAAATGATTCATCACCATGGACATTTTGGAAAACAGTCATGTTATCGTTTTTGCGGCAACTGTATGAGAAGCGCTTTCTAATGGGTAACAAATCTTAGGGGTAATTCACATTGTTTTCATCTACTTTAAAGAACATTTGTCACCATCTTATAAAGACATACAAGAAGTACATCCCCCCATTTTGGGGGGGCATGACAATTACCAATTTATATTTTCTGCATTAAAACGCCTCAAATTTGTTCACACATGCTTTTTATTGGATAGCAAATAAAACACGTTTATTGGCAAAGTGCAGAGTAAAACACTTTGGTTGACAGTTTCAATGAATTTATCATTAAAAGTCAATTGAGAGGGAGGCTTAAAAGAGGTCAAATAAGTCGTTCCATTTGAGGAGGACATAAGAGGGTTAGCTTTTAACTTAGCATTTTTATTGACTCTGGCAAAACAAAATGAGCGGCCTCTGTAGGATTGTGCCCTCTGCATTGGCCATTCAGGTCTTCTGAGGTCCATTGTACTACTTTGAAGGCATTGAAAGGAAACCCCACTGGTGGAAATGCAGTGGAACAGCCCCACAACAGGCCACAACTGTTCCCTTATGCATGAAAGGCAACCAAATAAAAGGCAAGATGGACTTCTGAGGTAGCAGCAAAAACAAAGGCAACAAAAGTGCTGATCATGAGGGGATGACACGACTTGTCTCAGCAGAAGGAGTCCAAAGAAAGGGCGGCGGGACAATAGCACTCCTGGCTGATGACACGTTGAAGAATTGAAAAATCCACAGAAGAAGTGTCTTTTCAATTCACTAAACCCACAAGCGCCGGCGGAGTAGCGGCTGGACCCAGGTTGGACTGAAAGGGGGGTAGGCTGGAACAACCGCAACTTTTTCTCCCTTTAGCTTCTTTTCCAAAATATTCCCCGGTTCTGTCAAATGACTTGGCGATGGCAGAGGCACACCAGGGGGATGGCTTTAGTAAGGATACACCAAAACTCAATCAGAATGTGGTGACTTCCGCTCCCGCAGCTTCCCCTTCTTTTTTAATCTGTTGGCCGTCAGATCCGTTTCTGTTTGTGCCGCAAAAATAATTATGCTGCTGCCCGAACGCCATGGGAACTGTCAGACAAACAAAAACATGTTTGCTCTCACTGAACATGCCTTCATGTTTTGTGATCGACTCTGTTGGCTTTTTGAAAAAGCACATTTCGACTTTATGTTCCCACGGGCTTGATATCCAAAAAGCTTTTAACGTGGGAATAAAAAAGAAAAAAAAACAACAACAAAAAACTCCACCATTCACTTGTTTTACAATATCAGGACTGAAAACGCTCACTCAAGACCAATTTTTAATTAAAAACATTATGGAAACGATCATGTCTCGGCCTCATACAAGATTCTATAACATTTGTTAAAAAACAAAAAAATGATTGTCTCACGGACTACCGGTGGAAGGGGCATGGAATACAAAAAAAAAAAAAAAACAATTTGTTCATTCGTTTATATGACTTATGTTTTGAAATTAGTCATGTTATCATTTCCAGCCAAAGCTCAGAAATGCTGGCCGGTGAAAATGATTTCCCATCGCAACAAATCTGATGTCCATGCTGTACTCTGATTAAGTAGAGATGTTAAAACCGTAACTCTGTTTTGGAGACTAAAAATGCCATCATCTGAAAACGCGTCTTAACGTGCAAAGTTTTGAAAACAATCGTGTCATTGTTCCTCCTTTCAAAAACTGATTCTAGTCCAAAATATGCTTTTGGTAAATGATAGTATGAACAAGCACTTGGGTGTATATTTTACCTGATAGGCAGAGTACAATATTTTCAATTGTCTTTGTCACCATCTATGAATGGGGAGTATTTTGATACAAAATACTTAAAAAAACAAAACAAAAAAACAATACTATCAATTGTATTAGATTGCTCAGGACTTAACATGCCCCCCGTAACAATTTTCCCCTCATATTTTTACAATTACCATTTCCAGATATTTAGCAACAAATTTAATTTACACACAGTTGTAAATGTTGATTAGTGCAGTCATGCATTTTAGTTAAGGCTAAGCCAATTGCTGAACAGTGCAACCACAGGTGAAGTAACTCCTGCATGATAGCCCAAGGCCGAGCTCACAGTTTTTCAGACCTACCCATGGGGCCTTTCACTGGCTACCCCCCCTGCCTGATTAATGGATCAATGTGGTAATTGATTAGTGAAGAGGAGGTGGGAATAAGTACATAGGTCATACCCCCGCACTCCCCAACCCCCAAACAAAAGGGGGAAGACGTAAAATAAAATGTAGCAGTGATAGCCCGCAGCCAGGCCGCTACCCATCAAAGCCAAGGCAGAACTGACAAAGGCCCCGGCCCATTCTGCAGTGAGCCCTGTCCTCCCTCCTCAACACTCCTTTTCTCTTGGTAATGCTCTCTGTAAAGTGACAGGAACCATTCTCGGAGCTGCTTGTCCACTCACCTTCATAAAACGAGCCGTAAAGCAGCAAATAACAGGCTTATATGGCTTCATTATGCTGCCTTTGCAGGTTCACAGCCCTCTGGCTGGATGGCTGAGGGGGTTCGCTGTGGTTGCGCAAAAGGCGGGGTTGACTGTCAGCAGGAAGGACAGCCTGGTTCTCGTGGAACACTTGTCCCAAAACGCTGTCACCATGTCTGTGTTTGCTCAAGAGGACTACTTGACCCTCTTTTTATCCCTGTACTGCCTTAAATCTCAAGCAGGGTTAATAAACAAGATGGCACAGCTCATTTCAAGAGTGGTAGTGATGCCCTTATTCAGGAGATTTACAAACACTCATTGCTATGAAGTTGGGACAATGAGTGAAACAAAAACCTAAGCGGAACACGATGATTTCCAAATCCTTTTCAACCTATATTCAATTGAATATACCACAAAACTAATATACTTTTCTTACCTATATTTTCAAATGTTGAATTTGATGTCCGCAAAAAATTATGGGACAAGAGCAACAGAAAACTGGCAAAGTTGAGGGAAAATAACCCTGTTTGGTACACTCCATGTGTGAACTGGTTAACAAAGCTTCAACAATTTGTGTCTTCAGTTTCCAGACTTTAATTTAGAAGTGGTAAAAGGAAAGGTGATGTGACACAGTGGTAAATATGCCCCCCCCCCCCAAAAAAAATCAAGTTAATCAATTTGAACAATATATATTTTATCTTTGTACTATATTCAAATACAGTGAACAGTATTTGCAAATCATTGTTTTCCATTTTTATTTACAATTTAAACAACGTCCCAACGTTATTGGAATTGGAAGTTGTACTTATAATGAGGATGAAAAGCCATTTATTTAGAATCATGCAATTGTTTTCAGGCATAATTTGTGACAATAAGGGGAAGGTTGGGTGATGGGGTCAATATTGGTGGTTGAGTCTTCAGGAGTTAAACAGCCTATAAAACAGGCTTTGGGCTTCCTTCTAAACTGTCTGCTGTACAGATCAGACAGTGCACACTGCTGTATTAGCAGGGCTACATCCCGATGATAATGGGACAGCCTAAAGTCAAACAGATAATTCTAGGCGCAGAAACTCTCATCTGCGAATTTTCTTTTTTGGGAAAATATGATGACATTTACAAGATCTTCTTTTAGAACACAAGTTTCATGTTAACCTCAAATAAGGATCTGTGAGATCACTGCTCTAGTCAGCAAGACAGTCCAGAAGTAGTGCTTGGTCGCATCACTGTCCTCACTGCGCTGTTAATCACCCCCATCAACGCGAGGCAATTCAAAACATGCTAAACCAGAAAAAGAGGGAGTGGTGGCAAAGACCGTGTATGCCGCCCACACTGCACGTGAAGCTGACACTGGACTGTGGGTCGGTTTCCAAACGGAGATACTACGTGGTATCAGATCCTGAAGACTCAGGTACTTAGAAAATGAGACAAGAGAAAAGAATGTTGGGTGTTGTCTCGTGTCATATTCATGTTAATTACTCCTTTTAAAATAAACCATTTAGCCTGGTGATTGAATACATTTCAAATCTGTATCTGGACATGAGTGGATGGTAGTCGTAGTACAAATAATAATGTATGAAAAGATGCCAGGGGGCCAAATAAAGGACATATACTGCAATGTTAAAGGGGTTCTTGCTTCCAATAAAAGATTTATAGACAGAACAACTTCAATTTGTTTTTAAAGACGTGTTTTTTTTTCTTGGTCATTCTCATGTAAACACCTTTCATCAACCAAACAGTATATTGAGTTCAACCAGGTGGTATCGAAAGGACCTGGGGAAAACAAGCAAACAGCTACAATAGCACAACACAAAAACACTGAAACGCTGAGATGAAACAGCCACGACTTCCATGTCAATGGTTATTATGCAAGATATTGCAATAATTGCGACTTACTTGTTTTCTGTATTATGGATAAACAAAAAAAAAAGCATAAAAACATATATATAAATATAAAACGGGGGTTGGCAACCCAAAATGTTGAAAGAGCCATATTGGACCAAAATAAACAAAAAAACAAATATGTCTGGAGCCGCAAAAAATAAAAAAGCCTTATAATGAGGGCAACACATGCTGTATGCATCTTATCTATATGAGCTATATTAGCCTGCTGTCAACATGACTAAGTTGGCTGCAAATACACAACGAGCATTCATGATTAATTTTTTTCCCCCCTGCAGTTCATCCTGTCAAGGAGGGGTGGCCAAACTTTTTTGACGGAAGATCTACTTTTCGGACAACCAACCTCCCACGAGCAACCTGTTACCGCGCACGCGCGCATACGCACACACTTACACACGCATGCCGTAATGAGCAACAGCCATAATGTCCGCTAAGATGAACGAGGCACGGGACGCACTTTCGCAGCGTGCTAACTATCGTAGCTCACGTGTACCGTTTAAAAATGCTTCTCTTGGCTGCACAGATTCCCATTCTTAGCAAGTACCCTCAGTGAATTGTATATGAAATGCAGCTGTTTATTTATTTATTTATTTTACAACAGCCCCCTGACTGACATCCCGCCTTGCTAATAGAAACGCGTGTCGCAGGCTATGCCGCGAATATTCGTTGATGAAATGTTTACATTTAATATTTATTCGACACATTTTGACAGCATCGGAAAACTAAAGAGCTAAAGAGCCGCGTGTTGCTGACTCCCGATATGTAACAACAAGAAATATATAAATATTTTACTCTGACATTTTCATCATGGAAAGGTAACCCATTGAAATACATTCTTTACAAAGGTTCCTAAAGCAATATTTGTTGTTTGTTTGTTTGTTTATTGAACATAAAACATATATACAGTAATAATTTGACAGAAAATAAGGTAGATAAAAAAAGAAAGAAATCAATCTTCATACAACACAGTTATTATGTTCAAGGGAGTAGGAAGAAGTAAAAAACGTATCTAGTCCTACCCCGTTATGTGATTGTATCTAATAAATCATTTTTATATCAATCAGAAAAGAAAAAAGTAAGAAGAAAGAAGTCTCCATTAAGGCTCATACTTTACCCTTAACCGTGATATTTTTACAACTTTTGGTTTGTATCGGGATTATATACTTTTACACCCGACACTCTTGTGTCAATTTTCTCTTGTATTCATAATGGATATTTATATACCTTTCTCTATTTATCAACTTAGTTCTGATTTATCATTATATTTAATGTTTTGAATTTATCATTTTAACTCTGATTGATGTAGGTTGTTTGTACTATTTTTTTTAATTTGTTTTTGAACTCAGCAAGCGATTTACTCATTTTCAGGTCCGTTTCGAGATTATTCCACAGATTAACACCTTTGATAGATACACTTCTTTGCTTGATGTTTGTTCTTGTTTTGAGTTTTTTGAATAAGTTGGTACCTCTTAAATCATAGCTGCTTTCTCGAATTTCGAAAAACTTCTGAATGTTTTGGCAGAGCAGGTTATTGTGTGCTTTGTACATTAATTGGGCGATTTTAAAGTCAACCAGGTCATAAAATTTCATCGTATTTAATTTGATAAATAGTGGATTTGTGGGTTCCGTATATTTTGATCTATTAATAATTCGAATTGCTTTTTTTTGTAGGTTGAGAATAGGGAGTGTGTTTGTTTTGCAGGCATTTCCCCATATTTCCACACAGTAGGTCATATATGGTAATAATAATGAAGTGTATAATGTGTACAAAGATCTCTTATTTAGCACTTCCTTGGTTTTGTAGAGGATCCCTACGGTTTTGGCTATTTTTCTTTTTACGTTATCGATATGTGGCTTCCAACATAGTTTTGAGTCTATTACTAATCCGAGAAACTTGGTTTCATACGCTCTTTCTATCTCAATTGAGTTTACCATAATTTTAGCTTGGTGTTTGATTGGTCTTGTGCCAAAAACAATTAACTTCGATTTTTTCAGGTTAAGTGACAATTTATTTCTGTCGAACCAGTTTTTTAATTTGTTTAATTCGTTTTCTACGGTTGTCAGGAGCTGTTTCAGATTTATTCCAGAACAGTAGAAAGTTGTATCATCAGCAAATAGGACACATTTAAATTGTTTTGAGACCTTGCAGATATCATTTATATATAAGATGAATAGTTTTGGACCAAGCACTGACCCCTGAGGAACTCCGTGAGTGATTTTTAGTTGATTCGTTTTTTTATTGTTGAGTTGCACGTATCAATAAGTTTGATCTTTGCATTAAATACTGCACGTCGGATTGAAGGATTAAATGTTATTTTATGGAAAATTAAGGCCTTCATTTTGGAAGTTAAATACTTAAATAGGATCTGCAGACACCCTGCTGCATGAGATCAAATTAACATAAGCCCCCCCCCCCCCAATAAAAAAAAAACAAAACTAAAAATGCAGACCTGATTCTGAATTTGGCTTATTAGCTGTACTAATACTTCACAAAAAAACTGAAAAAGAGAGCAAGAGGCCTGGCTGATTCGACCACAAAGGTTGGTTTACTAGAAGCGAAAATGAAGAACAACATTTGAGATGGTGAAATGAACAATGTCAGAACAGAAGCTTGGCCAGCCTGAACTACAGTGATGAGCCTTGGATGTGGCTGCAGCGGAGACACTAGGTCAGATGGTCGATCAGACCATCAGGATATTTGGCCTACAAACCGACGTGTCCTGCTGATTGCTTTACCTCCTCTCCCAACCAAAAACATGCCCTCATACTCCAGACTCGGGCCCCAGAAAAAAGTCAGGCAGATGGGTGTGAAAAAAAGATCCACTTGGGACACTTCTGAAATTTACACAAGGCGCAGTGCTCTGATGGTCACATTTGGAACTATAACTAGAGAAAAAAGCAGGACAGGGAAAAAAGGGGGACATCTGTGTAATTTTCTTTTTTGTTTTTTCCTCTTATTTCATCTCTTGTGGGCCATGATGTGTCATGACTGAGGTTTTTTGGATCATAAGTCGGTTTAATTAAATGGACCACCACCACACAAATACTGAACATTGACACCCCCCACCAGCTCATCCCACTCTCTCCCTACATTGCCTGTGCCCCCAAGTGGTCACATATGAATATGACACCTGTAATACAAATAAGGAGACTTAAAAAAACCAAAAGAAAAAGAGGTATTTGTATGTTTTTAATTAATTCAACCCCCTAAGATATGGTCAATTTGGGCATGTCACTACTGCCCAGGAAGAATTTTTAAAAGGAATTTAAGTCATAAAGTTGATGCTCCCTATAGTGTTGTAATGACAGACACTTCATTCTTCTGACCAACGGGGATGCCGCTTGCCCTCGACTTCTGCCCAGCCGCGAGCCTTTAATTAAGACTGGCTTAGGTCTGATTGATCCTGACACACCAGGACGTTTCTTGAAAATCTGACTGCCAAAACCATGGAAGTATTATATAGGCCAAGAGCCCCCTCACAGACGCTCCTGGCACCCCACATAAAAAAGATTCTAAGCTGAAAGCCTCGACATTTTTGTGGTATGCTGTGAGAATTAACCCTTAGCTACCTTCTGTCACTTGCCCACATTAATGACTGTAGGACATTTGCTTCAATGCCACATTTCCCACACTGAAGTGTTCATATAATCAGGGGACACAGGCTGAAATCCACCACAATGAATAAATCAAAAACATATTTCCCTCAACAAAAGTAACACAAATCGGAAGCAGGATTTGCCAGGTGTGCCCAAGCTCTGCGTGGCGCTCCTGTTGTGCATGTCTACACGCACCACATGGGGGGGGGGAACCTGTGTACCTGTTTTCAATACAACAAAGCCACCGACTCAAGCAGTGATCGCAAAGTCTGCTACCAAATGATTGAATTCAACTCATTCAAGTGAATATTTGAAAAATAAAACCAGAAAAAAATAAACGAGAATTAAAAACAACAACAACAACATACTCACGTAATAACTACATATATTAAAGTTGATCTTAATAAGGCAAACCTCAATGGCAAAATAGTCTTGAAAATAAAACTCGAATTTCAATTGATCTATTCTGTCCAAAAAGCAAGTTAAAATATTTGTCACCATGGGTTTGAAGTAACTTTTGGAAATAGAGGAGGTTGATAGTTTTTAGCGAAGAAATAATGGAAATGTTTGTTTTTTAGAAAAATATAATTTACTGTATGTGAGAAAATCCACAAACACATATTGTTACACCGTTGCCAAGCCAATGAATTTTAGCCCACAATATCACTGAACTTCAGCTCTTTTTGTTGGGACACTGCAAAAAAATACTCCCAGAACTCCACTTCTGCGCCGAAAATATTTACGCTCCCTGTGGACTTGTAGGAGTAAAACTAAAGTTTCAACTTCACAAAGGAAACAAAACTGTCAAATAGCTGCCATGATGAAACCTTTACTAGGGAACAAGTTTGAAATAATTAACATTCTCAACTGTTTATAAACGTAAATATTTGTGACCAAAAGAATGTTTAACAAGACAAAACGCGCATTGGGGTTTTCTTCACAACACCAAAAATGTGTTCCCGGTGTTAGTATTTTAAACGGTTCGGAACAAATACTCCATTTCTCTATTAAGGGTGTGGATTGGGCAGGAGTGGGCATAAATCAAGTGCCCCCTCTTCCTTCCTTTACTGGGTGGACCATGGAAACACATGATCTCATTTTCAACTAGAAACCAACACAGTTCAAGATCAATCTGAAAATAAACATATCCCAGTAAACTAGGTGACAGCATTTGAAATCTTCAATCGGGGAATTATTGCGGTTCCCTCATGAAGACATTTGATGTCAATGTAACACACAATACAAGAAATTGAACGTGTACATCGGTGCTTAATAACCACTGGCATCACTTCTACAATGATGCCAGATTCACAGAATGTGAAGTATCAATACAGGAGCCAATTTATTCTGGTAGACTATTCTAGCAAAGAGGTCCAAATAAAATCAGTATATTTTTTATTGAAGCAAGATAATTTCAAAGAATAAAGGGGAATGCAAGGATCATGGGGATTAAAGCGTTGACAACTAAACTCAAGAGCCCCTTTCACATTGCACATACAAAAAGGTCATTTTCATGGTGCTATTCTCTATCAATGCATAAAGGTTCATAAAAAAGCCAGTCTGTGATTACCTATTGTTTCGAGAAAGTAGAAGCATTGGCCACACAGTAAAACAAAAATAAATGAATTAAAGTAGAAGTTGGCAATAGCGTTTATTGCTAGCAGTGTTCCCAAAGCAAATCAGGAAGGCACTGCTGACGCAAAAATCCAGAGCTCGAAGGGCGGCGGGGTGTTAGAAGCTAGATACGGTAGGATAAAGCAGGCGTGAGCGTTCAGGAAATCATCAAGAAGATTCCATTTGAAGTCTGTTAATAGATTTCCTGACAGGGGTGTATGATGGGTGTTAGCATAGTCCTGCTGGAAATGTCTGCTGACTGACACGGGCCACATTTGACAAGGACATGCAGCTGACTGTTTGGCTTGGAACACTACAATGTTGTTATTTTAAAAACGACCCAAGGAAAATTGTATTAGGTGCAAAAATATCTGGAAATGTAGCCTGTTTTTAGACTCGGTTTGTTTTTAGGGGGCTGTTTTTAGGTGCAATAGTCTGAGACTGCCGTTGTCCCAAAAGATTGAAGAGTGGCAGGGGCGGTGACAGAGTGAAGCTTTGAACAAGGGAAGAACAAGGGCTGGTCGATAATAGAAAAAAAAAAATCACCCTTATTTTTGATTCATATCAAAATCATGATTAATTGAAACAATTGCTCATTGATTTCAAAATTTCGTATTGATTCAACGACCAAAATGCAACTACTCAAAGCTACCATCATACCCTCATGTCTATTCATCCCTGCAGATTGAACACTTTGTTCTTGAACACTGCTCTTTTTGTCGAGTTACGCATATTATACTATTCTAAATGGGTTTCCATTAAACAATTTAAAGCATGCTCAGACAAGTTAGACTCGCATTATCATCACATGCTTGCTACACTAGCAAAACAGTGCATTCCAGATACTTTCACAATGTCGGGAATTTACAAACAATGCACACTGTTCGCAACATTAATTGTTTTTCTTGGATTTTATGACCAGTTGAAGCCAAAATTAAAAGTACATTTTGATTAATGGGAATCACCCCTGTCTTAAAGACCTTCCCGCTCTACTTCCTTCCTGAGACCAAAATGAATGCCATGTTCTGGTTGCGTCCATTAGGTGGATCAGTGGATTTTCGCTTTTCTTCCACTGAAAGATGACATAAATGACTTCTAATTTTCATGAAATGTATTTTGCAATTCTGATGAATATTTTGTTTGCCAAAACAAAATACTGGATTTAGACTCACAGTAGCCCGTTTTCATGCAACTGGGTCAGAATTGTATAGTTGTGAGAGAACATGAGGGATGGGATGGGCAAAAGTGAGAGGCCAAGATGGCCATGGATGCCAGGTGAGATGGATGGATGGATAGATAGGTAGATGGAGAAAACACTGTGCAGTGGGTAAATAAGATCTGTACCATCTTTTGGTGCAACAGTTTCATGAATAACTTTGTTGACACAAAACAACGTGCGTCATGAAGCAATTTCATTTAGTTCGACATTTTACCATTTTGAAAGGGTAATGTGAAACTTCACCATAAACCCAAATTTGAGCTAGCGCATTCTCTCATACACGAGAAGTAATTATGAAGCATAAGAGTCAACCAAAACTCTTATTTTTCTTTTCACAAATGCAAGGAACTTCAGTGCTTTTTGTACAACAGTACATTTGGACAAACCTGGTGTTTTGACTCTTAAAAAAATAGTTATTTGGCGTAAACCTGACATTGGGTAGTGGTTTACAGATTTGAGAAGTACTGTATAGAGGTGCACAAACTTTCTCTGCTGTCAGCCTGATGAGTATGAGTAGAACTCCTGTGAGAGCTCTCCTGTGTTTACCATTTCATCATATTATGCATTTATTCTTCCTGAGCAATAACATGATTTTTAAGCATTGAATATTTTACATCTGCTTCATTCAAGGCCATTTCTTATGTCCATTGATATGCCCCTAAATGAACTCGGACACTCTTACTTTCTTTGAAATGACCGCTGCATTAATAAACATTGCCTGCCTTTGGGCTCTGGCATTTTAAACCACACGTTTGATTTCTCCGTTCACTTTTCAGGCTGCACAGAGCATCATTTAGCTGTAAATTAATGTTCATGTTTGGATCAACCCCTCTGAGATGTGATGCCAGAAATGCATAAATACAGAAATGCTACATCAGAAAAAAGGTAAGCTTTTAGTCTTATGGGTATTTTCCAGACACTGAAATCCGAGTGAGGCGTCAGTGAAGGACAATAGAATACATCTGTTGGCTTATGAAAGGAGGTACGGGGAGGACTTGTGCAGTTGTGGGCATGTGTGTATCTGGTCTCATCAAGGGATGAGACACGCACCCATAGCCACAGCTCAAACACCAACAGCCCTTAACAAGGTGTGTCTAATGCTCCTATTTAATGTTTGGGGGTTCAGTGGCGCGTGGCCCGAGTTTTTTTTTCTTTTTTGGCAGGGGTGCGAGCCGAGAACCCCGACAGCTGTGGCCCGAACTGCAGACAAAAGCCGAGAGGAAGTACCGCATCATCGAATATTGCAGTAAAAAGCTGTGGCGATTTGTTTGTGGTCAGGTATATATTTTGGTGGATGATTCAGAGCTTAGTCTGCTTTTCTTGATGTAAAATGGAAAGGCGAGCTTTGGCAAACAAATACCAACAGGAAAAAACAATAACGTGTGAAACTCAAAATTTCAAAGCACAAAAGCTGCAAATTGAACACAATAAAGCTCCATATTTTGAATAATTCACCTGTAGCTATTATACAGTACCTGCTAGGCAAAAGGCCCAGAGCTCCAGGCATTTTTTTTGGAATGTATTTTGAAAGCAGGACCATGAACCAGAGAGTAGCCTGATGAATAAGACTAATATCCATGCATTGGCATAGGCTGATTACCAGTTTTTTTTAAAAAAAAAAAGTCACAATTTTAAAACTCCTACATTTTCCATCAACACTATATTTGGGGATTTTTTGGGGGCTACTAAGGATTTTAAAATACATAAATAAGTGAGAACACGGATACCCAAAAACCAATACAACCAATATGATATCACATTTACAAAAGCAGCAGCCACTACTTTGACAAATATATAATGCTGCCTTGAAATTAACGTTTGCAAACTGCTACAAGTGTTAGCACATGTACAACAATTCGTGAAATGAATACTACAGGCTCATCACCTGGGCAGATAACTAGCATGGCTAAAATCTATTTATTTCCGCTCTGGCGTCATTTCAGACAGTGCTCCTCATTTTTGGAGAAATAAATACATTTACAGTTGATCGACATTTTGGTATTTCGAAAAAGTAAATTGTTTATTTTCTTTTTATGTACACTGATATGGAAAAACAGTGAACATTTCAAAACAAATTTTCAAGCTGTGATTGCAAAACCGCAATACTGTAAATGATGGTTATAATACAGTCAAAATCTGATATCGGCCGATGCCAATCCATGCATGGATATTTTTTGACCCAAGTTCACATCAACGATAGAGAAAGAGAAAAAAAAGAACTCTTGGGAAAATGCATTTGCAATCTGTTAAGTGCCATTTTAGTTATTTAGAGGCAAGACAATGGACCAACAATGAACAGTCTCAATGTAAAATGGTTGCTTTATAATAACCCCATGTTTGAATGCTATGACACTGAGCATCTTTCATTGGTTTCCGTTCATCCAACTGCAACCAGCCTAACCTCAGAACTCAAGTCTTAAACCCTCAAACTGACCGAGCAGTCCGATTTCAAGACATCCGCTAGAAGACTGAACTTGGATTTAAAAATATCAACCTGTTCATTCCGAGAGCATCAAACAGACAGCTGCTGATTTGTTATCCTGTCAATGTGTGTGGCGTTTTCTGGTGTGTGCGTGTATATTTGTACAGCTTCGCTTGTGTATTGTTCCATTTTGTCCACAGCTGCAAGTAAGTGGGTAACTCTATTGCTAGTGATACAGCCCTTTGGTACTACTCCTGACTAACTGCCACCTCTAGAGGAAGAACAGATCATTACAACTTGGATCAGGTCTCCCTTGGTCAGGCTAAAATCATAAGGATTTATTTAGACTGAGACTTCAAATAAGATTTTGGTTTCTTTAAGGTTTGGAATTGGCCAAGATCAGTGCGGTTACCAAAATAGGGATAAAAAAATTGCATCAGTTTCATTTGGTTTCCATTGTAGTTTGTAGGGGAAAACTGCAATGATAACAAATCTTAATCTCAATAAAACCATCCGTCCATCCACTGATTATTCATCACATTCCTTCGTTTCTCCGCTTTCAACTCATGTTTTGAGAGCGTTAATGGGTCCATTACAAGACCTTATCTAAAAATTTTGTGTGTGATCAAAACAATGCCATGGTCAAGAACATCACAAACTTGAATTGCGTCCATGAAGATATCAAAAGGAAGGATGAAGGAATGACTTGAACTTCAAGGCCTCTTTATACAACCCCGTATGTAAGGGCGACAACGGTCGTATTGCATCACGTGACTGATGCATTGTGTCACACAGCACCTCTGCGTTCCGTCAGCAACACGTCGCGCACATGACAGAAAGTAGAACGCCGCCGCATCATCCCAAGTGATTGGTCTGTTCAATCACATGCTGTGATGACGTAGTATTCACCTTTCCCTGGCTAGGTTTGTCAATACACAAGGCTTCTCTAAAGCTCCTATCCCACTGAGCAGCGAACAGGTGGGAGTGTTTTCGAAGGCAGCAAATGTTGCGTTCTCACAGGATTCGTCAGGGTTCGTTAAATGTCGCAAATGTTAACCAAACGATTGCCAAACATTCACCTGTACTTTTCTTGTTGCAAGGACATTTTGCACACTATAATGGTTGGTAATCATCTCGTCAAACGGTACGGAGAACTCTGACGTGAATGCACATTTCTTTACATTTGCCAACAGTCGCAGATATTTGCCCTTCAGTGGGTTAAGGGCTTGAGGGTACTTTATATGTCACCTGGGAGGAGGATCTGCACCGTACAACTCATTGCTGTTGTGAAGCAAGCTAACTTGAAAGTGGCAGCATTTGTGCTATGAGCGTGGGTAAAGAAGCCTATTACCTATGCCTCGGACTTCTTGAACAATTTTGCAATACAATACAATACAATACATGCTGATTTATATAGCGCTTTCACAACAGTGGCAGCTGTAACAAAGCGCTTAACAAAACAGTTAACAAAGTAAATTAATAAACACAACACATAACATAAAACACGGACAGTCGTGCAGTCCTAACCACTTTTCCGTCACACGCTTTGTTGTTTGAAGCAGTTTGAGATGAAAGAGAGAATCAAAGTGTCCTTTAACCAGTGGATCAGAGACGTCATGCTCAAAATGTGCACACGTCGGCTACAAGCTAAGTTTCAAAGTCAACAAGAAGCTGTAGCATCCATTGACGAAAAAAGAGATTGGTTCACTTCTCCTGTCCAATGGAAATCCATTTCAATTCCAAGCGGCGACTCTCGGTTCCAAATACGCATCGGCGCTCTGCGCCAACGCTCCTCTCTCCACATCCTCAACTTCAGCAGCCATCCATCCAGCCGCACCAACACCGACTGTCCAACAGCGTCGACATAGCCACTGAACAAAACGGGGTTGTGAAAAATGCTGCCCATTACAGGCGCAAAAAACACAAGCACCCCAGGTCTGTCCAGCACCGATAGTCAATGGCGCCGACATTCCTCCCAATCAAAATCTGTGCCGGTACAGGCGTGCTGCCGAGAAGGCGCAACCACCAAGCACAGATACTTCTCCTTTGACGAATGTCGTGGCCAAAAAGCGCTGAAAACAGTCCATATCAGGTCCACACGATGAAACAACAAACAACATGTGACAAAACAAAAGACAAAAACACCAAAAAAGAACAAAAAAGCAAGACTCTTGAAGAGCACTTGCCGAAGGCTGCCTACTCGGGCGCCATCTTGGAAAAAAATAAAAATAAAAAAATAAATACGATTAAATGACTCATCTAGTCCAGTGTTTTTCAAACTTTTTTGAGCCAAGGCACACTTCTTTCATTGAAAAAAATCTCGCGGCACACCACTAGCTGAAAATGTGAAGCCCCCCCCCCACACTTATTTTAACAATTAACGTTTTATATTGTTACTACTACCATTTTTAACATTGAAGAATGACATTATAACAGCTTGAATTGGAATCAAATGAACACAAAGAAAACAGTATTTTATCATCTATCATTTATTGTTTCACCGTCGTCCTGCATTCATGCGTCACAAATTCGCTTGTCTCACGTCGAAACACAAGGCAATTGGCTAGCTGTTGCTGCTCCCTAGCGGTATGGGAGGGTACAACATGATTACTTTCTGGGCGAAAGACCGCACAGGCATACAAATTGGATATTTTCCCGCGGCACACCTGACAATGTCTCGCGGCACACTGCACACGGGTTGAAAAACACTGATCTCGGTTCCTTTGTTCTAGCAGGCAGTCACCATTGATGTCACTTGGTTCCTTACATCGCAACGTATAAATGGCGACCGGAATTAGCCATAAAATGCAAGGGGGAAACTCCACTCTGTGTTGTCCAAGCCAATACCTGCCGCAGCAACACTCCAACTTGGAGTTGAGTTTCCTCAAACCGACGTAACTCCTAATCAACATTAACCACTTCCTGCCACTCAGTGCAATCCTCAAATATAACAGCAGGGGGCACAATAACCTAAATACATGTGGAGTCTTTAGCAAAAAACATACACTGTCATTTTCACATCATGTAGAAAGGTATGTGATTTTAATTTTACCATGAATGTAGAATCAAGACAGTTATAGTCATCTTTATTTTTTAAAAATATTATCCAACACTGTAATACAGAATGAAACCAAAGACCAAAACCTGTTTTTGTTGCAAATGTAAATTTGGCAAGTTGTACTGAGACGTGCATTGCTCACGGCCTAACCCAAGAACTAGCATGGCCAGTCAATAGACTCATGACAAATGCGACTTCTGAACTATCATGGGTGTAGGTGGAGGGCTGCTGATCAAAAATCTATCGACATTGGTGAATGAATTGACTGCATAATCCAGGCTCTCCACCATAACGTGACGAATGTGGTATGTTGGGTTCGACCGAAGCTGGACACACCGTGATGGTGACAGCAACACAATGAACTACGTGGTAAAACTATGAGGCAAATATTGAGAGAGTCTACAAAAGTGAAGCACTTTGAAACAGAATCATGAGCAAGGCATAATAATGCGACAGCCAGTTGTCAGCGTGGCACAGTCTTTAAAGGCCGGTAACGTGGCATGATAACAGAGGTGCGGCTCGTGAGGGAAAGCCCTCCTGTGCCACCTACTGGAGATAAACAGATCATAGCTGTGAAAGGTGAACCACGTCATAGCGAGGGTTCACGGCATTGAAAAAGAGAATCTCATTTGCCTTATCTACACTAAGGGGTTTGAATAAAAGGGATGGACATTTGACAAACGTTCCTCAATGAACATAGTGTGGATCGAGCACACCATCCCAAATTTCAAATGTTCTTTAGACACCTCTGGTAGTCACAGCCATGTAGTTCAAAGTAATTTATGTTGTCTTCAAATGGCTCCTTGAAGAAAAAAAAAATCATGCACCAAGGATTACAAATACTACCAAGACCGGGGAAACTGATTACTGTAACATAGTCCATTCTGGATGTCTGGAAATGGTAAGTCTGTGTGTGATGAGAAAGTTCAGGCCCTCATTAATGCGAGTGGCTGTGTCCTTAGAGGGCATTAGCCCGGGCATTATCTTGTTGTGCCAGACAGTTCCGTAGTAAACACCCTGGCAGAGCGCCTCGTCCTCGTAGTAAACTGATGTGACTACACAGTCGCGACAGAGTTGTGTAGCCATCCTGGCACGGAGATATGGGTCATGCTAGGCTGCCCTCTCGCTCACCCCGGCAGTAGAGCCCAAACTCTGATGAGATTATCTTGGCCAGCCAGGAGGCTCAGCAGTTGCAAAGCAAAAAACACCACTGATTACGCGAACACTGCCGTCGGATCCCCTCGCACTTCGGCGCAGATTCTCTCGCATTAGCTTGTACCTTTGGCCTGAACAGATCTAAACCACGACCGAGCACATTCAATGAGCATCTTAACTTTGTCATACATTGCGGGGAAAGGACAAATCAAAGGATAATCTCGGTTGCTATTGAGGCTGAAGATTTGGGGGTTTTTTTGCGGGGGTGGTCAGAGAAGTCGACCCCATTGACCAGTCACAGTTAAAATGACTGCTAAAAATGGGATTAGGCAGCTCGGAATGCCAGGGTAATCACTCAGCACTAGCTAGGAGAGAAGCCCTTCTTTAAACTGAAGAAGGGGTGGGTTTTATATAGCTGAGAGCGTTGATTACTGTCCCATCTTAAAAACCGCATCCGATGAGTCAAGACAAGTGCTTGGTCCTCCCCCACGTTTACTGGGTGAGTGTGCCTCCTGGGTTCCTGTAAATAAGTGACGTCACAGTGCTTAATGATGCCCAGACGAGACTCAGCAGGGTCTTGAGAGGGGAGCGAAACTGTCAACAGGACTATTTCTTCACATAATCTCTAAGTACTATGTGATGAACATGAGTGTACTCATTGACAGAGCCCTCTGGTGAAGAAACATTCCCTCATCTGAAGATCGACTGAAATGAAGATCTTCAACATGATCTTCTTTGACGTACACTGCGAGTGTGTGGTACTGACAGTTGTTTTGAGTATAAAAAGGCCCATCATAAAGCCTGGCTAGAGGAAACAGGATAAGCGCTTGAGCCAAGGCAGTAAAAAGCTCTCTGGGAAACTTGAAAGTCACACAAATTAAGTCTGCGTCTGCCATCTGGAAACAATAAACAAACAAAAACTCAGGAGCCAAACAAACATCATGGAAGCGAGAGAGCGATGCAAAGATGAGAGTGCAAATGAGTGACAGGGAAGAGGACGGTGTAAAGCGATGCGCATCATTAGTGGACACTGATGGCGGGGGACAGAGAGAAGGTGTTGTCGAAGACAAAATAAAAGACTGATGCTAAGCAGATGACCCTGAATATGTGTGGTAAGACTTGCAACATGATTGTAATCAAATGTAGCTATCACAGGAGGACGCCTGTCTGCAACTCATGCCAGTGATCTGATGGGAAGGGCAACACAGTACCAAACTGATTCTTTGGAATCATTACCTTGTTTGGATTACCTCAATTGGATATGCGTCACAATAAAATCATACATTGATTGTTTATTTACTGTTTCATATTTTTTAATGAATCGCATATGATGGACAGAGCAAGCTAAAGACAGTGAGTGGGCCACACTAAGAGCGGCATCGGTGTGGCACCAGCACCTTTTCTCTTGCAGTGAGGTGTATACAGTATACTGTAAATTTTAAACAAAACTTAAGGTGGAAGGGCCCAGAAACCCATGTACAAACTCCCTCCCGCTGTGCCTACTCGACAACCAGCCCTCTATAAAAAGTCAAACGAATTACACATTATGGTGTTGCGTCTCAGACAGGAAATGCTGCTAAATTACACCTCATCGTTCTGGAACTGACTGATCATCACCATGGAAATAAGCTAACTTCAGAGGCGTGAGAATTTAATCCACCACCTTCAATGCCCGGCAATTTAGGTGTGTGTGTGTGTGTGGGGGGGGGGGGGCTCGTTGACTACCCAAAAGAAACCAAATTATGGGTCTATTTAACAGTTTAAAACAATGTGTTTTGCTGCAAACCTGGAAGTAATATAATGGCCACACACATGCATATATAAACTGCTAGCAAATTAATACTGTACTACACAGAATATAGAACTATGACAACAACATGCTCGTAAGGAAGCCATTAGGAATGATTACTCATACTTGGCGTGAGCAACTTGGCTATCAGCACCTATTAACAACATTGACCTTCGATGGCAGCACACTATAAATAAATTCATAACTTGCTGAGTACCTTTGATCTTGGATGAGGTGTGTCACATTGGTGCCTGACTGATTCAAATCCAAACTATAAACTACAATTCCCCCCCCTTCAAAGTAATAACACTCGTCTCTTCTCGTACACTGAATGAACCAAACACCAGAGGATTTCATCGTGGATGTGTTGGTTAATCGCTGGATGAACCGCCGCCATGCATGATGTTGCACGATACACTCGCCTCTCATGCCTGACCTCGGCGTACTGCACAAGAGCTTAGTTCAGCAGGCATGGATCAACTGGTCCTTTCCTTTGGCTTTATGCAACAATAATTTCATAAGACGTTCCATCATGCCAAACGAAAGCTAGAGGCATGACATTGGATAAGACGTAGCTATATTGAGTACATTTTATCCACCGCATTCTCTTTCATTTGATGTACAGTAGAACATTTACATTTTCTAAAACATCAGGTCAAAATTCCACATCTGTAAAGAGCAAAACCACACAATCTCTGCTTCTGTTATATTTAAAATCTCATGCTTCTTCATTTAATACTAAATTCCCAAATATCTATGATCTATTAGCCAAGAACAAAATTCTTTTGTTGCATTGTTCACACATTCTTCCCTGATTCTGTTTATACAGATGTGCACTCCGAGGGTCTGAAAAGACTTTTTTTTTTTGTTTCCTGAACCCCTCGGCAGCTGAAGATGTGCTGTTGATCAAAGGCTTCTGTGCTGGAGCTGAGACACTTGCTTTGGTTGTTTTCTTTGCCTCTGGGGGATACAGGCCAACAGATCCATCTGTTGGCCGCATGGATCCACCTTTCGCCGGGACAAGTGTAGTGTGGGGCCTCTTCCCTCTCCCTGACCACCCACCACCCCTCCCCTCCATCCAGCACGTTTACTCAGCTGGCCCCCCCACACCAGCCGCCAGAGTTTGTTTTTGCAAAGCAACATGTGTTAACTTAATGCTCTGTAACACGTTTCAAAGGCAAGCTTAGCTGGGTCAACAACAGGTAATAGAGCCATTTATTGATGCATTGCCTTGAAAATGGCGGCGTGAAAGGAGAGGCTTAGTGGGTGAGCCATTCGCATTAGTTAATAAAGCATGGTAACATATGACGATGAAACAATTACTAAAACTGTGAACCCCTACGTACCGCAGACACACCCGCAAAAGATAAAAACCTGCGATATAAAAAGATCATGTAATTTGTTAACATTTGTAATTCTACTTTTTACAACTCTTCTGAGCTTTGAAGACATTTAAACTTTTTTTTAAGGTACAGCTGAAGGATTAGCGCCCGTTCTCTCTCTGCACAGTTCTCCAAATAAGTACCCAAATGTGTCTGCCTCAAGCTTGTTTATTTGTCCGAGTTGAAGTTTACTGTAAAACTGAAACATACAAAAGATAATTAATCCATGTATATTGCAATATCACAACCAAATACGTTCCCCAAACACAAGTTCGCGAGCTTAATTCTAACATCGAATGCGAAACATTATAGATGTGCTCACAGAAATTAGCATGAATGTTTTAACCTTCAAAAATCAACTATACTGTAAATAGTAAATAGCACAGCCACTTTGCATATGCATACATGCTTATATTTCACTCTGTACTGTGTACAGTCCATTTTTTAAACAGTTTTGAAAATTGTTTTTTTTTTTGTGCATGCAAATACTTGTTTTGGTTTTCTACTTTGTCTTTTTCATAATTGTTTGCTGCTGTAAATTGCGACTTTCTCCACTGTGAGACAAATAAAGGTTTTTCTTCTTCTTCTAGTTCTATTTTAACACACATGGATAACCAACACAACGAGGGCAAATAACAATAATTATCGGCATACATTCTGTCTGCTCAATGGAAGCAATGAATATTATTCAGTTGAGACCTACAGAGCAAGACAACATGGTACTACACTGAAGGAACGCAACCCTAAATTGTGACTTTCGTAAGTATTCAATTTCTTTTTTTTGCCAACACAGATGTGTTTGGATATCCAAAATGGCTGTCAGATGAATGATCATAAGAAGTAAAATACGCAATTAGACGGTACGAACGTTAAATCACGGTATCATGGGGAGACGCTGTTTTGCAAAATGTCTGTGAACGTTTAAAAAATTTGTCATGGGGAAACACTCTTGAGCAAAACCTCTCAAGTCAATCGTAATCAGTTATAATATAAAAATAATGACAATAGAAATAATCCTTGCCTGGGTCAAACTGTCTCCACAATAGAAATATTTATTGAACTGTATTTTAACATATCTAAACAGTTGTATACAGTTAAAATCATATTCTAAATAATCGGTAAAGCCCATAGCCAGGCATACGAGCTTCAGGGAGATCCTCATACATATTTTTACTTCTCATACAACTAACTGTAAAGAGATGACCATTTAAAGGTGAACCTTAACAACAAAAGTTTCAAAAGAACAAGCAAAACAGAGTTCGTGCTTTGATGCCCACTGAAATTAACTCTATGCTGAGATCTGGCACAACATGCTGACATCTCGCGTAAACTCATACGCGACAATTGTCCTTGTGGAATATGTGCCACAGAGCAACAAAGAAGAAAAATCCAATGCTTGTGGAACTAAAGTTAGCATCATGCTTAATTTTTCTGTCACAGTCATGAGCTACCAAGGCCAATCTTTTGAAATAAGCGTTGCAAAGAAACATAACACACCAGAAGCTAAACCGATCTCGATCGGATCGTTTGCTCGACATAAAAATAGTAATGCCTTGTGTGTCGTCACCCAACATGATGGCCTGAATCGTGAAGTTTCATAAGACTTCAAAGCTGTATTTTACCAATAATTGTGGTCAATTTCTAAATGATACGACCCCAGGTTCCATGCCATGTGATGTAAAAAGGGTTTAGCCGATAGACAAAAGAATCCAAAAAGTCAGAAAATGCAATCGGCACAATGTGGGAAAACTCTTGAAAAGTCAATAAAGGTTGAAATAATTCATTCAAATCAAAAGATTTAGTGAAAGATGAAGTGGCAGTAGGAATTGTTTACACATTCCCACTGGTTGTTTTCCCACCTGATTGGATAATGGCCACACACCCACAAACACACTTCGAACTCTCGGCTTCCAGTGCCAATCAATGAGGAAATGAGGTGTCAACATGCGGGTGTTTATTCAAACACTCATTTATTTTTCTACCGGAAGCCAAAGCCAGCTCGAGCACAGACGACACCAGATGAGTGAGGGGATTTTCATTGAGGATTTCCCTCTCTCCTATACAAATAAATCCTGCGCAAATGTATGTGATTCTAGTATGAGGAGTATTCAAGGGGATTCGGTTTTAGTCGGGAAGGACTAGAGCTGGGACAAAATATCAATATTGTGAAACACATTCTTATCCATCATGGTACAGATCACGAATGGCTGCTATGTCAAATCTTAGAAAAGACATTGGAACCTAATGGATACTAATTAATTTATTGGAAAAGCTTGAAATGAAGTGATAATTATGGAAAATGTTTGCGTGGTGCATTTGTTTGTGAAGTTTGACAAAAAGGGTCACTGTGAAAAGATGGTTACTGTTACATTAGATGTGCTGCCAAATGTTTATTATTTGAACCCTAAATTCAACATTGTGAGAAATTGTACACAATAAACGATACAAATGATTAAATAAATAATTGATAATGGGCATTCTGTAATTATTTTCTTTTCAAAAAGTCTGTACAGGAATGACAGTTTTCAAATTGAAAGCAAAGTACCGAAATAGACGTCCACGATATTCTTATTAGTTGAACTGCCTAATACATCATCACTGTCTTATAATAATATTGATGGAAAAATATTGCAATATTTTATCTGGCGTAACTACGTGACACCGACTCATAGGAAGTAGGATCAAAATACTGTACAGCCACTTTCAAAACAATGGTTAAAGTTGGAAAACGTCCCATCCCGATCAATGCCAAACGCCACCATCTAAAGTATTCTAGCAAGCGCAGGCGCTGCTTCGCGTCTCTTAATTGAAAACGTTATAGGGAGGCATTACACTTGAGCTTTTTATATGCATCGCTATAAAGCCCTAGCAGGCCCCCAGAGGGGAAACTGCCCATTAACTTATAAGGTCCAGGCCTTGGCTCTCTTAATTGACAAGCTCCAGTGTACTTTCATCACTTGTGGACTTCATAGCGGCAGCCAACGCTTCCTCCCAGGATGCCGTTGCATCTTTGACTTGAGAGTGTTGGTGACAAAGAGCAGTCTGCCGCCAGTGTTGAGGCGAAGCGAGGGCGGCTCTAGGCTGTTCTTGAAACAAAACAACAACCGTGTGCATTCCGCTTCGCGGTCTCGGCCGTCTGATCATCTAACCTTGTAGACGCCACTTTCCCTTCAAGTCACAACGGATCCAATTAGGAAGACATGACCCTTTGTTGAGGCTGTAAACTGTACCCATTATATTTATTACCTCCGCCAAGTGTTAAATGCAAGTGCGAGAGGCATTTTGCTGGGTCGTTAGTAAACTGGATTATGTAAAAGGACCCGAATAAGAGCTCATAACCCATTCAGGAATACTTCCATTATGATTTTTACAGTTTTGCCATCACCATTATGTGAAGGGATTCAATTGATGCCATGGCATGAATTTCAGGCCATAACACCAAGCCCTCAGTTTCATTTTAAAACATTTAAGTATTTGGATTTGGATAGTATATGTAAAAAAATGACATACAATCTTACATTTATGTCGATAGAACATGTACAATAGTATATAATGCAAAACATTGTGGGTTAAAAAAAGTTTTTTTTTACATACACGATTACACATAACTGCATGTTTATACATAACGGTGTATGCACCAGATCGATTCGGGTGGTCAGATCGGCTCAAGGGCCTGCGCCTGTTGATGGCGTCACGTTATATACAGTAATTGGCTGGAAGACAGCAGCATGATGTGTCGAGGATTGTGGTTGGTCCGTTTTGCAGCAATGGGATTGGAGTTTTTCCAGAGAAAATACAGACGAATTTTGCAAAGAAATCAAATTTTAGGGATTTCCAACGGCCCTGACAAACAGCTTCTAAAAATAATGTGCAGTTTTTTTTAATCAGTTACTAATTGATTTATTAATGGTTTCAACATTTTAAAAGCAAAATGTGAAATGTGCAGCCACAGTAGGTAGAGTTAACTTGTAATGAGTTTTTTTTAAAGTGGGGTGTATGAGAAATGTTTTGATTCTATGGTGGGAGATCACTGCCTTTGATTAACAATCACCTCAATTTCAAGATGTTTTTCAAATCTAAAAATATTGGAATTCATATTTGATCCAATAAATACATAATCTGAGACTATACATCATAAATAGTTTATCTACCGACTCAAATTAACGGTACTTAACAGACATGGGAGAAACACATTTGTATTGCCAATTCCAAATATTAATGGGACAGTGCATTTTTTAAAATATATTCATCCATCCATTTAATTTTGAATCTGCTTATCTTCACAAGGGTTGTAGGCATGCTGGAGCTTCTCCCAGCTGTCTTTCGGCAGTAAAGTAGGATACACCTTGAAGTGGTTGCCAGTGCAATTGCAGTGCACACATAGACAAACGACCATTGGCACTCACAACCACATCTCGGGACAATGTTCCATTAACCCACCATGCATGTTTTTGGAATGTGGGAGGAAACCGGAGTACCCAGAGAAAATCCACACAGGCATGGAGACAAGATGAAAACTCCACACACGAAAGCCGGAGCAGGAATTGAACCCTGCACCGCTGCACTGTGATGTACTTAACAGTCTTCCACCGTGCTGCCCATTTTTTTCTATATTTAAGTACAACTGATCATTTGCCTCACTAATAGTATTCGATAGTGGAGGTAGAATTGATAATTGGTCAAACAAATGACAGAGAGAGAGAGAGAGCGTATATGTAATAACAGCAAACATGTTTTGATTAGATGGTTAGGAAATGTGTGAATATGGTTTTGCCTTGTTGTTGGTACTAATGTTTAACAAACTTAGAATGTAAAAGCAATGTAAAGTAGATTTTTTTCCCCTTTTAAGTCAAGCCTCGTGTTTTCTTATCTATTCTTAGCGTTTTGTAAAGGAATTTCCACTATTGTTCCTACGTACATTACAGACAGTAAGTAAAGACATTTTACTATCCCTGTCAGAGCAAGGCCTCAAAAGTGCTTCACACATTTATGGAACACACGGTCAAACAAACTGCAGAATAACATCTTTTTATAACCAACACAAGCAAAACACACAAATGCAATTAAACCCAATTCATTGCATCAAACGTCAAGTGGCACAACATGCACCCTTTTGATCTTTTAAAAAATATATATACAACAGAGTAAACAAACAAATGAAGGCTACCAAGCAGTGACTTTACTCCTTGGAGCCTTACTACTGTTCGGCTACAAAGCTACGAAAATATACCCCAGAGTTAGCTGAACTTGCTCAACCCGATACCTTTTACGAACATTAATGAAAGCAAAGGCGTCTTAAAAGGCATAAAATCCAACTTACTGTTGCGAAAGTCGTTTGAGAGTTGTTCTGATGGGCGCCGCCATTTTTTTCCAGCTACGTTAGAATAGAGAGCGTCGATTGGCAGATTAAGGAAATTCTTGTCCTGTGTGATTGGTCGAGGCGGCAGATAGGGCGGGTCGTGACAGGGGAACCAGCTCATTGGCCATCACGTCTCTTAACATTTGTGCTCAGGGCACACATTTCCACAATGAACAGACACAAAATAAATAAACAAATTACTAAATCAATAAATAACTTTGAGGGTGTATGTAAAATCATTTATTTAAAAAAAAACAAAATGATTCATTTCAGTTTGAAATTTTGCAGATAATCTTCCATCATATAATTATCCTTGCAATGGTTATTTACTGACTTGATTACTTGCTAATTCCCAAATCTCTAATCAGTTATGCCAGTGATTCTCAAAACATGGTACCACAACTAGTGGTATGTGAGAATCACTGGATTAAATGTTCAAAATGTGAATAATAATATTGGTTTATTGAAAGCAACACATTTGCTATGTATAGGAATGTGGGCGGAAACCCACTCAGACACAGGGAGAACATGCAAGGTGGACGTGCTGACCAGTCTACCACCGTCCGACTTTTATTTATTATTTAGATGAGGTACAGTACTTGCAGTAAAAAGTTTGAGAACCACTGAAATGACCAATTATTTGATGACATAAATGAAAAAAAACAACACTTGGAGAAACCCCCCTGCCCCCGACTACGTTAATCCAATAATTCTAATATGACAGTAAATGATGTAAATGCTTTGTGAGACAGATTAAATGACAAAACGTCCACTACCATCTCACACCTCATGACAGTGACAACTATGGCCCAAGGCCATAGTTTGCCACACCCTGCCCAAGATGACCCATTAAATCAAGGGTGGGCAAACCTTTGTGCTCAAGGGCCACATTTGATCTCTTAAAAGGACACATGGGACACGTCATTTGTAGATGGCCTAAAAGTAAAAATATACACTAAATGTATACAGTATGTACATTTTTTTAAATTTTCCAAATATTTATTGCTGCTTAGAAGTCTACTGCCCCTGGAAAAAAAAAAGCTCATCATCTGTGGCAGACAGGTTTTATGGTTATTGAAACTTTGACTTTTAAAACCGTGGTAAACTCTCAAATTGGTAATCGGCCCATGCCTATCGTCTGCATGTGTTGCTGCACCATTTGTGTTAAACGATTTATTACCGAGAGAGTTAACTTATAACTACCACAACATCAATGCTACTTTTGTAAGCCCATCATTGGTGTTTTGTATCACGTGTTAGCATTAAGCTAGCGGTCTTTCATTCAGTTATGTCGTTTGGTTAAATGCACAATATGACATTCTCGTTGCTTTAAATTTAAACTTCAACTGGGAATGGAAAGCAAGACGCTGTCTTCCTTTTTTTTTTTTTTTTTTACATTTTGCTGTCATTAGTCAAATTTGCTCACAACTCAGAAAAAAAGCAGAGCAACTTACCATCTCCAAGTAAGTTGGGTCTCTTGGAAGTCGAGTTATCACTGTAAAACAGTGCAAATAGTAAATGCACTTTGTAAAGCCAGTTTATTTCCCTACAACCAAACATCAATTTTTCTATCCCAGTTCCCTTCACTAGGGTCACGAAAAGCCATAGAAATCAAGAAATGTCACAGATGGGGGAAACCTCCCACTAGGATGTCCAGGCTGTAATGGCTGCAGTGTGCAAAACATTTAACACATACATGGTGCTGTACAATGTTAACTCTGACATCATGAGAGTCCATTTAATTAAATGAAGCACTGCAGGAAGATGCTTTCAAGGAAGTGGTTCCTCCTTTGCCCCGTTGGATGATGTCAACTTCTCCAAAGCCATGCCCCTGGTGAGGTGGCCAACCACAGATCTTGCCAACCCGGTCGGTCGGTGCAGAATCAGTAAAGCAAAAGCATTGGGATCAGTCACCATCACCTAGCAATGGGGGTGGGTCAGAGATAGGAGAAGTGGCAATAACACAGTTCTAGGTGTGTAGTTTTACAAAAAGCAAGAGTATAAACAAAGTCTTCAGTCGAGATTTAAACATTTCTACTGACATAACAGCTCGAATTTCTGCAGGTATGAGTATTCTAGAGTAGTGGAGCCAAAACAGAGAACACTGTACAATGTGCAGACTTCACCTGCATGTTGCAATTAAGGTTTTGGGATGGAACATACGGTACCACCAAGTCAGCAAGATATGAACCCGCGGATTTGCATATTCAGAGTTTTACATTTCAAGTAGATACACAGTTTTGTCTTTGTTTTCTGTTTTGTATTGTCAAATGGAGCGGGAGACAGTTCAAGTTGTCCTGTATTGGGGTAATCCGATGAAACTTGCCTGTCCTCATCAGTATTTCTGAACATTCTCTTTTATCAAGTGTTTGTACACACGTGTGCTTTTTTAAAAATGTAAAACAGGAAAAAAATGGTGATGTTTGGGCAACTGGAATGGATTAATATTAGTATTTTACTACACATTAAGGGGTGAAACATATTTGATATTCAAGCAAACAGAATTGTGAGCGTGCACGTTATCTTGTAAGTCAAGGTATCAATCTATTGTAATACTGTAAAACAATCTTAAGACATTTTATGAAGGGGTTCCTCCATCTGCAGTTGACCAATTTAACACTACCAGTCACTAAAAGTTCATATGGGGACTAGGGTAAAAATTGCGATACATTATTTCATATATTGATAATATGTGGAAATTAGAAATTGGAAGTCAACCAGCATAACGAAATGGAAATTGGAGGTTCCACTATGTCATATTTATGTGACACATAAACATCCTAATGATCGGCATTATGATGAAGCAGCTGACTTGTTTGTCGCTTTCCTCTGATTCTCTGGTGCATTCAAAACCTCTTTGCGTCACTGCTGTTTGTGTTTACACTGGCTGGCTCAGCGGGACGGGAAGGCACAGAGACAGAAGGAAGCTTGTGACCTCGAGAGAGTGTGGGGAGACGCGTGACCCTCCAGGAGTACCACCTCACAGCGGTGGTGAATTACGAGCCCTGCCATCAGCACCAGTCTGAGCAAGGCACACAAAATGACACGCAATATCTGCCGTGATTAAGTCAGCAGGGAGTTTGCTCCAAATGTCAACATTGGCCAAACAGCCATTGGGTGAATGTGAAAGTGAACGTGCTGCCAGATGTACTGTACTAAGTGCAAGAAATACAGTCACTCACTAATCAAACAATTACCGGTAGGTAAAAAACAGTTCGACAGGTGCTATGAAATCATGTACCGTCTACTTTTCTTAGTCCTCAGTTCAGCTTCTTCCTTGACAATTGTGCCATGATTTTGTGGTTCAATAAAAAAAATGATGCAGTGCAGCATCAGCATACAGTATTGCATATTGAGCCTCAAAACCTGACCCAGTCACCATTTTTTCATTGTCCTGCGTTGGTAGGTGCACACTGTTCAATCCCTTGGCATGAGTGTGAGAGTCGCCAGCTGTAATTTATTCGCCGTAATCCACTTCGGTCATGTGCGGCTATGTTGTACGGTGTGCAGCAGGCCTTGGAAGGAAAGAGAGTACCGTACGAAAACATTGATTTTCATGAACATACAGCTTCACCGCTCAAACATAAAAGGGACCCATGCACATCCGTTCATATGGGACAGAAGCAGCAATGCTTTGAGAAAATTCCATCTTTGTGCTCCATGGAAACAGCTTCTTTATCCCCCTCCACCCCTTACGGTCGTCTTCTTCTTTTTCTTCCGCTGATCGAACACAAATGTTGTGTGCTAATCCAGTGTTGATAGAATTTGGCACACTTTCTTTGGATCACAGCAAGATGCTCAACTTCCATTCTGCTCTCCCCCAAGGAACCTCCCGAGCCCAAGAAAGCATCTGACACTGGGTCGCGCCACGGCTACTTGGAGGGAGGGGGTGAAGAGTTTCTCTTGTGTTGTCCAAAAAAAAGAGAGAAGAAAATCATCGTCTTGCGAGTCAACACTTGGACACACACCCACACACCCACACACCTGCACAAACGTATACACACACGCACACACACACACACACACACACACACACACACACACACACACACACACACACACACACACACACACACACACACACACACACACACAGGAGATTAGTATGGAAGCTCATTGAAAACAGTTGTTTTTAAATGTTGCATTCACCTAATGACCCCCTGTAAAGGACACTATACTATAAAACAATGATGTCAAAGGGAAGCACTTTTTTTGGACAGTGCTCAGAAGTGTGCCTTCATTAAAAGACATGCCGAAGCTGTAGTCGACAATTTAGAAAAAGAAAAAAAAAAGGAACATGAAAGGATAATACATGGATGGCATGTCGCCGCCTCACCCTGGCATTTATAATCATAAACAAAAGCTTTTCGTTTTCCAATTTAAATTCCTCATTATACTGTGACTTTTGTCAAATGCATTTTCATTGAAAAAATAAAAAATATAAGAAGCAGGATAATTGATTCGATTTACATGCTTCTGATATAAATGTGCTTCTTAGCCAGTTAGTTAAAAAAAAGAGTTCCTGAGGCATGTTATTAGCATCATAGAAAGCAAAGCAACATATCAAACGGATTTTTTCCCCCCTCTTCTCCACTGATAAAATAATTGGCTTTCAATTCGCGCCTTTGAAAGAAACTTCTGTGAGGGCAACTGAAAGAAAAACGGTGCAATAGACTTCACAGGCCGAGAGTGTAAGATGGACATCAATGATGACTGTATTAACCCATGGCTAAATCCCATCACACAAATGTCACTGTATCCGTTATGAAACCATGACATTTAGATCCAAGGTCTCCATTGTGGTTCTTTTTAAACAGGTGAGATGGTGTTTGTCCATTTTGCTTTGCATCTGTCACACAAGTTGCACTGGAAGCACCGCAGAGGTTCCAGACCAGAGCGGAATGCATTTTACCATCAAAGACAACACAGATCCACCTACAATGAAATAGCAGTACTCACAATTCTAGACTAGCTTTAGCACTGTAAACAGGCTGGCTAACATCGACATGCTACAGCTGCTGCGTTGGTAGTCTGAGTGATTCGTAACGCCATGTTATACCTCAATGTGTGTGTGCCTACTATGACTGTGTCTGTACAGCAAATGATTGGCACCTTGACATTTACGCCTTATGCCTTAATGCTGATGTCCAAAATGTTACACAGCTTCCCGTGTTTTTTTTTCTCTCAACATTATTTGGAGACTACTCCTTTTTTGGGGAATAATTGTTCCCAAAAATGACAGAAAATGCATCAATTTATTCCTTGAAGTTAGATGGACTAAGAAAAAATAAATACTGGTGCATGATTTGATAGCACCCGTGTAAATGCTCTTGACATAGTTATTTAACTTGTATTATTTAGTCTGTATTGTTTTATTTAATAGTTAACGATTGAAGTCATTCCATCCGAGACTTTGGCAAGTTATTAATTTTTTGCAGTGAGATATGATTCACTTGAAAATACATTTAAACAGAGGGTTAAATATAGACGGGCACTAAATCAGAATGGTTCCCTTCAGCCAAGTGACCAATTCCCATACACTATCCAAACACCACACACACAGCAGCTGTAGTACATCCTTCTTGATCATGGCTATTAGCGCAATGTACCGAAACAAGCTCGATGTGACACGACCCGACGACTCACCAGTGTCGTGTGATGAGGACGTCTACATTTAAGGATGGGACAGTGTGTCACAGCGGCCTCATATAACTAGTGCAACACCTATGAGCCACTTGGCCCAGCGTCACGAAATGTTTAATTATTGCCTCTTTCCATTAGCTTGACTTATCTCGACCGCAGCCTCAGGCGGAAGTTTGTTGCAGGGGCATCGGGAGGCGGTGCATGAGTGTCAGGGACCCAGAATGGCTGGGTGAGGTATTTCAGCGCTCCATCACCAGCTCTCGTTCTCCTTCCCAGACGAGAAACTAGAAATGATATCATGACACGTTTTCACGCTCTTCGGCTGAGTGATGTTTTACCGACTCATTTGCTATGATACCTTGTTACGGCTCCAGCTGTGAATCAGTGACGTGTCATGGGCTAGAAACTCGCCTCCTGCTGGGCCTGGCCAATGACCTGGAAGGCAATAGGGGATGCCAGCGCCTGCAGCATGTGCTGCACTGACAAAGCAGCAGGGCACCGTCAAAAACCCTCCCGTACAAACTTTGGAGATCACTCTGCTTTTATCAGATGAGTAGGCAGCACTCTTGACTTATACTTCCCGATATAAGGTTTACTGATTCCCTTCACGAGTCGGCGATGGTGCTTGATGCCAGGCGAAACCACATGCGCAAGAGGGGGAGTAAGTAGCATGGAGGAAGATCTGGGGTAGAAGGATACAGATGACAAGTGGCAGGGTCACTGCGCAGGTTAAGCAACAATTCAGTTGAGTCTCAAGCAAGAGCAGTGCGCTTGGGAAAGACCAGCGCACCGCCAAGCGAGCATACAATACAGATTAAACTTTGGGTGCTGGTGCTACTTGTCTTCTCGGGGTGTTCAGTCAATTTAAAAGGACTTGTTTTGGCAAAAATTCTTCCACTTAAGGCCAGGGATGGATAAGGGGTGGGCTGGCTTTTCTTGCTATCACACTCCTCACTGCAGTTCCTTGCTTGGTATTTTTGGTTTAAGTTCTGTGCCACAGTCATCTTCAGAGCAAGACTATTTGTCTGCTCTCCATGTCATATAGTGTGATGATTTTCCATCGACTAGTGTGTCCTGTTCAAACCAATACGGTGTCGGAATGGTCCAAAATATGATGATCTCATACAACCCCAATCAAATCAATCCTGGCGCAATTCATTCAGATTGTTTTTTGTATTGTATGTGTTTAAGCGAGGAAAAAAAAAATCAAGGAGTAGAAAGTAGACATTTCCATGGAAATGTGTAGGCGTAAAAAGTAGACTGAAAAATAAACACTCTCGTGAAGCATTGATATCCGAAATTTCTACTTGAGTAGCATTAGGGAGTATTTTTACTTCATTACTTGAAATCTTTGATTCTAGATCGGATTTGCTGGAAAATATACGAATTGTGGTCGATAAGTTCAATAGCTATCTGATTTACATGATTTCACCTGGTCTGATTTCAGTAGGACTAACTGTTTACCGGTATCTATTAACTTTCAGTCAGAGTAAACAAATCCCATAAGTAACAAATAGATAGATAGATAGATAGATAGATAGATAGATAGATGGATCGAATGTAATTGTTATTTTTTTTCAAGAGGTGGAATCTCCCGCTTTTTCATTCGTCTACTGGAATTCGTCAAAGGCTGTCGAGACTTTCCAGCTGAGAGACTTCATACAATCCCAGCCCTTGATGACTTCTACATTACTGGAATGATGCGGCAAGGAATGATGGGGCTGAGAGTGTCAGGAGGCATTAGCCCCCACGGCCCGAAGCTGGTGGACAGAACCAGTCTGCACCCACTGACCCAGCCCACCACAAAACTGCTGACCCAGCAATCATGCCCAAAACAGAAAGAGATGAGAAGGAGAGTGACATATTTAGGTAGAAAAGCAAGACACATGTGAATATTCACTTTGAGGGAAATGTTCAGGGAGAATACTGATGTGTCCCCCCCCCCACCCCCCCTACAATCCCCAAATCACAGGAAACACTTTTAAAGTTAATTTTCCTGTTCAGTTCACCCTCTCACTTCATTTCACTGAATTAATGAGCAGGTCCAACCAGACTCCAAAATATTACCACTTTTGGTTATCCCCCATTTTGTTGATGGATAGCTTTCTTCTTTAAAGTATGAGGATCACTTTTAAAATAAGATATCCTTTATTTGTCCCACACTGGGGAAATTTACAGTCTACAGCAGTAAGATTGTGGCTAGAAAGAAGAAAGAAGAAAAACAAAGTGTTTGCATTCACAAAATAAATGTTAGCAAAATATCAGCATAGAAAGCATTTAATGAGCCCATTTTAGTACCAGAATCAATTAGTACCTATGGGCTGTGGACACAGGGTCACTCCAGGACAAACATGATGCAATGCAACTGTCAGACACTCTGTGAGCCCAGACCACACCTTATTGAAGGTGAAGCCTTCAATGGTCTCGTTAATGCTTCAGGCAACATCATAACGAATGCAGCATCACTGGAATTCAAAATGTGTAGCTTTCAGTAAATAATTAAAGAGTAGTCTGCTGCTGCATAACTTGTTCAATCCAGCTGTTTCACCAAATGACACAATTTTATTCATAATTCATAATAGTTACGAGCCTTTCTCCCTTGAGGTGCGCCACCGACACCATGAACATGATAAAATCCCAGTTTGCTGAACACATTGCTGCCGCTGTGAAAAGTGGTCACAAGTGACTAGTTAGCGGCGGTGTTGCAGCATGCGGGACATGAGCGCTAAATGTCATTCAAGTAATATAAGCAAATGCTATGAATAAGAAAAGTCACAAGGGCGAAGAAAATTACGAGTGAAATAAACGCTCCCTACACTTGATTAGTGTAGTACACTGTACAGATTGCCACAGATACCCAATGAACAAACAGCAGGGCCTATGTATTAGTTATATCTCTTCAAAACAATTATGAAGGTTGAATGGTGCAAAAGGCCCCAGATCTGCAGACAACAAAGCTACAATTAATTTGTTCTACTACTGATTGTCGCAGTTATATACGCCATATTCACCTTGATAGTAGAGTTACATCACTATTATGGGTGGGTATAGTTAAGATTTTATTGTTGCTGGCACGGCCCGGTGGTCCAGTGGTTTGCATGTTCTCCCCGGGCCTGCGTGGGTTTTCTCCGGGTACTCCGGTTTCCTCCCACATTCCAAAATCATACATGGCAAGTTGATTGAACACTCTAAATTTTAGTCCCGAGGTGTGAGTGTGACAATGGGTGACAAAGAGTAGACTACATTTTAGACTTGTAAACAAACAGGTCTAAGTGTTGGCGCAGGTGGTGTGACTTAATTCTGGTGTACAGTATTCAATCGAGGCGCAGGCACAGGATCGGTGCTCCACGGTCGTGTGGTGGATGCCATTTTATTTCATTCATAATTAGGACAACTGCTTGGGATAATCCATCTGAATCATTTTAGAAATCACTGAATTGATCAAAATATGATGATTATTATCTTAAAAATATTTTAATAAAACCCCCCCTAACCGCACGGCACAACTATGGGGAGGATTTGACACCCGGATACATGATTGGGATGCAAAACGATCTCTGCCCACGTCACATGCACGGCTAACTAAATCATCTGCAGGGAGATCTTGCAGTTTACCTGCCAAAACTCACTTTGTAAATGGCAATCTCATGCATGGACCCCAGCAAGTAAATTTCTACTTCTGCAATGTCAAACAGTGAGTGCGCTTCGACCGCCCTGATTTTAAAGGGAATTGGAACAGTCAGGCAGGCTGCTAACCAATCATCCAATGTCCTGAAAGTAAGAGTATCACTTCTTCTGGACAAAACATTTTACTCAAAAGAAAATGTTAACCTAGGCTGCAGCACTCCACAGACAAGGGTGTGCCTCTCCCGCTTAATTCCCCCACAAACAACTTTTGCCCCTCAGAGAGCCAGCCTGTAAGAAATAAATATGTTGGCACTTTTTCTTTATCAATACTCGTCCACCCTGGGCAGACGAAAGCTGTCAACAGAACATTTGTTTCCCATTTTTCACCACCAAAGGCACTTGAAGTTGAAGGGCGACAGGGGTTGTTTGGTCGAGACAAGGTGTTAAAACAACAATTTCAACCTTTGGTGAAGTCTGAAACATTAACAGAAGGGGGGTTGTGCTTGGACATTCGTACCCCGTCCAGTACATACTGTAGCAGCTGCCAACCCTAAAGCCCACTCATTACTTAACATTTGACTGAGTGAAAAACACCAGCGAATGTCAAGTGAACTGTAAGACGAGTGATGTCAGAGGTGCGTGATCTGACCCACGCATGGAAATAAGCTGTTGCCACAAACCCCCCTCCTCTCTACATCCAGCCTACCGTAAATAGATCAAAGCACATCTGTTTGGCTACGCGGCAGCCACACATCTCTAATTGCAAACTGGACCTTAATGGCTCTGAGCGAGCCGTCGGACACTGAGCGGTTTGGACACGGGTGATGCTGAAGCATATGAGCGGCGTGTTAGCGTTGGTAATCGCAGGACAGAGAATTCTCCGAAGCTAAGGTGGCGGGTGTCGTCTCTCCAACGGACTGAAATAGATATCACAACTTCAGCACAAAGGATGGCGTGTCCTGAGGGGTCGGTGCTGACCCCACAGCTGGGATTGTGAGGGAGTGGTTGGGGATCAAAGGAAGACCAAAATTGACATTGTTTGTTTCTAAAGTGGCATTCACTCTAAACACTTGAGGGAATGAGTTTAGCAGCATTTAATCCCGAATGTCCTGTTCAAGTCATTTAAGAGAGAGAGAGAAAAGAAAGAGAACCCAAAGGTGTCAAATTGGGTCCGGCAGAGTCCAAGTTGGTCTCGACTGGATGGATAAGCACCGCGAGTGACAGGAGAAGCCTCAAGTTGGCCGCTTGTCACAGTGTGACACTGATTCAGCCTAATGAGCGTTGCGCTGTCACCGTACATCTGCCTCGCACTCACTTGTAGAATTTGGCAGAGTCCGAAAAAAACCTGCTGCTAGATGTTGGAACTCGAGAGGGCCAACACCTTGCTGAGCCTGGCACAGTTTGCCCGAAAACGTCAGACATGCCAACTTAAACTACACATTCAAAAGATAGATGCACACAAACAAGCGTTAGTCATGCCTTTGCATTTATCCAGAGTGTCAAGAAATGACCGGTTCCCCACAGTTGTTCATTGGTATTTCCCCAAATGTACTTGCATCAAAACATGCAATAGTGCTTCTTTTGCCTTTGCAAAAGAGAAATAGTCCAGTTTTGGAATTTTTGACACCTCAGTATGAACAAGTGGCTTATTACATAATTCATCATCAAACATTACCTCCGCAAAGTCTAAATATGGGGTTATTTTGCGATCATGAACCAATGGGGAAAAAAATGTAAATGACGACTAAGCCACTGTGCTATAGCCATTTACGATAAACATTTTGTCATTGTCCAATGAAAAGTACCTCCACATTATTTAGGATTTCTCTCTGTTTTTATCATGCTGTTTGAAGTGTTGTAGCTATGTTTTCATTTAACAAGCATTACCTTGACCATCAGAAACATCCGCGGCACCTGTGTGTATCACTTACTGTGTGTACACCACACCTCACCACACATTCACTTTGCTTCACACTAAACAAGGAGGAGGTATTTCTTTGCTGTTAGTTTTAATAGACCAAATACCATTGACCTCGGGTATTGAACATAAAATTTTGAGCAGATGATTGGAAGCCTGACTGATGCATACAGAAAATTTTTGCTTCGTCTTTAATTAGTATAGGAAAAAGTAATTTGTCGGAAAATGTATGTTTTCATTAGAATCGCAAATGTTTTGGAAACATGAATTATTACCCATTGTAGTGTCTAATTCATTGTTGTAAGTCGGTTTAAACATGTTAAAAATAACACAGACAACATACAGTGATGGCTGTGATAGAGGTCGATTTACAGCATATCATCAACAATAGCTGTGTGGAGCAACACATACAAGATTCTGATTCTGTCAAAATATTTTGCTTATTTCTCAGACGAATACTTTTCTTGTATCATTTATCTTTCTTTCCAATGTGGCTACGTGTAGCCTCGTCCCAGAACTAACGATTCTAATCGTAACAGGACTTACATTCACGTTAACATTAAAGGGGGTACTATAAAGCTGTGACTGAATGGTGAAATTATTGTCAGCAGTGCTTTAATGAGCACAACTTGCTCAAATGCATGACAGGTACATTAACCATCCTCCAATGAGTTACGATAACAATTGTCACGTTCTTTTGGAGCCCACGGTTTAGTCAAAGAAAGGCTACCGGCGCGATGCTAGTCTCATGCTGATGCAAGGCGACAACAAGAAAATGAGCTAGACTGTACGTCCTACAAGGTGATAACAACGATCCGCTCGTTGTGTCTGTGATGTGACGTGAGCGGCACGGCGTCGGCGGCGGGTCCACCCATCTGTTTTACACCGACTCGAGAAATTCCTCATGGGCATCCTCGTGGAAAACAGCACAAAGGTTTACCAAACATCATTGTGGCGGTGGCACCAATTATTCTTAATCAAATCAAACGGTCTCAGCCCAGTCCTAGAAACACACTGATCACTCCAATGACAGCAACTGTCAGTCTGCCTCCCACCAAAGAGAAGAAGCTGTTGGAATAATTAGTCCATGCCCTGTGAATGCAACAATAATACAACAGCCCAGATGACATCCAAAATATGCACGTCGCCTTTAGATGACCCGAAAAGTTGCCACAGCTAGGCCTGCGTAAGGAGCGGAAAATCTGGAAGTCACAAATCGATATTGGCTTTGAGCAAGATCACGTATTTCAAGTTACCGTATTTTCCGCACTAAAAGGCTCACTCGATTATGAGGTGCACCTTCGATGAATGGGCTATTTTGAATTTTTTTTCATATATTGGACGCACTGGATTATGAGACGCAATCTACAATGCATCCACTAGATGGAGCTACACTCCTTCCGTTTGACTGGGGAGGCGTTCATGACCGCCTCCAAAAAACGTAAATGAACGTTCAAACCCCCCCCCCCCCGGCATTTCATTGACTGTAGCGCCAACAGAATGATCAGATGTCAGTAAAATGTAGGAGACTGGTCTGTCTCAGAAGTATTTGTTATTTATTCCTTTGTGTTGTGTATTCACAAACGAGGAAATCACAAAATAAATTCTGTAGGGGGGCTATAGAATTTATTTTGTGATTTCCTGGCCTTATTTTCTGTTTTGATGCACTATTTTCAATTTTCGTAGTTTCATTAAAGTAATCGTTAATTTAGGTTTTTCTGAGGCGGTCATGAACACCTCTCGAGTCGAACGGAAGAAGAGAAGGCACGGAGACGGTGAAAACCATTTATAAAGTGTGTGTTTTAAAAAAACAACATCACAGCTCTCCTTTTTTCGGAGCTGCAACAAAAACTTTTTTTTTTTAATAAAGCAGCGACACAGTTCACTGAACTAACAGCAAGTTATAACATTGTATTGTATGTCTCCAGCAAGGAGCCATTTTGGGGTCGACATATTACCGTAATGACCATACACAAGGCGCAGCTGAGTTTTAGGCGCGCTGTGAGCTTTTAAGAAAATGGAAGACGTTTTGGTGCGCCTTATAGTGTGGAAAATTCGGTACAAGCAAATTAGGTTGGCCTCTCAAAACATGATTGAATAATAGTACTGTATATAAGAAAATAATGACTACCAATGATGTTGGCTACGTACATGGGATGGGCCTTTGACGAAATTTTAGCCATCCACCATGGGGGAACATTTTTTTTCAATATTACGTGGATAGAAGGATCTATGTAGATGAACTGAATGTTCAGGTCAGGATCATCTCAAGAGGAAGAGAGCAGGTGTCCAATAGCGTGGCTTAATGTTGTTGAAAATGTACCTGTATGTCATTTACAGCATTATTTTAGATTTAGGTCGCCATAACTGAGGGAATCCTGTAAGTTTCACTTAGTAATATGCTTACGGCGAGTGAGGAAAGTACGCTAGTACAAAAGCCATGCAAAAGCAAGAATAAGGTCGCAGCAAATTACTGGAACATCCCAGCTCAGGTCACTTATCTAATATTGAAGGGGCCTAAACTAACACACAGGTGGTTAGTCAAAATGAAATAAAAACAAGCACATTATTCTAGACAACCCGTCAATGGCCTTAACTGAAGTCATCACTGAACAGCAGTCAGAGCCAACCAACTTTGCATTGTGTTTCTCTGGCTTCCACATCACAAAACAGGCCAGGCCTGCAATTTAAAGCAAACAAAAAATATTTAACAACAGTGTAGAACGTGATAGTAAGCTCAAGTGGACACCAATATTACCTGCACCTCACTGAAGGCGGACTATACCCTGAACTGGTCGCCAGTCAGTCACAGGGCACGGTATAATATACAGAAAGTTTAAATATATAAATAAATAATAAAATAATTGCTACTTACTACTTTGTGGATTTTGTCTATTGTGAGGACGGCCTGGAATATTACCTGTACTACCGTGATATCACTAGCTGCTGCTCCAGATAGCCTTTGCTGGTTGCAGAGAAGTCGTTTTAATCATAACTACCATGTGAGTCATGCCCACTCGATAAAACTGTTCGTAATGAAAAGACCAGAGAAAAAAAACAAAAAAAACCCCAAACCCATTTCAAGTTACTTTTTGTAAAGAAAAACATGTTTTTGTTTTTATGAACCAAAACTGAATCCAAAGCGCATTGACACAGTATAAGAACGAACCGTCCACCTTCGGAGGTATCAAAGTCGTAAAACAGGTGGGATGATATCTGTGTCAATGAATTCTGCAATGACAGGACAGGGAACAAAACGTTTAACACATGAGATTCACTTTTCTCATTATACTGCAGTTGAAGACAGTCGTCGCTGTCTGACAGGTATTTTATACATCCAGCATATTAGCATAAAATGTCAGCTAATTATTGCAGGAAGCCACGTTACTGTACGACTGCTATATCATCCTATCCTGCACTGGGTTCTCTGTATAAAGCACTCTTTTGTTATGGCACTGAGGTAACAATGTGGCAAGATCTCTTTGGTAAAATGGTAGAATACCGCCAGATTTTATTGACACCAGCACAATCAACAGAATTATTTTCAGAGTCCAAAAGTGGAGGTTGTACCCCAAAACCTCTTCCTGTTTCAGTAAATTGTTGCTGAAAAGACCTTGACTTAATCCCCTCAAACCTAATAGGTGCTCTGCTGGAGCTGACCCATGAACTGGAACGAGGCAAGTGCAATCACTGGATATAACAAGCACAGATGGGCAGGTTACCCTATTTTGCCGGTCCGTACTCCGTCCTCGATCAGCGAGCGGGGTACCATTCCGTCATTGTCCCTCTGTCCTTATTCATATAATAAGCGTCCTGCGTCCCCGTTCGCCCTCATACTTTTATTTTGCTTCAGGTCACCACATACCTAACTTGGTTAGGGACGATTAAATTAAAGGGATGGACAAAAACCCACTTCTGTCTTTGCTTATTCTGTCCTTTAAAAAAGAAAACATCTCGTCCTCCATGCCAAAAATGGGCGTCCATCTTAGACTGACGGATGGACCGTTGGGCCCATCTCTGAGAACATGATCTTAGTTTCGTGGTGACAAAACACGTTCAATAAATAAATAAATAATTACCGGTAAATATAATATTGGAGGGCTTTTAAAAAAAACAAACAAAAAAATATATTATTCGGTGAAAACTGTATTATGTACACTATACAAAAGCTGTACTGTATGTCCAAACTGTGACACAACTCACTATGAATGGAGAAGTCCACTGACAAAATAATGCAAAGTTGCGTAGAAATGAAGCCGACAAGCAAAGTGTGAACAGGGTGTCTACACGGGAGTGTGGTGGTGGTGGTACAGATGTCGGAGTGGGGGTGTGGAGGGTGTTGGGTATACGGGAGAGGGGGTGCTGGTGTGGTGATGATGAGACGAGACACGAGCCACATGAGGCCCCCGTGACAATGTGCCCTGCAGTATGTCCAGCAGTCTACTTTTGCACTGCGCGCGCGCACACACACACACACACACACACACACACACACACACACACACACACTTATGCAATCACATGCTTTCAAAATAAAAAATAGTAATGCTAAAAATTTGAATGCAGCACTATATCCAATTTTTTTCTTTACACTTTTTTTCTCTTTTATATTTTTGTGAAATTTCCATATAGACTAGAGGAATAAATATAGTCTATCTCGTCTGTGTACCAATGTGCAATTCCTTGGTTTTGCCTACCCTCTAGTGGTATGATGTTTAATTGCACTTTTCTGGTCCTATCATACGGTACCATAAAAGTAAATATTTGTATTAAACATAAAGGTGAATACAAATTTCATTTTGGTTCAGAAATTACAGTGTGTACATTCAGTAGAGTGCAAGCCATCCTGTCATCAATTGTCTCTCGTGTGAGTGAGCTGGAACCTACCAAAGGTGACTCGGGGACGAAAAAACGGGGCACACCCACTACAGTTACTTTAATTGATAAATAGACACACAATCAAATGCAGAGTGCATATAGACAAACACTTAGGGTCATGCTTTTGGACAATTTAGCCTTCAGTGCGAGTATTTATTTATTTTTGAAAGAAATAATGAATACATCTTGTTCAAATGAGTTCATGTGTTGTGGTTCGCCAGTCACGTTACTTTGCCAAGATGGTTGTTTGTTGGAATTAATCAAATGATTGACAGTTTGTGAAGCGTTTCAGAATTAGTTAGGTTATTTCTTGTTATTGTGCATTCTTGTCTGGTCGTGTCAGTAAGCAGGCTACACTTGTTTTTTTTTTTCAAATTAGAAGCTTCAAATTAGCTTATTTTAGTTGGACATGGTTTTAAATAGGCTATTTTGTTGGCTCGAGTTTGTAAGTCGTTGGCTTGTTTGATCAAGATACGTTCGTTAGTTGGTTGGTTTGCTATATTTGGTTCGTTGTCGTTATTTTTCCATCTTGTTTGTTCCGGTTAATAATATGGTCATCTGATAATTCAGTAAGCTATTTAATTCAAATGTTTTGTTTTTTTTTGGAAATAATTTATTTGTAGTTAGTAACTTTCAAGTAAATTTTCCAGTTTGCTTGTTGAACTTAGTACCGGTAAATTGGTTAGATTGTTCGTTCAAATGAGTTACTTCAAGTGAGATGGTTGCCTCTTGTGCTTGTTTGAGTAAGCTGCTTCATTTGTTTGAATTGGCTGTCTTGATTTATTTGCTTAGCCTGTTTATTTAAGTGGACGACATGCCATCTATTGCAGCATTAGCCACCATTTATAGAAATATTATACATGGAAGGATCAATCCTAGAATGCAGATCATTTTACAGCACTCCTTTGTGGAATCCTTAACTTGTGCAAAATTCTTCTCACATAAAAAATAAAATAATAATAATAATTTTATAAACAGAGTGACATTGTTTTAAAATGGCAACAGAGAGGGTTGCATCACATGCGATGTACCGGTACTTTGGAAGTAAAGGAAAAAAAAACACCCAAAACATCCCAAATCTGGCAAGGCAGCGTTTGCGGAACCATGCTGGCGTCGCACACATGTTGCGGTCACCGCAAGTCAATTCCAGTTTGGGTCAGCAGCACAAACTGGCCCACCTCCACCATGAGGGTGTCTTTAAAACGATACTCCCTCCGGGGAGGTGTTCTGTCTGTGGCCACAGTTCCACCATTGACTCTTATTGTAGAATTATCTTCAAATCACCCTCCTGACCTCATCCCATCCCTGGAAGACCACCCCTGCCTTCGCCAACAGAGAAAGGTCACATTTCTGAAAAGTGACGTCCATTCTAGTTCCACGCTGGGTCGTCACTTTCAATTTCCTAAGACCTTTTATGTGACACACTCATCAACCTCAAAAGACAACCGCACAGACCCCCCCACCCCCACACGCCACAAGATGATTCACATAACTTGATTACTCAGTGTATTAACTTTCTGTTAATCGTACCGAATTGCAATAACATTTTACAGAAAGTTTCAGTCTGTTCATAAAATGAAGGAGTGTAAATGGATACGCAAAGTGCAGCAAGTGACATATTGCATGACACCATGCCCTCAATGCGACCTAAGTAAAGTCGGGCGATAACCGCACCTGACTGCTGACAATGCGTGTGACCTTTTGCCGATCCGGAAGCCATCTATTTCGATTACAGCAGCCGCGACAGCGGTGGACGTGATACTACATCACACCTACCTTTCATGGTCTCTTTACTCATTCAATCTTTAGTAGAGTGATCACATTGGCTAGCTCAGGGAGGTCTTGCTTGTTTGTTTGTCAGCAGGGGAATGAAAAAAAGTACAGAAACCAGAGGGGCAAATTTTAATTGACCTCAGCTGGCCTTGGTGGAGGAGTCGTGTTATGGAAACTTAGTGAAGTAAATCTCACCCGATGACTGTTTTTTCGGTCCAAAACCAGGATATTGTTTAAACAGATGGTTTGTTTCATTGGTTAGTTAATTTGTTTGAGTAGAGTTGGCAAAATCATTTGTTCCACTGAGTTACTTGACTGGTTTTTCAAGGTTGTAAGGTAAACAGCCATTTGTTTGGTTTACTTGTTTAGTTAATTTGTTTGAGTTTGGTTTTTGGCTGGTTTGTAGGCTGAAGTTAGTAAATTGCTAGTTAGTTAATTAGTTGCTAAGCTTGTTTATTGATGTTAGTTGGCCTTTGTTTGTTTGAGGTAGTTAGTTGGCTTATTTGTTTGTTTGAGCTACTGTATTTGTTTGCATAGTTGGTGAATTCTTCTGGTTAGTTACTTGGCTAGTTGTTTTTTTTCCCCCAAAGTAAAGTGGTTACTTTGTGTTCGTTAGCTAGAGCCGCTCAATTAGCTAATCAGAGTGTACATAGCTTCATTTTTTTTCTACTTTAAGTGTTCGATAGTGAACCAAAAATGGCATCTTCTTCTGTTCACCATTTTATCGGATGTTGAGAGAGCATTGGAAAAGAGAGTTTCACTCAACAATTCAAATATATGTCACAGCTGGTGAATGTGATTTTTTTGCAACTGAAACTCAGCGCACAGTCAGCACATCAGGTTATATATAGTTGATGAAGCACGTAGCATTAAGCTGGAGCATTAGCGCTTTTCTTCAGTCACCTTTCTTTTCTAGGATTCATCCGTCGTTGACCTAGCGGGGGTCAAATAGCTCAGTATTTTCGTTTCGTTTGTTTATTGAACATAAAACATATACAGTAATAATTTGACAGAAAGTAAGGTAAGTAAAATAGTAAAAAGGAAAGGGAAATCAGTCATCATTCAACACAGTTATTATGTTCAAGGGAGTGGGAAGAAGTAAAGAACTTATCTAGTCCTACCCCGTGTTATGTGTTAATATCTAATAAATCATTTTTATATCAATCAGCAAAGAAAGAAAGTAAGAAGAAAGAAGTCTCCATTAAGGCTTTACCCTTAACCGTGATATTTTTACAACTTTTGGTTTGTATCGGGATTTTATACATACACACCCTGGCACTCTCGTGTCAATTTTCTCTTGTATTCAGAATGGATATTTCCATACCTTTCTCTATTTATCAACTTAGTTCTGATTTATCATTATATTTAATGTTTAGAATTTATCATTTTAACTCTGATTGATGTAGGTTGTTTGTACTATTTTTTTGAATTTGTTTTTGAACTCAGTAAATCACATATGCACTTAATGTGATGGATATTTTGAGCAACACCAAAAAATGTTTATAATCTTCAAATGTATAATTTAAAAAAACCAAAATGAACTTTAAATACAAAGTAATTGAAAATGAACTACTTGCTTACCGGTATTTATTTTATTCATTTATTTTTCCCAAGTTATAGAGGGCCACATCAGACGGATGAAAGAACCACATGGGGCGTAGAGCCGTAGCTTTCAGACTCCTTTTTAGAGACAAAGGAACATTTGACAATCAAGCAATTCTTTTGTCATTGTGCCACAAAAAGGACCTAATGGAAACAAAAGAGTGCACTGAACTGAGGATGTTCAATTCTTTGCTCAAAGGCACCTCAAACAGCATTCAGGCGCAGTGAACTGGTTCCTTTCCAAGCATCGCTAAATTTTGCTGAAATGCAGCTGGGTTCAGCTGTACCAGACTACCACAGAGTGATCTGAACGTGCATCTGTATCTTTTGAATCTTTCTCCGAAGTCTAACGCTGAGTTCTATGTGTACGTGTCGGAAGAAAATCATGGTACGCCACAGGGTAGATGAAAGCTCTGAAAAAGAAAAAAAAACGGGTGTGTTCCATCCATCACCTCTAGATAAATGTGTGAACCCGAAAGTTAACCTCTCACAAGCACCTCTCGCATGTGCCACACTGCGTGCATGCACTGGCACAATTTGAAATACTACAACTCCTGGTCCTATGTTGTATTAATGCTGTGTCAGAGCCACAATGGCGTGTTTGTGTTGGTTAGTTGGTCAGTTTGTTTATTTGTTTTTTTGAGGAATTGATCTTGAGGATGTTTGCGTTTTTTTTTTTAAATGTTCATTTTATGGAGTTATGAGCATGTTGGTAAACTCATTTGTTTTAGTTTGTGTTTAATTGTTACTGTAAGTGGTTTCACAGCGGAATTACTTGTCGATTCCAATTAGCTTGATGGTGGTGATTTTTTTTAATTTTGAAATTTATCTCTCCAGTTTGTAAATGAAGTTATCTTGTTTGATTGCATTTAGTATTCAGCACTTATTATTATATATATTTTTATTATATTTAGTACAGCACTTTTTATGCAGCCATGGCTGTTTGAAAGTGCTCTATAAATACAGTTGAGTTGAGTAGTATTCGTTTGACTCAGTTCATTAGTTTATTGGTTGGACTTGTTTTTGCTTGAAATATTTGTTCTCTTTAGTTTGTTAGCCCCTCCATGAGCCCTCACCGTATTGTGGTGGAGGAGTTTGTGTGTCCAAAATGATCCTATGAGCTAAGTTGTTTGTGGCCGCAACCCACGAACCCGTTGGTGGACATCAAGCTGAAGAAGGGAGTCCTATTGGGCCTTTTTGGCGTTCAGGACTTCAGATAATGGGTACAGGCTGGTCAAGTGTAACGCAGCTTCACCGGTCATCAAGGCAAAAACTCGGGCGTAGGAGGAGGTCCATAAGGCCATGGAGAACGGCTTCTGGACGGACTTGGAGGACATTCTGGTCCATCACCCAGTCTCTCGGGAAACAGTGCACCATCAACACGGCATCATCGTCAGCTGGGGAATGACTTCGGCGAACTCAGAAGCCTCCCAAATAGAAGTCTAGCGCTACTCAGGATAGTCCTGAGGCGCCTCGGGTGACTTAACAACAACAACCATCAACACTGTGTATAGTGGGGCAGTTGAAGTATCTCGGGGTCTTGTTCACGAGTGAGGGAAGAATGGAAGAGCATGATGAAGTGGCTGGGGACAGGGAAGTCTGGGCTTCTCTCCTAAAGCTAGTGATCCCGTGGCCCTACCCCATATAAGCAGAAGTAAATTGATGAATGGATGGATAGTTCTTAGCCTCATTTGAATTAGTTCTGAGTTTGTTAGGCAGCCTTTTGTGTTTGAATTTGTGTTGTTCATCAATTGCTTCGGTTGTTTGATTTAGAGTTATCATTGTGGTCGTGCCACTAGATAGTTGTGACTGATGTTGTGGCCCACAAAATTACAACATTCCATAAAATGTATACGGTTCCTAATTTAGATTAATCTAAAAAAATAAAGCCTCTTACATTGAAAACAAACACACATAAATAATGACGCAACATGCTAAAACTATCTTGCAATGCAAAGCAGTGAATGAGTCTGTATTCGCAATGCACGGCACATCAAAAAGCCTTGTTGGTTGTGCGCGTGATATGAAAAAGCAGAGGTGGGAACTGAGAGCACGGATGTATTTCCAAGTATTACAGCTCTTTATGCCGTGACTGGAAGAGCACACAGCACGACAAGCAGTCAATCATCGCTTCAGTCTCAATCTTAATGCATTGTTAACTTTGTTACCTGATCCTCTATAGTGCCATGGCTGATAACAACAACACCAACCGGAGCAGTTGCGACGTGCTAGTTGATCAGCGAGCCGCCGTGGTCCTCTTCCCCATCTTCTACTCTCTGGTCTTCATTTTCAGCGTGTGCGGCAACGCTTTGGTCCTGGCGGTGATCTGCCAGAGACAGCAGAAGTTTAACTCCACCGCTGTATACCTGCTCAACCTGGCTTTGTCGGACGCCCTATTCACGCTGACACTGCCGGGAAGGATCTTTTACTACATCCGACGCTTTGACTGGCCCTTTGGTGACCTCCTCTGCAGGATGAGCACACTCCTGTTCTTTGCCAACACATACGCAGGTAAACAAGACGGACAAGGCTATTGACTATTGATACACACATTCTAATCAATTGTACTCCTAAGCCACAATGGACACCGATTTTCTCCGAGCAAAACGACTAGAAACTAAATTCCACCCCTTCCGTTGTCTTCCGTCAAGCACTGTTTGTAGCAAGCTGCACAAGTGTATGTGTAGGCACGCTGACTTTCCATTATTTCACCAATAACCCTAAACCACAGTTTAGTGGTGAAATGTGACTATTTTAAACCATGCATCAAGCCATCACAATATAAACATAACAAGAAAAGAACATTTCTCTCTCTGGGGGAATGGAAACAAACTTTTAGGGCATAGATCACATTTGAGATCATTCATTCATTCATTTTCCGATCCGCCTTATCCTCACAAGGGTCGCGGGGGTGCTGGAGCCTATCCCAGCCGTCTTTGGGCAGTAGGCGGGGGACACCCTGAAATGGTTGCCAGCCAATCGCAGGGCACACAGAGACGAACAACCATTCGCGCTCACAATCACACCTCGGGACAATTTTGAGTGTTCAATCAGCGTGCCATGGATGTTTTTGGAATGTGGGAGGAAACCGGAGTACCCGAAGAAAACCCACGCAGCTCGGGGAGAAAATGCAAACTCCACACAGGGAGGCCGGAGCTGGAATTGAACCCGGTACCTCTGCACTGTGAGGTCGATGCGCTAACCACTAGACCACTGGCCCAACCTATCTGATATCATTTGATAATGATTGTTTTGCCCCTCACTTGGGAACATCACAGCCATCATTTTAAATTTGTAGTAAAATGTCCAATTAATTTTAACCATGGGGACAGTGGATCTTCTTAACATAAAGGCTTCTCAATTTGTAATATTTGGATATTGTTCACAATTTTGGGAAGAAAAATTTACAATTCGAAATGTAAGGAAGAGGTGGGATAATCCTTTTAACCTTATGGGGTGGAAAGTCTGACACCGTACAATGTTTGCAAAAATGATGCCTTTAACGACACAAGAAAAAAATTCGGTCCCACAAACAATCTCAAATTGAGCTGAAAAGTTTAGGAAAATTCTGCCCCAAACATCGCACAACCCTCGTGATTTGGAGCAGTCATCCTTCAAAATGTAACCGGTACTTTTAACTTTTTACTAGTGAAAATAAATCTGTATTTTCAGATAATTCGGCTATTTCTTCATAAAATTTTAATTTCCAGGGTCTACGACATCCTCCTTAATTCCTTTTCTCACCCAGTTAGTGTTGGAATTTGTTTTCAACCCAGAATTACTTTTCCCCCCAGGTATTGGCTTCATGACCTGCATCAGTCTGGATCGCTATGTGGCCGTGGTGCACCCTCAGCGGTTGCGCAGTCTGCGGCAGGTCAAGATGGTCCGCCGGGTCTGTTGCTTGGTTTGGGCTCTGGTGTCGGCTCAGGTCGCTCCTCTGCTGTTTCGCAGCATGCTACAGTATCACAAGGGCAGACGGAACTGCATGGAGTACTTCAACCTCGGTAGCTCCCAGTGGATGCCGCACTTCCTGCTCCTGGCCTGCGTCGTCTCTTTCTGCTGCCCGCTCGCTGTCATCCTGGCCTCCTACGCCAGCGTCCACCTGAAGCTGCGGGCGGCAACCAAGCGGAACTCAGTGTCGAGAAGGAACCAACGGGCCAACGGCATTATCCTCCTCATCCTCCTTACCTTCATCTTGTGCTTCAGCCCGTACCACCTCAACGTGATGCAGTTCATGTGCCGAAGAATGCACCGTGAGGTCTCGTGTGAAGAGCTGAGGGGCTTCAAGATGTCCTCACAGGTAGGACATCACTTGAGTGACTGTCTTCTTAATAATATTTAGTTCAATAATATACAGTGAACCTACATTTTGGTCGATGAATTCCAAAACCACCCTCTATAGCACAGGTGTCAAAGTCAAGGATCGGGGGCTTGATCTGGCCTGCCACAACATTTTATGTAGTCCACAGAAGCAAATCAAACATGTCAACTTCCATGATGCGTGCTAAAATCTGTACCAAAATTTCAAATCCTCATTTGTAATAAATAAGAAAGACATTGTAAGCATTGTTTTGTTACCAAACCCCTCGACAAACATTTCTTTTTTTTTTTTTTTTAGAGAATAGCTGAAGTCAGCCGCCACAGAAATGTTGGTGAATTTGTGAATTGAAAATAGGCAGTGAGTCACTGCACATGATAATGTTGTATAAGACAAAGTATCAAGACATTGACTGGATCTGACAGTGCAGTGTCCAATGCAAAATCGCCACTACATATAGTCATATTGATATTCTTGTTCCAGATTACAGTCTGGCTCATGAATTTCAACTGCTGCTTGGACCCGGTCATCTACTTCTTTGCCATTAAGACGTACAAGAAGCAAATGTTGAGCCTCATGGGCCACCTGTGGGCTTCCTCCAACGCCACCTCATCCACGACAGCTGAGAACAGCAGCAGCAACAGCTGAGAAATCAACACAGCGTAATCCATCAAACAAACAACATTTAATTTCTATACTGTAGCTTGGCTGCACCCCAATGTTTGATTAACTCATATTTTTAGTGTCTTCTTTGTTATGTATAGATTGCAGTACTTTGTGGTTCAAGAGATCTTGAGTGCACTTGTGACGAAATTAAATACAATTCAAACAAATCTGTCACCCTCCTTACCTGTTTCAGCTTCATCAGAAGGGCAAAACACTTCTCAGTAAGAGGCGTTCCTGTGAGCGTGGGAGGCTTGTGGTGAATGCCAATGCCACTTCCTCATGCACTGTTCCTGTACACTCTCATGAAAAAGTATGTGTGTGTGTGTGTGTGTGTATTACCGGGTTCGATTCCAGCTCCGGACTTCCTGTGTGGAGTTTGCATGTTCTCTCGTGCCTGCTTGGGTTTTCTCTGGGTACTCCAGTTTCCTCCCATGTTCCAAAAACATGCATGGCAGGGTGATTGAACACTCTAAGTGCCCCTAGGTGTGAGTATGAGCGCAGATGGTTGTTCATCTCTGTGTGCCCTGCGATTGGCTGGCAACCGGTTCAGGGTGTCCCCTGCCTACTGCCCGAAGACGGCTGGGATAGGCTCCAATTGCTATTCATTTTAACCCATAAGATTTTCATATTCACCACTCTACTCAAAGAAAATGTACACTTTAGGATGATCGGTCAACCAAGATGGTTGCTGGCTGGCTTGTATATATCGATTTTTTTGGGGGCACTTTGAGAGCATAAGAACACTACAGCTGGCTTACACAGAGGCAGGAGGTCTGCTGAGTCTGTGGTGAGTTGTTTAATTTAAAGTTTCTTTTATTAACTGTAAGTTGCTTGCAGCTCTCACTAAGCCTGTGAACGTCAAACAAAGCTGCAACACCTCCTCTCAGCCAGAGGATGGCACTGTTTTGCCAAATATTGCTTCCATCTCCAAGAGGAACTTTTGTCTGCACCATTATTGATGTATTTCTCACTTTTTTGTACCACTTGTCTTCATCGAGTCGTGGGTGACAAGGAATCTGTTCCAGATGACTTTGGACTTGTTCACAGCCAAGTGTAGAGCACATACTGGGGTCGGCAACCCACGGCTCTTTCATCTTTATGTTACGGCTCTGCGTAGCTTGGAAAAATGACCGACGAATGTGGATAGTGTTTGTCTCAGAAACGTCAATCACTTCTGTTATGGTCTCTGACTATACACTAGGTGGAAGTGCTGCTGTAAAAATACTGTCAAGATGAAAAAGGAGGGAGAGCAGTTCTATAATGGCGACTATCGTGAATTGTATGAACTAGTCTTGTGCTGTTAAGAGCCTGTTGAGACAATACAGTGTTTGGCTACACTCTGGCCTTGTTATTTTGCCTCCCGACACCACAACCACTTTCTTCAGACCTTGTGCAATTTCGGTGATCAGCATTCAACTTCTTCAGAGAGGCTCGCGAGCACTTGACTTCAGCAGGCAGATTTGACAGGCGGCATTCGCAGAAAGTCCAGCGATACCAGAACTGCACAGTATCTCAACGAAGTATTTTATTTGCATTTGTTTAATTGTTGTTAGCAAACGTTTTGAGGTGCCACATCTGTTTTTATTGCACAGCAAACATGGCGTGATTATCAAGGAGAAAGCAGATTGCCCGGGCTGCTGCAGTTACAGTATGTTATAATGATATTAAGAGAGGAAACTGGTAAGAAATAGAGAGAGCGTGGATATTTGATCGGCAATAGTTAGCAATGATCAATCACCCCATTCATTGACTGCACTTTGGCAACAGAGCCTCTCCACACTTTGCTTTTTAGCCACATACATATGAAACTATGAATAAAGTAGTATTATAAAATAAAATATATCCTATATGCTGTGTAGATACAGCTTGGCGGTGGCGAGTTGGATCTCAATTTGTACTTTGAAATGTTAGTTTTATTGTGAAAGCTCATTTGGCACGACAAGCTATTTTTGATTTGCCGTGACATTGACATTGCAAAGTCATTCATCTGCAATTCCCAACAAAACTAGTTGCCGATGGTTGGCCACATATCAGGTTAGACCCCAGAAAGATTATTCCTATTTCCAATTGACACGAATTCTTTCGAGATCAGAGCAATTCCAGTGTGTTTGATTGACATGTCAAAGAAGGATTGATTTAACAATGTTTCGTATTGTGGCAGATTTCCACTATTTTGCTCACCACGTTTAATAGTGAGATAGAAATACGAGAACTACCATTCAGAATGACACAGTGCGGTAAACCACAGCAAAATGCTGCCGATCAACATATTGCGTTGTCATTAAAAAAGCAAACAAACAAAAAAAAACCCCAACATAAATCAACATTAATTTGCTTTTATAAAGATTTAATTTTTGGAGCAGTTCTTGTTTATGATCTCATTAAATTGTAAAAGAAATGAATCTAGTTTTGATGGCTAATTAACAGTTAGATTTTTGTCTTCAACGTAAGATATTTATTGCTTTGTTTTTCTTTTCCATTTTAATTCATCTGAGGGATTAATACAAATTCCCACCAGTCTGCTGAGAGTTTTGAGGTGTCGTTTTGTTCGAAGCAAGGAGCAAGCCACAGTCGTTTCCTGTGCAAATACTGCAATCTTATCTCAACCGCATGCTGAACAAATCAGCTTGGTGTAACACTTGTTTATCGGTGCACTGCACTCACCAATGTCAGAGTGATGTTGTTAATAGCAATAAGAGATCATGAGGTTCCTTTCAGACGCACATGATCAAGGCTTCTTATTTGCACAATGATGTGTTTACACATTTCCTAGTATTTCTTTCTTTCTCTAATTCCTTTTCATATATCCTGTTTGACCAATGGAGAGCAGCACTGATTGCAAAAGCTACTACTTTATTTTATTTGTTAACGACATGTTTTAAGGTGTAAACACTGTAATGGTAACCAGCCAACTTGACCTTGGTTGACTTGTGCTTCACTTCTGAAACTGAGTGACAAGTGCCTGCTATTTTCTTCCCTGTAGATCAGGGGTGTCAACTTCATTTTTGGTGCGGGCCACATTTTAGTTACCGTTTCATTTGGAGGGCCATTATGACTGAAACCATATAAAGAAGTCAAGAATAACTGTTGATTCAACTATTGTTGAAGTTACTATCATGAGGGATTTGGTAACAAGAAAATGCTTAGAATATATCACTTATTAGATATGAGAATTTAAAATTTTGGTGGACATTTTAGAAAGGATCATGGAAGTTGACATCTTTGAGCTGCTTTTATGGGCCATATAAAATGATGTGGTAGGCCAGATCTGGCCCCAGGACCTTGTGTTTGACACACACTGCAGAAGGACAATATAGTTGCACATTTTGCCAACTTCCTTTCCGCATGATTAAAAACCCTCATGACGAGCATCTGATCATATTTGAGCCTGATATCGGCAAGAAGATTTGAAAAGTCATTTTTAAAAGTCCTAATTGTATGGATTTAGGAGGGCGGTAAAGCATGGGGACAGCACAGCCTACTTTAAAGAAATTCGCTTCAAAGCTAGTGAATTGGTTCAACTCATCCTGCGTATCATCCTCCTATGTATATGGGATTTGGTAGCTCCATTAAAAACTGTGCTGTCAAAACCTACACCTGAGCCTTGGTATAGCGACAGAACTTGCGTAACTAAGCAAAAGCGCCGTAAAGCCGAACCTAAGTGGAAAGAAAGATAAACTGCAGGTCTCATGTCAAATCTGGAACGACTGCTGATGTAACTATCAGATCACAGTTAAAGAGATCAAAAGAGAACATTTATCAAACCTAATTCAGGCTAACCGCCAAAACCCACATGTACTATTTAAAACTATTGATTCTGTACTTACTGTATACCCCTCAGCCTATTTGTTTGCTCAGACTCCTCACCCGAAATGTGCAATACATTCCTTCAATTTTTCTTTTTACAGCTAGGACTCAAATGCCACAATTGTCCATGTTCTGTGTTCAGCTGTGTTAAATTTGAACGAGGTTGTGTTTGCCGTAATGTCTTTGGCGGGTCCAATCAATCATGTAGTGATTGATTAAGTGCCATTGTTTATGCTGTTTATATTGTTTATATCATCTATACTGTTTATACTGTTCAGATTACATATTGTGTCTTTTTCATACAGGGTAGCTGCTATCTTTTCTTAGCTGTGTGTGTTTAAAGCACAGCATGTTCGCATGCATATTTGCACTGAGGATTGAGAGGAAGAAACTTCATCTATGCTGCATGTCATACATAAAGCATAATTGACAATAAAGATGACCTTGACCTTAAATCATGACATTATACCCGATCAGCGATTTTGCACAGATGAGAGCATCTGTGGGAAAAAAGATACATTAAAATGAATAGATTTCGACAGAGGATTTCCTTTGACAAGTGTCTCTCTCACAACTTCCTTTATTGCATACAGGATGGGCACAGTAAAGATGAGCATAAAATGCTCCGAGGAATGTCCTCCCATTCAATTTGTCATCACGAGCATCATAACTTGTTGCGTGTTGAAAAAGCGAAAGGCGGGAGCAGTGTGAGAACATAGTTGGTGACTTTTCCTCTGGCATTGTTTGGTAAAAATAGCGCAGGCGGCACAGCGGGCCATGCGTGGCCTGTCAGCGAAGGGCATGACCGTCGGAGAGGCCCCCAGTGAGTCACAAGCTCACGTCTCGGCCATGAGGAAGTCGAAGCACTTCCTCTGCCTCTCCGCCGGACTTGTTTTGAACAAACGACTGTTGCACTCATTAGCGCAGAGAATAGTCCGGCTACATTTGTAAGGGCTTAACAAAACAGTCCCTCCCATTTCCCAAATTGTACTATGTCAGATTATCTTGATTTTGGCCCGGATGGCATCTGGGGTTATTAAAAAAATAAAACCCTCATACTAACTAATTAGTTTATAGGTACCCCTGCAAAATGTATTAAAAAAAGAAAACAATGCAAGACCTGTAGCAAAAAAGTCAACATTTTAACAACCATTGCTAAATACATAAACACTTCAACTTCAATCATTATAAGTAATGTTGAAAGAGCGTTCGTAACCCTCAGTTGAAATTGATTTAGCGAAAAAGCATGACAATAACTAAGCTTGACTTCTTGTAATAATAAAAATAATAATACATTTTATTTGTAAGCGCCTTTCACAGCACTCAAGGACACTTTACAACCAAGAGCAAATAATAAAACCACAGATAAAATTATAAATAAAAGAAGAGAAAGATTTAAGGTGATAATGCAAGTCTGAATAGGTGGGTTTTGAGCTGGGTTTTGAATGTGGGAAGAGAGTCAATATTACGAATATTGCGTGGAAGTGAGTTCCAAAGTTTGGGGGCAGAGCGGCTGAAGGCTCTGCACCCTATTGTACTGAGACGGGCAGAGGGTAGAGAGAGGTAGAGCAGTGAAAGTGGATACCAAAATTGCGAAAAATATTGCCAAGGGGAGAAGGTAGATGATAAAAAGGAGGGGACCCAGGACAGAACCCTGGGGTACACCAGAAGAGACGGTGAGGGATTGTGAAGTGAAAAAATTGAGTTGGATGAACTGCGAGCGGCCAGTGAGATAAGAGTGAAACCAACGTAGGGGGGTGTGGGTGATGCCTATGGTGGAGAGTCTATTAAGGAGGATGGGGTGAGAGATGGTGTCGAAAGCTGCACTCAGGTCAAGGAGGATGAGGATGGAGATTAAGCCAGAGTCTGCTGCCATGAGAAGATCATTTGTGATTTTTATGAGGGCTGTTTCTGTCCTGTGACGGGGACGGGTAATTGTTCATAGAGACTATTGTCGGTAAGGTGGGAGTGGAGCTGAGAGGCAACAATTTTCTCAAGAATTTTAGAGATGAAAGGAAGGTGAGAGATGGGGCGTAGGTTATTGAAATCATTGGGATCTGAACCAGTTTTTTTCAGGATTGGGGTGACAGCTGCAGTTTTGAAGGGGATAGGAACAATTTCAGTGGACAGAGAGCAAGTTATTACACCGCTGGCCAATAAATAAAGTGCTTCACAGGCGAAAGCCCATTTACCACGACCCCCTGCAAAGGTTTGGACATCATACGGTGTCAAATAACCTCCTTTGTGTGTGTTTTAAAATGAATATTATTTGAAACCGAAGTGACTCATGGATGTGAAAATCACAGCTAGTAATGTTGTTGCACAGTACACCCATACTTCAAAATATTATATAAATGCTCAAAGCACTTGAACATTAGATCAAATTATCGTGTTTTGTTGGGGGAAAACAGTGTCTCAGTGATTGCCAAGGTGTGTTTTGTTTCCAGTTTCACTTTTTTTTTTTTAACATTTATTCACAATGGGGGATGTACAGAGGGAGTTTCCATTTTAAAATAACACACCCATAAAAATTATTTGATCAGAATACTGATCTTATGTGACTGAACTCATTTTTTGAGGTCCATCAGGAAAGGGACGGGCCAGCGGTGCTCATGTTTCCTTGTGTAAAGAACCAGCTACTTCTTTTAACGTATTTGATGGCTGACATATAAGAAAATAAAACACAAATGATTCATCATCGACCAGGGTCGCAATTACATTTTTTTGCACCCGAGTCTAATTCACCTGATTTTGAGGCTATGTCGCTACCAAGTCCCGATCCAATAGTTTAGCAATGTATTAAGGAGGAGAAAAACAACACATCCAAATTCTCTTTGTATATCAATTCATCATTTCCCAATCCGCTTACCCTCACAAGCATCGCTGGCATGCTGGAGTCGATGCCAGCTGTCTTCTAGAAGTAGCCGGGATGCACCCTAAACTGGATGCCACACAATTGCAGGACACACAAGGGCAAACAAGCATTCACACTCACAGTCTCAACTGAATTCAACTCAACTGCATTGATAGAGCACTTAAAAAAACAACCACTGCTGTATACAGTGCTGTGCATGAAGCAAAGATCATTTCTAAAAATAAAATAAAATAAAGTAATAACAAAGACAGTTGAAAGCACAAAAACAGTAAAAGTAAAAAAACATGTCTGATGCTTAGTCAAAAGCCAAAGAATAAAAATGAGTTTTGAGACCAATTTTAAAGAAAGTCACACCAAAGAACAATTTTGAGTGTTCAGTTATCCTACCATGCATGTTTTTTTTTAATGTGGGAGGAAACCGGAGTACCCAGAGAAAACCCACACAGGCATGGCGAAAATATGAAAATTCCACACACAGAAAGGCCGTGGCCGGGAATTGAACCCTGCACTGTGAGGCAGATGTGCGAACCAGTTGAGCACCATGCTGCCAACTTTACAGATATCGATAGATATTTTTTTTATTTATCATTAGAGCAAAACTATCCCGACATGACATCTTTTATATGGCTAGTGGAGCAGTCTTTTAAACCAAGTAAAACATTTAAATCCTGTTTTTGCAGGGCACATCACTTTTTTTTCAGATGGCGTATTAACTTGTTAAGTTGGATTAAACACAGCTCTCTCCTTTCCACAATGAAATAATAATAGCAACCATGAGGAGGCATCTCGAAAAGGCAACTACGACCAAATACCAGAGGAAGGTGAGGAAGATCCTGAACAGCAGCTGAATGGCAAGAAGAAGAAACATGCCATTAACACACATGCCCTGCCATTTATTAAGCCACTATTATAAAGACAAGAAAGCTTATTACAATGCACGGAGGCTTCCATCCAAAGTCTGGGGTCCTGAGGCTGAACACAAAGCGGAAAGAGGGGCGCTGTGGACTTATGAGTTTCATGGGTACAATCCAGGAGAAAACAAGCCTTCAAGAGTGCATCAAGATACTGCCCCCCAGGGACGACCTGCTGGACCCCTGGTGTGCAAAGTATATGGTATATATGGTATACATAGAGTGGCAAAAACCAGGTGACAAAAATAGTATACTGGAACATCCGGACCAAATATGGACTGGAGGTCCCGGTATCAAGATGGAAGACACCTCCAAAGGTGGATGAGAACAACCAGGCCAAGCTCCTGTGGGACTTCCAGATCCAGCCTGACAAACTGATGATCGCCGACTAGCCTGATGTAGTAATGATGGCTGTTAAATATCAGAAGACAGCAGTCATATCTGTGCTGTATGTTACACATACAGTACATTTGACAATAAAGTTTATCCAATCCAATCGTGGTAAATGTAGATATCCTGAATGAACATCCAAAATAAGAACATGAAAAACTGGACAAATACAAGGACTGAAAGAACAACTGGAGAAATGTGGAGCGTAAAGGCAACAATGGTGCCACTAGTGAGTCACTAGGAGCGGGTGTGTTGGAGCCTTATTCTATTGAATCATCAGGGTTTTTTTTTTCATTTGTGATAAATACACACTTAACCTTGCAAGGGCAACTATTTTTGAAGGTGCTAAAAATGTGTGTGTATATATATATATATATATATATTAGTGTTTGCACATCATGAATAAGGAACATGAAACACATTTTTACCGAGAATTTGATTATTGAGTCGTGACTTGAGAAGTGTGGCACCACTTCTTACGCAGCTGTAACCACTTCCTACCCAAAGTACCCCAATGGATCGGTTTTTAACCAACTACTAATTTTTCACTGCCTTTAATGATTAGTAATAATTATGGCGAGTACATGAAGGGTGGAGTGGGAGGGTGGAAGTGAAGTAGTGGTTGGGGTGGTGGTGGGTGGTAATATGTGGGTTTGTGCAACAACAGGATATTTTGTCACCGTGGTCACTGGCAGCAAATCAGCATGTCTTGTTTTGTGCATGTGGCCTACAGGAGGGCCATGCAAAAGGGAAGCCGGCTGGTTGGGTCTAACACTTGATGCCATGTGCGGTGGAGCCAAAGAAGACACCGCATAACTTTGAGGTAAGCTCACCTCTATTGCTTGGATATTCAACCAGGAGGCCTACAATGCCATTTTAAAGATGTCTCTCGTATGTCACAGTCAGTTACGGAAGGTAGATTAATGACCTAAGTACAAATCTCGTTTAAGAATTATTATTTTTTTGTTGATCATTATGAGTTTCGCACCAGTTTGGCCATTGATTTAAATGTTTGAGAAATGTTATTTGTCACAAAATATCAAAGGCATCATTCATAACTAGACAGTTAAAATGTTAATTGCAACTTCTACAATAGATTGCTTTCAGTGTGCCAGGCAACACAAACAAACAACAAGTGGGCAAGGTCGCTTCCTCGTGTGCAAGGAGAGTTTATTATTTTTTCTTTGCTGCACCAGTGCACCAACATTCTGATGCTACGTTGAAGGGCTCTCGATATTGTTCACGGGCTTCCGGTGAGCCAGTTTCACAGCCAACAATGTGGATTACATTTCCAGTGAGCATTAAGTCGACAAAGAATTGGAATAAGTGGCTAAATATAGTGTGTGTGTGTGTGTAAATATACTGTATATGTATAAATAAGCGGCCCGGTAGTCCAGTGGTTAGCACGTCGGCTTCACAGTGCAGAGGTACCGGGTTCGATTCCAGCTCCGGCCTCCCTGTGTGGAGTTTGCATGTTCTCCCCGGGCTTGCGTGGGTTTTCTCCGGGTGCTCCGGTTTCCTCCCACGTTCCAAAAACATGCATGGCAGGCTGATTGGACACTCTAAATTGTCCCTAGGTGTGAATGTGAGCGTGGATGGTTGTTCGTCTCTGTGTGCCCTGCGATTGGCTGGCAACCGATTCAGGGTGTCCCCCGCCTACTGCCCGAAGACGGCTGGGATAGGCTCCAGCACCCCCCGCGACCCTAGTGAGGATCTAGCGGTTCGGAAAATGGATGGATGGATGGATGTATAAATAAATGCATAATTGACACCTTAAAGCAGGTGAGGCTGCCAATAGCTGGCGTATTTCTTTTCAGTTAAACTAAATCATAGTTTAAAAAAGTAACACATTAAATAAATTATCAACCCATAAAAACAAACTTATTTTATTAAATAATTACATAAAATGACTAATCAAAGATAGATAATCTATTTTTTGTTTGTTTTTCTCGTTTGGTAATACAATGAATCCCCGTTAAATATGTACCAGACCATAGGTAAACATCTGCAATCAAGACTATATAATTCTATATATGTTTTTAAGTTTTGCCCTTCCCACAAATAATCTTTTTTTTTTTTTTTTTTACACATTGCAAATATATTTGAAAGGCGGGGCCTGGTAGGGTGACACGTGACATCTGTGGGTCTATATGTGACAGGGAGTGAGCTGTGGCTGACAGCAGCTGTTGCTTGATTGTGCACATTCTTTTTATGTTTTATTGTTCCATCGATGTGCAATAAATAGCTGAAATGACCGTTGCTTACTTTACCACATGGAAAGGCATTACAGGATGAAAGTATAGTGTAAAAAACACTACAAACCACAGATTTCTATAATATAGTGGTGATTTTGACAGTGGATAGCAGTTACAGTACATTCAGCAAAAGAATCTGAAACATAACGGGGCTATGGTCGATGAAACTGCATTCTACCAGGGGAACACGAGCAACTTTTGAAAATATGGAATGAATGTGTGTGTACAAATTAGTTCTGTGCTAAATTAGATTTGTTATTTTCACATTTTACTGGAAAATGACCTCCACCAAATCCCAGAAAAACATGGAACAGTGTATCTGTGTTTCTTTGTCAGTTAGCGCGGTATTTCCTTTTTCATGGAGGATGACAAACACAAGGGCAGAGGCATTCTGATTGAAGAGATTTTATCTACCCAACAGTTTTACTGTTTCTCAGAATGACTGTTGTGAAATAGACACAGAATCTACTGGTAGTCCATGACATTAGTACAGTCATGTATCTGTAATGGCAGCACAGCGATCTAAGTTATCATGTCTGCCTCCAAGTTATGAAGTTCGGGATTTGTATCTAATCCGACTTTCTTGTATGGAGTTGCTGTGCCATGTTTTTGTCAGGTACTCCAGCTTCCTCCCGCATTCCAAAAACAGCACGGTAGATTTACTGAAGATGGCGTGACTGGTCATTTGTCGCCAAACGGCTGGATGTGTTTTCTTTAATTTTGTTGAAATGTTACAGTCCAACAACAATTGTTATGTCACAAAAAAATAAGCATTTAAGGAAGCGAGCCTGAGTCACGCAAAGGAGCAATAATTAGCCAGACTTCCTCCTCCTCTTCAGATCATGTGTGCCCTTGTGGTTTTACAAGACCAAGGGTAAAACAACACAGGAATATTTTGACCTTTAACCAACACCGTTTTATTCTGTTTCATTTTCAAAGAATCTGAACACCAAGATGGGTTCCACCCATTCTCCCGTGATCGGTGACCACCAGTCCGCTGACAACGGCTCCACCTGCGACACCTTGTATGACCACAGGAGCTACGCCCGAGTCTTCATGCCACTCGTCTACTGTGCGGTCTTCCTCGTGGGTCTGCTGGGCAATGCCCTGGCGCTACACGTCATCCGCCCCAACCTGAAAAAGATGAACTCCACCACCTTGTACTCGCTCAACTTGGTGATTTCGGACATCCTCTTCACACTGTCACTTCCTGTGAGGATCACATACTATGCGCTGGGTTTCCACTGGGCCTTGGGGGAGACTCTGTGCAAAATCTCAGGCCTCATCTTCTACATCAACACCTATGCCGGTGTCAACTTCATGACCTGCCTGAGCATCGACCGTTTCATCGCAGTCGTCCTGCCCCTGCGCTTTTCCCGGCTGCGCAATGTTAGCAACGTGCGCTACATCTGTGTCGGCGTGTGGCTGCTGGTCCTGGCGCAGACACTCCCACTCCTTGGCATGGCAATGACCAATGTCGAACCGGACGGCTTCATCACCTGCATGGAATACCCTAATTTCGAGAAAGTGGACCACATCGCAACCATCCTCATCGGCGGAGTCTTCCTCGGTTATGTCATCCCTGTAATCACCATCCTGATGTGCTACTCCATCCTCTGTTCCAAACTCCACTCCACAGCGAAGACCAACCACCTCACGGAAAAGTCTGGACGCAGCCGCAAGGCCATCGGCGTCATCTGCTGCGTGTCGCTGGTCTTCGTGGTCTGCTACAGTCCTTATCACATCAACATCCTGCAGTACATGATCCGCAAGCTCGTGTCCAGCCTGGACTGCACCGACCTGACTGCCTTCCAGGTGTCACTGCACATCACGGTGTGTCTGATGAACCTCAATGCCTGCTTGGACCCCTTTGTCTACTTCTTTGCATGCAAGGGTTACAAGAGGAAGCTCCTGAAGCTGCTCAAGCTGGAGGTCAGCATGTCCATCTCCAGCGTTGCCAAAACTTTGCCCGAAATCTCCTGCAAGGACAATATTGATGGCAACAACATTCAGCTCAGGGGTTCTGCTGTTGGCTCAGGCAACGAGAAGCTGATGGAGAGGAGATCGCAGCTCTATGTGTAAACAAGAAGAATAGTGGAGGGACCGAAACAAAGACTTTTCGGGCGACAGAGGTCCGATATCCACCAGGAGCGTCTGTTTGGCCATGTGGTTTCTAAAAGAACTTTGACCGTTTACCTCTCAAGAACTTCCCAGTGAAACGGTTGGCAATGACACCAACTAGATTGTACGAACATTGACCAACTTCAGGCTATGAACCTAGACTTGAGCCTTCCTGCTTTGCCTGAAGCTACTTCATTTATGTTCTATTTAGCTGTGATTTCCAAAAGTCACTTATAAGAGGCAGAGGCTTCTTTTCGACATGTACAGGGTGTTTTGAAGAATCTTAAATAAATAAATACAACAAATCTGAGGCTATCAAGGGCATGCCAATGATGAAATGGTTTATCCAGTTAAACCATCATCAAATGTAAATCACCCACTGTAATTAGCATATTATTTACCGTTACTGAGAATAGACTTTCAGCTTCTACGGTCCAGAGCACTCCATTGCAGCAAACAAATGGAGGGGAAAAATGCATTTCACTTGGTGGCGAAGAAGACAACATCAGAGGTTTATGTAACAGCTGGTGTACAAAACACGGAGGAAAGCAACCCAGGTGATGGTGATATATTTTCATCGACAAAGAGGACCAGGGTGGAATCGTGTGTATGTTTCACTTTCTATAAAACTGCAGATGTAAGATGAAACCAAGACAATAACCCAGCGTGCATGTTAAGAATTCAGGAAAAAGTTGCAACATGACAGATCTTTTGAGTCATATGCATGATCACTCTTCACCTCAGTCATTTCAAGTAAGTTTTGTGAGGTCAGCTTGCATGCATGAAAATTCACATTGGTTGCTTTGATGTCTTGTCAAAAAGTACATATGGTTACTGATGATACAGTTTTAGCATTAAAAACAAAACATGTAATTCCTCAACGGCATTGAATGATGATAACGCGTGAGATGAAACTTGCACAACAACAATTTTGAACAGTGGAGAATCATACTGCTCACATGGACTGATAAAGATAAATAGGAAGATTTAAATTGCCTTGAGACAAGATTAATCAATTTTCTCAAATCAGCCACATTTTCTGTACATCCCCGATTTTTAAATTTGTTATTTTCAAACAGATTTACAGTTGTTGTTCCTGTCCCAGATGAGGTTTCTCATTCAGAAAGTGGCTGCGGTTAAAAATGATGTAATTTCACTGCAGGTGTTAGCACGGAGCCAGAGCCAAAATATTCTGTTTATGCGTACTTGCTGTGGTGAACTGAAAGTAAGTGGTTTCACAAACTTTCGTGCGAAATCAAAGGATGACTATCCAGTGTCAGTGAAAATGGTTTTGGAGTAATTTCCAAAAATAAATGATGAAGATGTCATTCTCTGGGATTTACAAGGCATCTTCCGATTATTCTTAAAAAAAAAAAAAAAAAAATCGATGAATTTTTAAAATCAAAAGCTTTCTGTTTTCCTTTGGTTAGGTAATGGCCCTCCTGAGTTAACCATATCAGACCTGTATTAGTTTTGGTAGAGACAGCACATAAAATGAAAAAAATTAGAGTACAAATAAGAATTCTGATCTGTAATAACCAAAGAATTACATATTGTCAGCAGCCTGGGCTGTTCTGGTTTTGAAAGTGACCTAAAAATGTCCACATTGTGTGACAAAAAGGCAAGTGAGTCAAATGATGATGTTGCATTGAGCAATGTGTTACATGATTCCAATCGGACTGCATACTGGGCATATTCAGGTCCTCATGTATTACAGAAGATATGGAGCACGCAATTTACAAGTTTCAAAATAAAAATATCTGTCTGTTTCACTCACATGAATGGAATACTGTACTTGTGGTGAGCAATATCACACAAACAAGAGTTGGGAAGCCGCAGCTGGGTCCTCCAGGGGACATTTTCAACGTTGTGGCTCGGTCAAGGTCACGTAAGCCATGAGGAGTGCTGAGGGATGTCCCAGTGTTTTTCCTGTTGGTCTGCACAGGATCTACTTTTTCAGCAACAACTCTGCTTCTTCCCAACCCCTTTTGGGGCCAAGGCTGCCTGGCTCCAATTATTAGTTTCAATAAACAGTGTTTGCATGCACTACAATGACAATCTGACAGCCTTAACCTTGCTAAAAGAGCCAAGTGAAGGTCCAAACGTTTGCATGCACATATTTTGTACCAAGCATTATTGACATACATTTCACTCTATATCAGCCGCAAAAAGGGAGGGAATATGACTCTTCCTGATTACGGTCACTGTTGAGTTTGGGGTTATCCCAGCTAATTTTAAATTGATCAAAATGTCACAATCTTCATATCAAATACAGAGCAGGAAATACTTTCAGTCAATCAATATAACAATTGCAATTGGTAACACATACAATTATTGTGTCACAATGTTTAAATGATGATTATGATGACCAGAATGAGTTTAACAAAGAGCAAATAAAACACCTACATTAATATAATTATAATTATGGTATACCTGTACATATATGTTTACATATTAATTTAATCATACATATTAATATAGAAAATTAATATAGTTAATATACATTGTGTTCAAAGGTTACAATTATATTTTAACACAAATATGAGTATTACATCCTTTTGCCATGCTGTTTGGTTTAAAAAAAAAAAATTACGTTTTGCAATAATTGACAGTTCATCTGATCAATATTAGACACAGAGCATCACAAAATATATTTATCTATATGATACCGTCATACCGATACATACATCTATACAGTTTATATATAATATGTTCGCAGTAACGTGTTTATTATTCAGCATGTTTTTTGCTGGTTGCATTGCAGTAACTACTTTAAGCCTCTAGATGGGAGTATATACCTCCGTTTGGAGAAAATTTCACGGTGGGCGCAAATCATCTTGGCCATTGTATTAGGCAAAATAACATCTTTTGTAAACATAGACATAGTGGAACAGTGAAAAAATGGTACAAAAAAAAAGTGATAAACCTGTACAGAACCTATGCAGAATTTATTTATGAAGTGGAGGACTTACTAAAACAACCGCATGACAAGTATCAAAGGGATTTAAAAAAAACAGCGGTGCAGACAGGCTGTTGTCATAACAACATATTGCAGTGAACACAAAGTACCATCTGCTTGGGACCTTTTTAAGACTCATCGAGGGGACAAGTCGATAGATAATTAGGAATGAAAATGAGGCGCTCCCGTATAAATAACAAGGGTGCTGAAAATATGCAGACATTTAAATGAAGCTGCAGCATCAAAACAAGCTGAGTGCAGAACATCTGTGTGGGCCGCGGACGTCGTACATTTCCAAATTTAACCAACATTTTAGGGGAAAAGCACAAACATTCAGTCCTTAGAGTATCGCTTGAGATTTCAGATGAGTGAGCATTGAAAAGGGGAAGTCAAGTCAAAATTTTCTTGACAATATTATGTTATAGTCTCCCAGACAGGTCTATAAATAGTATTTTGATTAATTTTGCATTTGTGTAATATGAATGCAGCGGTGGGGGTGGGGGAGGGGGGGGGAAACACCTGTTTTAATCCAGCTCAGATGGCGGCCATTTTGCTTTCGACTGAAAATAACATTGCAGTGCCTAACAGCTCAGGTAACGACTGTCACTACTCACCCGTTTTCTGGGTGCCCTTATTGAGCACTAAGGTGATAAATAAACCAATGGCATTTTTCTTCTTATGTTAAATGGACCACATGGTGTAAGAAGGTTTGTAAAAGGGATCATCTGGCCAGGATGGTCTACTGTATTTGTCAAAAACAAGCTCAATTTATGTAGTTCTGTTTTTTTTAGAAATTTTATTCTTTTATCTGGCAAATGATACTACCTAGCATTTTAAATTTTAACCATTTGTTTTTGAGAAATCGGGAAATAAATCATGATTTGCAAAACGCCCACCAAAAATTTGAATCATGGCCACACCCCCTCCCTCCATGTCTTGGTGGGAAATTCATCACTACCCCAGTCTTTAAGTGCTGGGACGAGTTTAGGTTTCGGTACACATTTCTATGAGCAATACACATCAATATGCATTCATTGGGCGGACCTTGACGTTGACATTTCACCCCGGTATGCTTTCTATGCATTAAGTTGCCACTGTGTTTAAAAACAAAACAAAACAGCAACAACATTTTGCAGCACCCGCGTGAAGTGTCTATTACAGCCATCTTATTTCTTGTTTATACGGCGACTGCCTGAACATCCTGTTTTTAATTACTTCTCTGCTGCAGCAGATGCTTCTCGCCAGCAACCTGCTGCGGATGACTCCCTCGAGAGCTAATGTGCTGTGACAGACCCCACTTTTCCAATCAATAACTCGCCCTAAATCTGCCATCGCTCTGCCTGCCAAGCGGAGTGCCCCTGCTTCTAATGGTGCATCATTTTCTTTAAGGGGGCGTAATTGTGAACAGTGACATCAAACACCATAGAGGGAGAAAGTGCATGCACAGGAAGTGATGTTCAAAAAGTCAGACTTCCTTATTTTGCCTCCCGGATGCTCACTGGTGCCACAGAGCATTTTGGTGCTTGTTGTGGTAAGTTGCATCATTTTGTGATAACTTGTGGCAAGTAGAAAGAGTACAGATTGGTGTTTTTTATTTATTTAAGGTTTTAGCTCAATTTTACATTGAGTTGTTTTAAGTCAATTTTACATTGTGTTGTGTAATAATTTAAACTTCTATGGCATTCAATGATTATCTTTTTGGGCTTTGCAGTGGTGTGTGATCTCATAAGAAAAAGTACTGTCAGTGCATTACATCACAGTCGACATTACAGTGTAATATTACTGTACACTGATGCGATCACATGATTTCCTAAGGCCCAACAGGTTACAGAGAAAGGATACAGTAATCGCACTTCCACATTTTGCTCCACGACACCACTTCACATCTGAAGCTATGAGAAGATTATTTAGTGCTTTTTATTTATTCTATTTAACAAATACAGTATGCAGACAAGAAGAGAGTTTTGTGAATTTATGACATGAATATAAAATAGTCCACTGACATTGTCATTCCTTTGTTCCATATTTATGCACTAATGTTGCACTGTTTCCATGTGAGGTGGCAGACAATTTTTTATTGGAATAAACCTTTGGTTTCATGTGGACTTGAGAAGCAGAAAGTCTTCCTGTTTTCAGTGTGGAAAACCCCATTTAATTACATGTGGACTTTTTTTTGGAGAGTGTAGTCGCTGAAAGTGTAGTGGTACACTCGACAGACATGGGATCGGTGCCCACTCAGTGACAGTGTGCATGTGGGTGTGAATGGTCATTTGTCTCTAAATGTGCCCTGCGACTGACTGGAGACCTGTTCAGGGTGTAGTTGCCTTCCGCCCAAATTCAGCTGGGATAGGCACAAGGGAAAGAAAATAATGGTGAAGTTGAAGTGATTGGCCCCATGTCTATTGCTGTATCTAGTCTCGTAAAACATTGTAGCACAACGAACAGACAAAAAGCAATGAAAGCATATCTGAAATATCAGACATGACGTATGAAGGCAATAATAACTAATGCTTCCAACATTTTAGTCCTTGACGTAATATTGCTGAAGGATCATTTGATGGAATGTAGTCATGGTCCCAACTGATTTCTAACAGGCGGAGCTTTACTAAATCTCATCATCAATCTTCTGGGTTACACAAATTAAATAGAGGCCGTTGGCCCAATACACGGATTCACGGCCCTACAATTGCCCACGTGAAATGCGCGTCCGTCTACAAAATCCGCAAGGGGAGATCTTGCAGTAGAAAAGACCAAAAATGTGGAAACACCACCCAAGCTAGACTGCTAGACTTATGCTGCGAACGAAAATAGGGGCCCTTTGACAAAGAAATCACTGTTTTAATTTGTCATTTGCCAATAGAAAATGGGAAGTACTAATCATACCTAAATTATTGTGTGTTGTATTATTATTATTATTTTTTTTTTTACTTTCCCAGTAGAATACAATCTTCAGGATGACACTACTTCCAAACTCTTCCCACACTTGGCTTCCAGCTGAGCATCGTACATTTGACCTGGTCTTCTACAGCTTTGTTTTCATCATCGGAGTCATCGTCAACATGACAGCTTTGTGGGTGTTTGCCCTGACCACCAAGAGGAGGAGCTCCGTCACCATCTAAATGATCAACGTGGCACTAGTGGATCTCACCTTCATCCTGATGCTCCCCTTCCGCATGGTCTACCTCCAAAGGGACTTCTGGCCCTTTGGCGACCTTTTCTGCCGTGTCAGTGCCACTCTCAATGTCTTTTACCCCTGCATTGCCCTGTGGCTCTTTGGTCTGATCAGCGCTGATCGCTACCTAGCCATTGTGCAGCCCAAGCAAAGCAAGGAGCTACGAAATGTCCCCAAGACGGTGGTGGCATGCTTTGGGGCCTGGCTCATGACCCTGGCCGCCACCGCATCCTTGCTCTTCTCAGCGGATGATCCTGATGCCGTCGCCAACTTCACCACCTGCCTCAAAATGGTGGACTTTATCTATCTGCGCCACAACGATCCTGTCAATTTCACACGGATCGCGTTCTTCTTCCTGCTTCCCATCTGCATCATGATTGGCTGCTACGTGGTCATCGTGGACAACCTGATCCGTGGGCGCGCCTCCAAGCTCAAACCCAAAGTGAAACAGAAGTCCATCCGCATCATCATAACGCTCATCGTGCAGGTTCTGGTGTGTTTTGTACCCTTTCACGTATGCTTGCTGCTCCATTTACTAGGTTTGGACAAAAATGAGGCCTTCAGGACGTGGGCCGTGTTCTCTACCTTCCTCATGAACTTGAGTAACGTTTTGGACATCAGTCTCTACTACATTGTCTCCAAAGAGTTCCAGGAGAGAGTTTTTAGTGTCATCCTGTACCGTAACTACCAGCGAAGTGTCCGGAGAAAGAGCAGACATACGAGCAGCATGCGATCCATGAGCAATGTGACAAGCGCCATGATTTGAAACAATGAAATGAAAAGATGACGCAATATATGAGACGTGCGTGCTCCTATTGTGGTGAAAACATCTGTGTGCTGAACTGATGGAGCCACCCAAGAGATTTCAGAACATCTTTACACACAAACAACAGTTTTGTTTTTTGTTTTGTTTCAATTTCACTGTGCACATGAAGGTGAAAATAAGGCTCACAATCATTAAGATATAGCCTCCAGTAACATCTTGGCGAGTGCTATCATTTACATGTAAACATGTAAAATCTCCAGTAAGTTGATTCTATTAAACTTCTTTTTTTGGTCATGTACTTTTGGGTTTTGTTAATGTTATCATTCAGCTGGAAACTTAAGTACTGTATTTCCTCTAATGTTGTCTACCTAAGCCAGGGTGCAGCATCCACTTATGACAAATAAATTCCATCCATACGTGATCTGATCGGGTTAGTTTCATGAGGGTCGCGGGACAAATAAATTCCTCAAATAAAAGACATTGTAGAAATGTTCAAGTCCCCCATTTTATAACAGTTGCCATGTGTCTTTACATCAAAGTGGGATTAAAACCACTTTACACACCCTATTGACTGGCTTACTGAAATCGGCCTATTTTGAGCAGCGGGCCCCCATGCAAGTATGTCCCACTCAATATGCAGCTGGGCCAATCATGGCTCTGTCTCTGCTCGAACGAGCAGGGGCAAAGCACAACTCTTGTGACTTAAGTGACTTCCAACTGCAGGAGAAAGAAGCGAGTGCAGGATGCATTTTCAGGATGAACCGGAACCAGCATTTTGTTTACATGGTAACTGGTCGTGCGAGTCAACTTTCTGTGACAGTTTGTGTCTCAAACAATGTGGGAACGCACACATATTTCAACGGCTCTTCCTACTAATGTATCGAGGTAGGAGGATGACATAAAAAAGTGGATAGCGACTACATACAGTCGCATGCTTAGATGCATTCTGCATGCTGTCAGCATGCATACCATCCCTGCACTGTATGGGTTGTATATTATAAATAAATATTTATAAAGTGATTTAAAGGTGATGATAATAATAATGCTTATTGCAAATATAAATAATCCCGATAAAATAAAATAAACGATCTGCACGTAAAATGAAATGAGTCACACTCACAGCAAGCATTGTGTTGAAAAATATATTGGCCAGGTGATGGCGGCATAGCACAGCTAGTCCTCATCTGCCTGACTACAATAAGACAAAGAAAAACTTTTTATCATATCCTAGTGGAAAAAGTGGAAGGCTTGGTGTGTGTGCGTGCATATATATATATATATATATATATATATATATATATATATTTTTTTTTACTACAACAAATAGAGATTGTTAACCTCTGCGGCCAGCACAACAGCGATGCAGCGTGCATGTTATTGATTGCATGTTAAATGATTCAGACACTCAAAGTGCATTTACAGTAACATCATCAGGAGAGGTCAGTGAGGCCAAAAGACAATGACTGGAGAAACACGGCAACGCTTTGGATGGTTTTCTTGTGGGGAAAATCATTCACATGCCGTGCAATAGATTGCGGTCGATGTAGTCCTCAGTAGGTAATTGGACAACATCGGGAAGTGGTCGGAACACACTGCAGGCAAAAATAAATAATTACATAATAATAATAATAATTCAATGCATCTCAACTAAACTAGACCTATTGTCAGGTTTTGTAGTCTAGTATCCATTTGATTGATTTTGATTGCTGAACAGCCAGTGTACCTCAAGTGCACCCTCCTCCCCCCACATACAGTTTTCATCCACTGAACTTTTGTTTTTACCTGATGTGGAGGTCAGAGGACTACTGCCTGAGAGGACTAAGTGTCTGACAAAGCATTTGGGTCACAGCTGATCTGAGGCCTCACCCACTTGACTTTGGGCGAGAGGCGGGTTCAACCAGGACTCGCTAGTTGCATGCCAGTTACGGTAGAATATATCTAAACAAGCTGAACAGCTTCTGTGAAACCAAGGATTTACCTGGGTTTCCAAACCTTTTTGTTCGATGTTGGTTTAAGAAGGTATCAGACTCATGATGTCTGGGCAGGGGTCAAAGATTGCATCTTTGTTTTAAATCAGGAGTCCCCAATGTAGTGGCACACACAGACTTCAAGGACCATGAGTAGCCCGCGGACCTGTTGCTGTCAAAATAGTCCACCAGTGATGGGACATTGTGATTTCCTACGAATGCTGTAGAAGTGACAATTTGAAAATGTCAACATTGGCAGATTTATAGAGATGAAGTGTTACATATTGACATCGATCTGTTTCATAATTAAATAAATCATTAAAGGAATCAATGTCTGCTCATTGATGAACACAAATAATTATTAAAAATAAAGTTATTATGAAAGGTAAATTGAGAATAAATCAATTATTTCAGAAGTGTGTCTCAAACCGGTTACCCTTCGCGTTAATCAGTACCCAAAAGAGCTCTCGGTCTCAAAAAGATTGTAACACAATAAGATACTCACTGTCGAGCATGGTTCAAAAATGTCCATACTGATAGATTTACATTGTTTAATGAAAAGAAAACCTGCAAGTGATCCGTCTTTAACACAAAGAATTCAGGGGAGTGCATAATGACGGGTTTACTGCCTGATGAACGACAAGCAGATTTATAACCAAGTGGTCAAAGGTGACATGAAGCATCTGAGGATCATCTATCCCTCCCACCTGTTAGGCATCAGACTCCACCAAAAACCCACCACACCCCCCCAAAAAAGCTGAAAGCCATGATTAATGGGCCCGTTTTTTCCACAGCAAATTCTCAAAATGATCATCAAACTTTGATGCCATGTGCCACTCACATCAGAGGGCAGACGCAAGAAAGAGCTGATACCATGCGCATGGTTCATTCAAACATTTGTGTGCTTCCAGGGTTGATAAACGTGTCTATGGAATTTTGTGTCAATCCATACAACTGATAGTGGGGGCCAACCGGTCTATCTTCCTAGGGTGTTCGAATGGATATCTTTGAGGGGGTTGGTTTCAGGTCCACTAAAATTGTCATGGGTCTGTTCTTGTGTGTCTCCAGCAGGTGGCAGAGGAAGGGCTTCCCTCCAGCGTGCACACCTGCTGTTAATCAGCGGACTATTTAAGGACTTCCAAGTTGTCATGTCCCTGTTGGATAATTCATCTTGCTCACAGCTCTGCCACCAAGTATTGAATTCTTCTCGACCAGGGGTAGGGAATTCCGGTTCCTCGAGAACTACATCCTGCCTGTTTTAGGTCCCTCTCTACGCCAACACACCTGATTCAAACGATCAGCTCATCAGCAAGCTCTGTCAAGACCTCAACAATTGGATCAGGTGTGTTGGAATAGGGAAGGACCCAAAACAGACAGGATATGGCTCTCGAGGAACTGGAGTTCCCTACCCCCGTTCTAGACCATAGGTGTCAAAGTCCGGTCCTTGAAGGCTGATGTCCGACATGTTTTCCTTCTCTCCCTGCTGCAACACACCTGATCCAAATGATCAGCTCATCAGCGAGTTCTATAGGAGCCTGATAATGATCCTGATCATTTGAATTAGTTGTGTTGCAGCAGGGAGACATGGAAAACATGCGGGACAACAGCCCTCAAGACCGGAGTTTGACACGTCTTCTAGACGTTCCATGTTTCATGCTCGTCGTTTTTTGACCTCGCCATGTTTTTTTGCACTAACCTTTGAAAGTAGCATTTTGTTGTATTTGTCACATTTTTTTGCATCATACGCATTTTGCTTGTGTATTTATTGACAAGCTATATCCGTTAATATTTTGTTCTTGCCTTTTCCAAGCGTTTTGGGTTGTTTCATTTTCCTGATGCTTTACCAGAGTACTTTCTCGGTCTTGCGGCCTATTTTTTGGGGGAAATAAACCTTTTTGTCAATTCTATCCGGAAACCCTGACCAAAATCATAAGTTACCAGCATATACACTTGCAAAAATGGGTGTGTTTTTTGACATCTAGACACTTCATTCGTCATAATTATAAACACAGCACTCACAACGATGGAGGGAAATGGGCGTATCAAGGACAGTTATTGCATTTATTTATACATTAATGCCAGTAGGTTGGGCCTTGAAACTCTTTGTCACACTTCAGATGGTTGGTCAACCTGACCTCGTGACACAGATATGTGCCAACCACAAGCTTTTATCTGATATTGCTTTTCGTGCAGTCTGTTTTGTCCAATGTGATGTTTGTGGCCTGATGATGTGTATGTCAGATGAGCATGACCTGAGCGTCCAGACGGCCATTGCATCTCTTACTTATCCGATTTAAATCTACCTACGAAAGAGGCCTATGCTATTATCAAAGTAAAATGGCACACTAGGGGTCATGGCCTTTGAGCCTGTTTTGTGGGTCTACTTTTAGTTGACGTGACTGAACAAAATGTGTTTTTATGCGACACATACCGAAATGTTTACCTTCAAAATTCTGTGAGTATTCGGCCCAAGAATAATCACAAAAATAAACAAAGCAAGATCAAGAAGACCTCTGCCCTGCGTCCCCAAGCCCCCCCAAAAAACCGAGATCCAACATACAGCAACTGGCCTTTTAAAACAATTAAGTTTCCTGTCAAATGGCTGTGATGAATTATCCGGAAGCTTTACCCGCTGTAATTTTAAATCTTCCCCAACAAGTCCCTTTGTTGTCAAGAAATTAATGGAAACAAGATTGTCTTTCATGAGAGCTGATCTGACAAACACGACAGCCAGCTGCTCTTTCTCGTACATGACTAAAAACAGTCAGCATTAAGAAGAAAAAAAAAACAAAACCAAACAGGCAGAATACTTATGTTTTTTTCTTCTTTCCTACCACTCGTGTGGAGAAAACAAATCAGGCGATGAGCACGCTTGGCCATCTGTTTTGTTATTTGATATGTGTGAATACGCGTTGTAATGACTTTGTTTGCGAATCAGCGCACGAGAGCTCTCTAGACGTGGCGGAGTGTTCAGAGCTAATCATATAATTGGAGACAATAGTCGATGACAAATGGAGACGCTCCAGGCAGCCAGCTGGGGAAGTGGATTTGTAATCATTGTCAAATCATATCGCTGTTTTTTTTTTTTGGTTGTTTTTTTTTCCATGCGTGCACGTCAAGACGGCTTAATAGAGTTTACTGTGATGATCGCAGATGGAGCATTTGTTTCCCAAATGTTGAATAGGTTATGTGTATCATCATTAAAAGTGCTTTTACAGGCATGTTCATACATGCAGTAGTGCCTGGGTAGGCATGAAGCGTAGTAGGCATGAAGCGTAGTAGGGATGATGTGGGAGGAGTCCCTAAGGTCCCTGTAAAGTCAAAATAAATGTGTCACTGTTGGCGTTTCTACTAAATGCATGAAACCATGCACCGCTGAAATAAAGATGCATCTTTGTTATGCATACGCATCCGACATATTTATACAATACAATACAATACATGCCGATTTATATAGCGCTTTCACAACAGCGGCAGCTGTAACAAAGCGCTTAACAAAACAGTTAACATAAAGTAAAATAATAAACACAACACATAACATAAAACACGGACAGTCGTGCAGTCCTAACCACTTTTCCATCACAGGCTTTGTTGTTTGAAGCAGTTTGAGATGAAAGAGGAGAGAATCAAAGTGTCTTTTAACCAGTGGATCAGAGGCGTCATGCTCAAAATGTGCACATGTCGGCTACAAGCTAAGCTTCAAAGTCAACAAGAAGCTGTAGCAGACATTGACGAAAAAAGAGATTGGTTCACTTCTCCTGTCCCATGGAAATCCATTTCAATTCCAAGCGGCGACTCTCAGTTCCAAATACGCTCCTCTCTCCTCATCCTCAACTTCAGCAGCCATCCATCCAGCCGCACCAACGCCGACTGTCCAACAGCGCCGACATCTCCACTGAACAAAACGGGGTTGTGAAAAATGCTGCCCATTACAGGCGCAAAAAACACAAGCGCCCCAGGTCTGTCCAGCACCGACAGTCAATGGCGCCGACATTCCTCCCAACCACCAAGCACAGATACTTCTCCTTTGACGAATGTCGTGGCCAAAAAACGCTGAAAACAGTCCATATCAGGTCCACACAATGAAACAACGTGACAAAACAAAAGAACAAAAAAAGGACAAAAAAGCAAGGCTCTCGAAGAGCACTTGCCGAAGGCTGCCTACTCGGGCGCCATCTTGGAAAAAAAAATTTAAGCTGCAAATATAAATCCCGGCTGGAAGACAAGACAAGAGGCGCTAGCCACCAGCTAGCTTGCGAGTTTACAGGCCGCAGGGCCCCTCTTGGCCGATGGATGGGTGGCTGGGAATTCGAATCATGACACCGATCTGTTCCGAAAGGGGAAGACCATTTTTGGGGTGCAGGCATAGTTAGCTAGCTAACTGCTATAGTGGTAAAAATGTGTTTAGGAATAAGAACGACATAACTTGGTATTGCACCAAATATCCATTAATGGGAAGATCATGTGCATCACCGGGCACAGTTTTAGCCATGCCCTAAAAAAGAAGAACAAAAACATTCATGCAAGCTGAAATGGTGAAAAACACTAAGGCCATCTCTTCACAACTCAATACAACACTGTTCTCAGTCCTTGCACGTTTGCAACAATTCTTTTTAAAACATTTCTGATGTATTTTATGACACACTTAGGGAGTGGAGGGTCCTGCAAAATCTCGTAAAATAAAGGATTCATTCATTCATTCAAAATCATAGATTTCTCTTGAAAGGTTCTTGGAGAAGTTCTGCAGTCCATCCATCTTAACATCTTCTGCAGCATTTGTCCTCAAAAAGGTCATGAATGAGCTGGAGCTTAGCCCAGCTGACTTTGTGCAAGAGGCCAAGTACACCTTGGAATGGACGTCAACCAATTGCAAGGCACAGTTAACAAACATTCACACCTACTGTGCAGGCATGGAGTGTTCAATTAATCCAACATGCATATTTTTGGAATGTGGGAGGAAGCTGGACGACCTAAGAGTTGTGACGCATACAATGCTACCCTACATCCTCATTTCATGGACCGTATTTTCACGACCATTCGGTGCACTGTGTTGTTGGGCACAGTCTCAGTAAGGGGTGCTATTTCTGTATTTGACACATACACAAAACGCACTGTATTATTGGGCGCAGCCAGGCATGGTAAAACATACGCCAGCTTAAACATACGGCATGCATGCACGCACGCTAAAAACACGTTTTTAAAAAGGCAACGGAAGCAAAACTGAGTTCGGTTGTACTTTATTTAGCCATTTTACAATGTAGTCACATTTTTCTCTTCATCTCTTACACGCTCACCCTTCACTCATTGGCGACTGGTACCTGCGAGGGGCGTGCCTTAAGCGTCCTCTTACACGCCCACCCTTCACTCATTGGCGGACTTCCGCATGCCTGTCGTCACTCACTCCGCCTTTTCTCTATATTAACAGTGTGTCGGCCAGAGGTGCTCTCAGTCAGGCTTTGGAACTCGGCGCATACCCTAGACGCTCCGCATTATAAGGCGTCCTGTCCATTTTGGAGAATATTTAAGACTTTTAATGGCGCCTTATAGTCGTGAAAATACGGTACTTGAATTTCTTTATCCTCCATTTCTACTTTTATCCCCCTTATACTACCTACTGTATTACTTATATCCATTATCTAAACCGCTTTATCCTCACATGGGTTGCTGGTATGCTGGAGCCTATCCCAGCTGCCTTAAGGCAGTAGGTGAGGGACACCCTGAACCGGTTGCCAGCCAATCGCAGGGCACACGAATAGATGAACAGCCATTCACACTCACAATGTAATTTAAGGACACCGTACGACCGGGAGAAAATCTATAAAACCCACGCAGGAACGAGGAGAACACACAAACTCCACACAGGAAGGCCAGAGCCCGGAATCAAACAGCTCAAAAACAGCCAGCTCAAACAATTCATTGAAACAAAAAGGTTCACAACAATGTTGGGTATGCCACTACAAAAAATGTCACAGTCTCAATAACTCGTCATACTGTATGCCCTTGAGCATCAATTACAGAAAACCCACACGGGCATGGGGAGAACATGCAAACTCTATACAGGAAGGCCAGAGACGGAACCGAAACCCGCACCTCTGGACTGTGCAGCGGATGTGCGAACAAGTTCACTACCGTGCCACCAATGTACAGTCATTGTTATTATTTTTATTTCTTCTTTCATTTATACTTTCTGAAATAAGCCAGTCCTGGTTTCAATATGATGTACACACTGGCCCCAGGAAGACTCTGGTGGGTGCTGCATAAAAAGCACACTCGTCTGACATCAACTCACTTTAGCTGACTTGTTTTCCGCAGTTTTGCATCTTGTAACTCCTCCCCTAAAATGTCACCTTGTAAGATCACTCATGTTCTCTGCCTTAATTAAGCTACACGTGGTTACAACCTCGTAAAAACACACACAAAACATTGCCACCTAACTGCTTTAGCTTTTTTTTTTTTGCAGTTTTGCGTGGAAGTTTGTGTTAGCGGTCATGTTGTTCACATTAGTGGGCACATGAAAGAGCTCATAATGTTGTTGGGGTACTCTCCACAGAGTCTGGTTCTAAAGTCGGAGTCTTGCTTGGTCGACTGTACAAACATTTAGCAAGAGCAGCTGCCAGCGTTTACATGCTTTAGCTTTCCTCTTCGGGCGTTTTAATACACTCTAGCTCTCCCCTGGTAAACTTTACAATGTTGAAGGATGCTTGTGGACCGCCATCGGAAATGAGAGGCACATGTGCCCCCCCCCCCCCGCCACTCCCCTGTTTTCACGGGCGAGGACCCCCCCTCAGTGCGATGCTGCGCTTAAGGGTGCCACAATGAGACTAATGGATTCCTTTTGTTGAGCAAAAGCATTTTTAGCGCAAGATGCATCGTGGCCACGTGTGCTAGATCAACAATAATATCTCTGAGCGCAGCGGGAAGTGTCAGGGCCGCTTCGCTGGGGCCATCTTTTACTTTCTGCTCCCCACCGCCGGCGTTGCTTTTCGTCGTCTCCATTAAAAGGACATAATGTAGCGGCGGAGTTTGAAACGTTGCTAAAGTGACTCCAATTGACCCCGACGAGGAGGAGCAAATGTCCTTGATTACTGCTGTGTGTCTATTTTATCTGATTGTACACTTGCTCATTCACATTCGCTGCCAAACGCCATTAGCACATATAAATAATGTAAGGCCCCACCCACCTTCTTGCTTTTTTTTTTCCTACTCAGCTAAGTGCCTGCATCGGAACCTTGGCCTCCACTTGTCACTCTCCTCCATAGATTAGTATAAGATTTATTTTAAGTCTGTAAAGCACCATGTTCTTGAACATGCAAGAGATGTTTTTAATTGTATCGAGTGAGATGAAAGGGGGATCCACGTAAGGTCCTATTAATATTTAATCCAGTCAGATTTCAGTTTTGGAATGTGGAAGCAGCGTAATAAGGCAAGGTATGCCGCCGAAGCATTGGGATCTGGTAGTGGCAAAAGGAGCTCGTCATCACACTAAAGTTGACTTTTTTAATTCAGTATTGACCTTTTTGACCCATCACTTGTTTTTGTCAGCCAAGAGCAAGTGAGTCAAACAAATCATACAATATGTTTTTGCGGACTTTTAGCGTTCGAGTAATGTCTTCCGCCACTGTAGCCTTTTTGACCTTTTAAGGCCACCTGTACATTTGACGCAATAAGTACGTTCAACAAGATACACCTTGCGTGAGCCAAACAAAGTCAGGAGCCTGTAAAAGTTACAAATAAAGTGTTTGTCTTCTGCCAGTCCAGTCTTGAGACTTTTTCGCCCTTTACAGCCACCATACTCATTTTTTTCCACAGAAATGAGTACAAAAAAAGGTCATACATTAGATTAATTGAGGATGTGTAGTGCCAGTCCAGCATTGGGTTGGGTGGAAGGGCTATGCAGAAATTGGTGATGATTCAAATGGAGTCAAGTGGGTATGAAAACGTGACCATCAAATCATAATTTTCCAACTCAGATCAGAATTAAATTGTTGTGTTTATTGTCACTAGCTAATGATCATTAAATTAACTGTTCAGCAGTACGGTAAATGCAGCCCATCTCAGCAGTGTATGAACACCTCTGTCGCTACTTTTCTGACGGCCTCTGGCTCACTCCAGCCAACTTCAGCAGCGGCATGGTGTACGTTTTTATTGCGCTAACCTGCCTGTCTTTCACAGCATAAGTTGCTCGCGGTCTAACCAATGGACCCGTAGCACTGTAGCAGTCCAGTCATTTTTTATGTCTCAGGGCCAACATACTACTCAATCATTTTTCTTGTTAATAGACAATATAAGACATGGGTTGTTGCCATTACACACAATTCTGCCTGTTTGTGTATTTAGCAACATACGTTTACCAGACAGATTTACGAAAGAATGTACTAGCTTTGGACTCTATAGTGTCATAAGCACTTGAAAAGTCGCCAAGGTGGCAAAGCCATAGTTTGCAAGCACGTGTGACACTCGAGCTACTGGTTTCATAGTCTTATACCGGCCCAATATTGTGTTGCTTCATGTTATGATACCCAAAAACTTTCAAACTAATCGTTAGCAAAAATAGCATGAAAAATACACCAAAAAAAAGTTCCACAGGAAAAAAAAAATTCTAAATTGGTTGAGGTTCAGTCTGTGTGTGTGTGTGTGTGTGTGTGTGTGTACGCGCGCGCACACATGTGTACAGAGGAATTGCAAAGTTAGGTGGTGAGCTTCTACGGAGGGGTTGGGTGTGTTTCACTCTCTCAGTTCTCCCCTCAGTGTGCGCATCACGTCTCCGCTCCCGAGCTCAATTACTGCATTATGATCAAGAGAGGAAACTTGATCATGTCGTACAGATGTCTTCACTTCGATACAGAGGGAGATGACGTGTGCTCTCATTTAATGTGACACACTATGGGCAACATTTAAAAGAAATGTCCGACTTTAATGCGACCGGGTGCTTTGTCCTCTTGAATGAATAAATCTCTCATGGCTCCTTTTTCACCTGATGAACATTAACTGTCTCTCAGTTGCTATCGAGTAAATGAATTTTCCTGCACACTATTAAAGATGATCGACCACCTAAGCCCATGCCTTAACTTTAACTCCTAAACCCCACGTGAGGTACCTCACTCCAACCCGAAGCACCTAATTTGAATCCCGAGCCAATGTAAATTTAACCACAACACCTAACTCTGACCAACTAATCCTCACACTAACCTGAACCACTGTAAACCTAAGGATTGTCACCCCTAACTCTAAATCTAACCACCAAGCTTTAAACCTTAATGTATCACAAAGCTCCAAACCCCAAACCTAATGCGAGCCACACAACCCTAATCCACCTCACTCGAAGCAACCGAACCTAAATCCCGAATCACTATAAACGTAAACCTAAAACTGCCTAGCTGCGAAGGTGGATAAGTCATTACATTGTTTCCGAAGCCTGTCATTCGTCAGTGGCCTTCTTGTTCTTCTGTCTGTTGGCGGTTAACAACCATCTATTGGTTCATTACCGCCACCTTCTGAAATGGAAGTGCCAGTGCATTCACCAGGCACTTCGAGTGGGGGCACGGTGTGCCAGTGAGTCAAGTAGAACAAATGAAGCCATTTTAAACTCGAGCAGGTGAAGAACATGGGCTGTATTCAGAAATTTGGGGAGCGGAGCACACTCTGTCTCTCCGAACTCCCACGCACAACCAGAGTCGTGCGCAGGCATAAGAGTGAATTTCCGAACGCAAACAACAATGTATCTGTAAAATTGTATTTAAAGCTACAGTGAAACTCCTCAACAACGAAACCTACATGGGCAAAAATACCCCCTAGTGTGAAAAAAATCACGCATTAACACCATTCCCACTTTCCTGCCCCCCATACAACGAAAAAAAAACCCATGTGGCGTTATACGAAATCTTTTTCTCTGCTCTTGCCTCGCGACAAGATTCACTAGAACGAAGTCTAATCCAACAGTGACCTCTACTGCTTCGTTCGGCAGCAGCAACCACCACACTGGTTTACACATGCGCAGTGGTCCAGGAAGTATTTGTTATTGTTAGTTTCAGACGCAGCAAGAACTTTGCATTGCTAAAGTGGCTACAAAACAGAACTTTGGCTGTCAAGCAGCTAAGACAAGAAGAGCTCTGACGCTGGAAGAGAGGGTAAAAGTGATCAAAATGAAAGATGGAGGAAGCAAAATAAAAGACATTATCCAAAAGATTTATGTGCCGGTAAGTGAAAGTGAATGCTGATCGTAAATTTCGCAATTATTTTCCCTTTTTTTCTTTCTACACTGACTATATCAGGTGTCAAATAAGTGTATGCTCATACTTATGCACTATTGGAATAAAAATAAAGAGTACACCTACGTTTGTGTGTGCGTATACACACACGCATGTGTGTGTGGGTGTGTTTACATCGGAGATCAAATTTGCTACAGTGAAAAAACCCCTGTTGTGAAAAAAATTCTTGCTGCAAACATGATTTCGTTGTAGAGGAGTTTCACTTTACTTTATGATCTCTTCGCTCATGAATTAGTTGTTGTCTTGCACATGCTCTATTGTCTCTTTGGTGCATACTGCCACCCACTACCTATGTAGTCAATGTGATCTACCCAAGCAAGCCGAGTAAATGATTCCATCAGTCGTCTGTGAAATAGGCGTTTGTCACTGACAGACTGAGGGGCCCATCGGGACTACACCTGGTCTGTGACGGATGACGGATCCACCTCCGTCAGTGCTGAATCCTTCGATTTTTTTCCCAAGTTTGTCGTCAGTCATCATTCATCAGAAAATCAAGTGTCCATTAATGTCACCATAAACTCCCGAACACAAACCTAAACACCAAACCCACAAATCCTTGACCACCAAACTCCAACTCCTGCAAACTCGAACACTATTACACTGGTGTGAAAGCACTATACAAATCAGGATGTATTGTATGTTTTGAAAGTATTAAAAATACATTTCCATTTTCATATTTCAAAATGTTCAGTTCTTCAATTACCGCTGTCGACATTTGTGGCTCAAAACGGAGCAGTCGAGAAAGTTTTTATCTACTAGAGCTCCTTTTTGCTCCTGAGATTGCGCATGTGCAGTCACTCAATCATGGTGGGAAGCTTGTAAAGTGCTTTTAAAACATGACAAAAATAATACAAAACAGTCTATCCCAGAGCCATTAAGCTCCATCACAGTAAATATTGTGAACTAGGCAGACAGCTCTTAGAAGTGCCGTGGGCATCACTGCAAGCTCAGCCATCATTAGCGTGTAAAACACTAATAAGACCACACGCATACCTGCATCATACCCACGTTTGCGTGCTTTCGCTTCACAAATGCGACACAAACAGTCACTCAACAACAATGGCGACGTTCTGCTTTAATACGATTACGCTTTTGTCGTCTCAGCCGACGCCAAGCGCTGCTGCGCCTGGAGAACACGTTTCTTCTTCATTGCGTTCCACACACGCTCCCTCTTTCGTGGAGAGCTCACAACCGTGGCTCACGCCCAACATGGTTGAAAGGTAAGCATGGACACACACACACACTCGCAAACGTGCGCGCGCGCGCGCACACACACACACACACACACAACAGCAGGCGGGTTACATGCACATCCAACAAGAGGGAATACAAAAACGCAGCTCTCATTCTTGTTATATAAAGTGATGTTTTGTGTTTAGTTGAGTGTGTGTGTGTGTGTGTGTTTTGTTTGTTTTTTGCTTCTCCATTAAGAGAGCTGTAAAGGAGAGGGAACAGATGGCGGCGGGCCCACTCAGTCCTGCATCTCCTTGCGCGTCCATTAATCTTCCCGCTCGCCGCACAACTTTATTAAAGCAACTCAAGAGAGGGGGCCAACAACGAGCGGCGCAGCTGTCAGGAACACCGCGCGGAACCATTCGTCCACGCCGTGACGACGAGTCATACGTGTTAAACTTTTACTTGTGTTGAGCAGACACAATAGATGCTTTGTGGAATCAAATATAGACCATAGAAAGCAATGAGGAGCAGTTTGTTCCTCGTTTAGCCAGTGTGGCTAAGGCTAAATGCTAAGTCTAAACCAACACAAACCCCGCACAATTCTTAAAAGACAATGTCACGTTCCCACAGCTCCGGTCCATCCATTCATATTGCATTCCTGCCTTATATATAAACACTTATTTGAATGATTTTTACAAAATCCATCCGATATCACAAACTTTACTCAAAGTCTTGTTTTTGATAGGCTTCCTACACAATTCCGATGCAAGACCTACTGTACAGTATATAGAAAATGTTGCATCGATACCGTGATGTCTCGATAGTCTAACCCTTGCTACCACTACTGCTCCCATTGATTAATGGGCGAACAAAATATCATGATACTTGTGCGATATCAGGAGTTAAAAAAGAAAAAAAATCTTCAAATCCCCTGCAGTGACCAGAATCCTAAAGAGTGCTTAAAAACATGGCCTGATAGAAGACGCTTTGAGCTGTAGCATGACAAGCGAGCTTCCCTAGCGTGGAAATAAATTACACCGGAGCTAGAGGGTGCTTTAGACCTGTCAGAAATCAATGTAGCCCTAGTTAAACTCCCCAGCATTTTTATTTGATATTTTAAAATATATTTCTATTTTATTTTCTGCGCCGCCCCCCCCCCCTCCGTTTCCGTCAAACCCTTTTTGTATGAGAACTTTATGTATTCAATTATTGTACTTACACTTTTGTTGCATTTGTTTTTCCAATGACTATGTTTCTCGTCATGACTAATTATTCAAAGTCCACAGGGATGGTTATAGAGTCGCCGCTCTTAAAATGCACACGGAATATGAAATCGACATGGAGAGACAAATTTCTCCCGTAAGCATTTCTGAGTGAAAAGTGTTGACGCAGCATGCTCGGGCCCATTCCCATTTTGCATGCTTTTTAAAGCACGGCTGTAACACAGCCGCCCGAATGAATAATTGACCGATTGTTGCATAATTCAATGGCACATTGTTCACATTCAAGGACTGCACTATTTCAAGCTTCTTATTTTCCTTTTTTTTAAGCAAAATAAGGTTTAAATTTCAGCCAACCTTGAAAGAGCAATATGACACACAACGGGCGGTCAGTCATGAACGCCCGCAAGTCACCCCCCCAAGTGAAAGAAGTCATCCGTTTAGTGACTCAGTGTTTCACATGCTTTTTGTACTCACTTCCTGTGCGCTATGATATTATATTTATTTCTCTTTATGTGATGAACGCACTCAGGGGGCCCCGCAGCTACATGTTTCCTATCACTGCACATTTTGTAATAAATGCAACTCGCTACAAATTTGACCACGAGGCACAAACACTTTAAATACCAAATGTGCATTGTTGTTGCCTTATTTATTTATTTATTTTTTTAAAGAACGTGCCACTCATTACACACTCAAAGCATGCAAGGCATTTTGGACTTGATTTTCTCATTGAGACATCAGGATCATTCCATGTCACCCCATCGGACAGCACACACAACCGTGTGCCCATCTTTGTTAGCCCTGGAGAACCCAAGAACCCTTTTCTTCTTTGGAAAATGATGAATTATACATTAAATGCCTGCTATGTGTTCACTGAACACCAAAGTATATGCTTTTTCAAATATTGAATGCTTTAATCCTAATTTACGATTAGGGCCAAATTTGACCCTTTGGGATTTAAGGGTAGCATTTGAGTAGCAGAATTTATAGGGGCCAAATTTGACCCCGTGGGTTCTCCAGGGTTAGGGTTCCTTAATTGGCAGAATTTTACCACAGCTTTCATCCTTTTGCTTGCACATTTGAGCTTCACATACAAGACAATGCTAAATTAGAAGGAATTTCAGTTTCAATCTTTGTGAAGTTGAAGTTGGATCATATTTCCAGCAAAACGTACAGCAATGAGTTGCATCACTGCAGTGGTCAAAAGTGATTGACATGACGTACTCAAGGGGAGGAAAAAGAAAAAAAAACATTAAAAAAAAGAAGAATAGTAACTTTGGTTCAATGCATTATGATCATGCACAACAGACGTGCGTTAGAATGAAGTGAATCCAAAGGATTGATCTTTTTCAGTGTACCAGTCACATCAATGGGTCTTCACGAATTTCAGTCATGTTTTTGCATCATTGCAAGAATGCTACTGTCTGACCCATGACTCTCAACATATCTGCGGTCAAATAAACTTCTCTAACAGAAGCCTTCAGGGATTTTTGTTCAAGAAAACAATGAATCACAGTAAGTTGTGTGTTTAAACAAAAATGTGTTCAATAGAATACTAGAAAAAATAGAATATAAGAAAGAAACATTTTCGTAAACAAAATGAATATCTAAAAAAATGAATATGAATTACAGATTAAACAACATGAAATTACAATTACATTTTACAACTTCTTTAAAACAATCATCGCAGTTGTGTCAAAACATTAAAAAACCCTAATTAAGGCAAATGTGAGGGGAAAAAAACATTCTGAATCTTAAAAACAGATTAGTCCAAATTAAAAAACACTACATTATTTCAACTTATTTTAATTACTTACGTTTCTATTTCGTAAAATCAAGAGTCGTTTTAAATATAAGAAAGCAAAGCAATTAATTTTTTCCTAAATAATTTGCCAAATCAAAACAAGTAAACTCAATTTAAAACCTCTTACAACTACTATTTTTTTAATTACTTATTATTTTTTAAGTTTTAATTGCTTAGATGTCTTATTTATATATATATATATATATATATATATATATATATATATATATATTTAATTTTAATCCGTCACAGAGCGTTTAATGCAGGGGTACCCAAACTAAGCAAACCAAACTCTCTCGATCGACCCGTTACCGCACCTGCATGCATACACGCGCACACACGCATCCCATAATGAGCAACAGCCGTAATTGACCCGAACATGAACGAAACATTAAAAATGAAGTAGATAACAAGGGTTTGTGAGTTTGTGAAAAGGAAAACACTGCCTACCTTAGCAGAGGTCTGACGCGGAGGCAGTGGACGTCACTTTACAGGGTCTCGCGTGCAAGAGCATCAGTATCGTAGTTCACCTGTGTACCGTTTTAAAATGCTTCACTTGGCGCTCCAGATTCACGTTCTTTGCAAGTGCCATCGGGGAATTGTAGCTTAAATGAACTTTGAAGGAGAAGAATAATAATTTAAAAAAAAGAAGATAGACTGCAACAGCTCTCTGATTTCAAACTGCAATTGCAGACTTCTGACTGCGAACAACTTCCGGTTTTTGCAGGTCACGCCCCCACCTTTGGGTAAAGGTGACCGGCTTTGTACGTAGCAGTAAATGACTCTTTTTGTGTATTCATTTTATTTTTGAAATAGTTTTTGGGTGAATTTCAAACTGACAGGATGTTTAGGGTGCAGTGTTCACCAACACAAAAAACAGACACAACATTTTTTATCCCTCAGGAATCAGCTTGGGATCAATCCGGGGGGGCTATCTGAGGTCATGTGACAGTTGATCTGTTCGGGGTCGCTGCTAACATGGATTTGTTGTTCCACTTATTTGGTGTTACATGCGGTTTTAAAGCCTGCCACCCAAATTAGTTACAATACTATGAATGAAGAAAAGATGTTGACATGACTATTAAAAAGCCACATTTGTTGTTTTCAGGCTTCAAAACATCACCATGTTTTATTTATACTCCAAGGTAAGCCTCACAAGAGGTAATTCTCTGTTCAACTCTATTAATGTTGAGGCGGTGCGGTTGCACGTGCGCACATTAGGACGGTCTGATAGACCCGGTGCCATCTAATCAGATGGACCATTATGTATTAGGCGAGGTACAAAACACTTTCATCTGACAAGGGCCGCGGCCACATTACCTAAATTAACATTTTGCAAGCATGAACATGGAGGCCCACAGAGGCGACGGATTGGGGGGCTGGGGGTCCGCAAAATGGGCGGGTTGGGGGGTGGACGGTTGCAGCGCTGTGGCTTGCGCTTAGACATTCGGCAGTAATTATTAATTTATGATTGTCTCTTGTCTTAATGAAAATGAAAGGCAGGCAAAAGAACAGGGAAGGATAATGTGGCGTGAAATTGAGTTTCATTTGTACAGGGGGCCACCTTTTAACTCTGCGGAAAGGGAGACGGCCGCTTCTTTCGCTCTTTCTTCGCTTTCTCTCTCTCGAGAATCTCTTTTTCTTGATTTTTTTTTCCTGACTTTATCATAGATGGGCCTCCTTTTGTAATCAGAACCCTCTGACATCTCCATTCTGCTCTCATGACGGCTGATGAGTGCGTCAACAAGTGAGGGAATACTTAGGCGTAAGTGTTCACTAAATATCAGCAGGCTGCCAGTGAGACACTAAGACCATTTGTTTATAGTCAACAGTGTTACTGGAACACAAACCGACTGGCCGAATGAATCCTAAATGATTAATTTGGTATTTTTGGATGCCCCGCTATGAAGAGTGCACATATCTTTCCAGCTTTATGCAAAGAAATTTGTTGCACGTAACTTTGAAATGTCATATGTCAGAAACGATGCAAACCGAAGTGCCCCCGTACGAATATCGAGATATTGTCCCCAAGTACAGCAAATCCAACAAATTTGATGCAACTTTTACCAGTCCAAATGGAACATGGTTGTACTTTTGATGAGCGTCGGAAACATTTCTGTGGTGTGTTTTGGCCAATCAGGGTCATACATATGAAAGAACACAGGGAATAATTTATTTACAGTCAGCTTGGTTACACCCGCACTTACATAAATTGTGGGTCTCCAATTAGCCTAAAAAGAAAAATAACACATCGAGGTCAAGGTGCGCACCCCCATCCCAAAAACACACCAGGAGGATCAAGGATTATACATTTTCTTTCACTGCTATACAAAAGAAGAACAATATGCTCAGTCATTTTCTACAGTACAGCATACCTGCATTTGTTTTTTTTTGGTAACCCACACCCCACCCTCGCCCACTCTTTACATAGATGGGAAAAAAAAAGAGTGGGCACACCCCCTTTCTCACGCTCACATGGTTTTATTGTCAACATTATTGTAAGTACAATGAAGAGATGATTTAGAGAGGGAAAAACAAGAAGCTACATAAGTTATCAGTGATAAAACACACACACGGGAGGCTTCTTTTTCTTTTTCTTCTGATTAGAACACATACGCTCAAAAGTGACATTAGGTTATTTCTGTAAGAATATACACACACGTTTAAAAGTCTTTCAGGGACAAAAGTTCACTTTTGATCCAACGGGATACCAGGAAAGTCATGGAGGGGTAGGGGGGAGGAGGTCTTTACCGAGAGAAATTGTTGCACAAACAATGATGGATTGTTTTTGAGTTTCTTGTTTGTCTTTAAAAAAAAAAAAAAAAAAAAAGTGCCGATGTTGAGGATTCAAAATCATCCAAAATGTACAGCAAAATTCCAAGAAATATCACCTCTGTTACAAAGATTACAGTACGAGCGTACAAGAGGAAAAGTCTTCAATTTGAAACTTTTTTTGTGTGGTGGTGAGTAAAACCCTAAATGTTTGTTCAGCACAATATAGGATTCATTATTAAATATCATAATTCCAGGACAAACATTTACATCATGCCTGCATGCTTTCTCAACAAAGTGGCAGCTATAGGAAAGAAGGATGGCTCAGGAATACAACGGAAAACAAAACCCCAAAAAAGAGAAGTTTATATAAACGGTGGTACTGTTTGCCTATTAGTTCTACTATATATATATATATATATATATATATATATATATATATATACACATATCATATCAATCTGCTCCAGTTGTCCCATCACTGTTAGGCATTGCATGTACAACAGTGGGAGAAAGGAAACTTGATTGCATTGTCATCTAAGAAAACCATTTTCCTCTGGATGTTTTTCCGTCTTTTCTGTTTGAAAATTCAAATTTGAAATACAAAAATGGGCAAATTCATGTCACTAGTATTAAAAACAAATCTTCAGTGCTGCGGTTGGATGAGTCGGTGCCAACATTTTGACTGTGCTCAACATCCATGACCGGAAGCCGTTCCCCCCCCCCCCCCCCCCAGGTCGAAACTATCTCAAATCCCAAGGAGAGAAAAAAACTTGCTTATTCTACATTCAAGCACACCTTCCTCCAGCATTCCCTTCAAGCAGCAGCTTCACGACGTCCCCAAAACTAAATCGCCCTGGAAATGGACTCTGGAGAATCTTTTCGATCCTTTGTTTCCATTTTTTTTCTTTTAATCGGCCTTTTCCCACCAGGTTTCTTCCAAGTAGGTAGCTCCTGTCGGCACTATTAGTACATCACGGCTGTTTTGAGGAAGAGTCTGCCATCTGCAACACAAAAATGAGAATTAGCCACCGGCGATGAAGATTGAGACAGGTCACAGAAATGAGCACCCGCCAAAACTCAAGTGCAGAGCTTCTCAAACTTTTACCACAGACAAAAGTTCTTTGTTCTCCAAGTACCAGTGTCAAGACCAATATTAAAATTTAGCAGAGCGTTGTTCATCGGAAAGTAATGATTTGAATTCATAATAAATATTTTTTTAATATTATTGTGCACACCATCTTCACTTAAATCGAGGGAAAAAGCTGTGGTTAAATACTAGTTCAATTAAAATGTATTGCACCTAAAAGTAGGATAAAAATTGTATCTTCCGCATTTTCCGCACTACAAGGCGGACCTAAAAACATTCAATTTTCTTCAAAGCACCTTACAATCCGATGCGCCTTATATATGGGTTAATATGCTGCTTTCTTGTATTTGTATTTTAAATGTTCTGTAAAGCGCTTGTGTTGTATTGTATTGTATTCCCTTTAGCATAGCTCCATCTAGTGGATGCATTACACAATCACAGCCACGACTATAGCTTCTATTCTATGCGCCTTATATTGCAGTGCGCCCTATATATGAAAACAGTCATTCATTGAAGGTGCGCCTGATACTCTGAAGCGCCTTATAGTGCGGAAAATACAGTACATACATTTTTAAATATAAACAATAAAAACAATTGAAAATATAATAACAATTAATGTGAAATACAACTGAACTGTACTCACAAAGTAATTATTTTCATGTACGACAAGAGGGAGCCAGCGAAGCTATCGCACTTTGAAGCTCATGTAAGGAAAGGTTTTTGTCTTGGAAAATTGACTTTTTAAGCTTGTATAAAACAATCGGGGTCTCTGGTGTGACTGCACACCCATTAATTCAATTCAATTCAATTGTATTTATAGAGCACTTTCGAACAGCCATCGCTGCATACAAAGTGCTGTACATGGAGCAATTTAACATATACAATAAACAGTAAAACAAATCGGTAACAAAGACGGGAGAAAGCACCAAACAGTAAAACCAAGAACAAATCTAAGTCATGCTGAGTCGAATGCCAAAGAATACAAGTGAGTTTTGAGGAGGGATTTGAAGATGGGCAGCGAGGAGGGTTGCCGAATGTTCAGTGGGAGGTCATTCCAGAGAGAGGGACCAGCAACAGAAAAGGCTCGATCCCCTCTGAACCTCAGGTTAGTTGTTGGTACTTCTAATAATGTCTGGTCCGCAGACCTGAGGCGCCGGGCAGGTGTGTAGGGGCGGATGAGCTCAGAGAGGTAAGGTGGCATGAGGTCATTTCGAGATTTGAAAACAAATAAGAGGATCTTGAAAATAACTCTAAAATGTATGGGGAGCCAGTGAAGGGATACCAGAGTAGGAGTTATGTGCTCCCTCTTACGAGTACCAGTCAAGAGGCGGGCAGCGGCATTCTGGACCAGATGAAGGTGCTTCATGGAAGACTGGCTGACTCCAAAGTAAAGGGAATTGCAGTAAACGAGCCGGGATGTGACAAAGGCATGAATTAGTGTCTCAATTAAGTGTAAAATAAAACAACTAAGCAACTCTTTAGATACTTTCTACAAACGTAATAGTAATAGGTACTATCTAATAGTGTTGACAAAGTAACCACACCCCACACACGTACTTACTGCACCCGTGACTTGACGGCCAAGCTAGGCGAGTCACCTGAGGCACTTTCAAGCAACTACACTGTATGAAAAAGTATGATACCAAAACTGAGTTTGGTTTGATTCGCAGATTAGCATTAGCGGCCAGTATTAGCTTCTGATAAACGGCATCGAGGCTACTTGGTTGCGCAGAGATGTTGATGCAGTGGGTTCATGGGGGCAGGGTCATAATTGTTTTGGGTTTTTCATTATAGTTTGTCTTTTCTTTTGTTTTGACTTTTATAAATTCATCTAGTTTTTATTTTTAGAGCTGGTTTGTTCATCTGTATTCGTTTTTATTTTTCAAAAATGCTTCATTTATTCATTTAAATATGCAAAGTACAATTCCCAAACAAGTGTTCAACCTTGCTTCTTCCGTATGGCCGCACAGTAACACTGGATAAAATAAAGCTCCTTCATGATATTAATTTAAAAATAAAACAAGAATATTTTAGCTATAATTATAGATTATTTCATTTTTTTCATGTAGTTATTGATTTTCCTTTTTATTTCATTTTGTTAGCGAAAATATTTTTGTTTTTCAATTTTAGTTGTAGTGGCCATCATTCGTTCACCATATTGTAGGGGGTTAGTTTTGTTTGGTGTCAGTTGCATGCACCACAGACAAGGATCTGCACACAAATTGACATTGACACGTCTAATATGGCAGCTTGGAGATGAAGTGATGCCTCCATCAGTGAAAACAGTCTTTCTTTTGGCTTGTGTGTACTTCAAAGTTTGCAGTTTTGACATGCCCAAATCCCAGCTATTTTCCCCGCTCCGTTTTAATCTGCGTGCTGCCAACAGATTCGTTTTAGCAAAATGAGTCCTTTACTTTTAATCACCTGCTCAAAGCCCGTATATATTTATTAGCAATTGATGGTGAAACATAAAACAAAGTATCGACGTTACTGTATGACTACAACATCCGATATATTTATCGGAAGCGGCGTGCTACCTTGAAACAGCGCTCACCTAACGCGCTGCATCCATTTCCTGTGAGAACGCGCTCATCTCGGAAATGCTGCGGCGGTAAAAGCATCTGTCAGGAAGCTTGTCAAATGTTGATTACCTTTCCTCTGCCAGAGGAGCCGTAATGCCTTTAACGTGACGTCCGCCTCTCTACCTCCGCGCGATTAAATAATTCAATGCCGAAGACGAACGCATACTGCACGGAGACATTTAGCGGCGTGAGATGTTAGACTTGACGGCGGACATGACAAGAAAGTCATATTGTACGGTGCCGAGGAAACATCCGAAAGTGAGATAAGTCATTTTTCGTTGCACGTTGATGCGTCATTTCACAGAGGATTTCAGTTGGATTCGCTCCGGGTTGACACGCTAAAATCTTGTGGTTTGAAGAAGAATGTTGCGAAAAAAATACATACACGTATATCGTTACAGGGTCCAATGTCAAGCACATCTCTCCAAATTTTGTGACTTAATGCTTTCATGCAAACACAAAGATGCATCTTGTTTTTTTTTCTACTTTTATTAAATAACAAAAAATATATATATTTGAAGATAGATGACGTTGTCATTGGACAAGGATGTTTTCAAACTAGAACGTCATGTCAGAGGCGGCTTTGCCAAGGCCCAACTCTTCACAAAAGTGGGTGGGGTGGCTGCCATGTTTTACTTGTTTTTGTTTCGTAGCTATCTAGAGCTGACATTTAAACCGTGTTTTTTCCCACACATTCTCCGATCAGTTTTTTTCTTTACAGCTATTCCCGTGCTAAACATGAGGCATTAGCTCATTTGCAAATGTTTGCGCAAATGTTGAAAAATCGCATGATAATTTGTTCTGATGAAACAACCTCGATTAAAACACGTTCAAACTTTAGTATTTTTTTGCGTTCAAATTGAGACTGGAAAAAAAAAGTTCATTAAAGAGAATGCATATTTCATTAGATGCTAAATAAAACAAAATGATTTTTTTTTTGCCTCAGCATAAAAAAAATCCTTTGAAAGATTAATTAATACATGTAAATTATGCAAATTATGCCCATGCAAATATTTTATGAAGACAATTAAGGGATTCATTAATTACAGCCATTCCCCCCCCCCCCCGTCCCTTTCTTTTGCTTCAGTGACATTCATTCATTTAATTTTTAATTTAATTTGAACTGTTTCGATGTTAAATCTAGCAACAACGACGACAACGATGCCAACAACAACAAACAAAAAAAGAACTTTGGAGACAACGGGGCGCAAAGATATCCAAGATGGTGCCGGTGGTGGTGGTGCCCCGTCTGCCAAAAGACTTTTGCTCCCTCTTGGAAGCCGTTCAAAACACAGCGAAAAGCAATTAATAAACACCGACTGTGTTCATATTGCAGAATTAGAGAAGTGTGACAAAAGACAAATAGAAATAATTAGTTTGCTCAAAATGACGCCCTCATTAGCCACCCCCCACCTCCTTGAATCCCTGAGTTAGGAGAATGTCCCAACACATTCACTCTAGCTGATACCTCGCTCTCCCCCCTTCCTCTTTATTTAGTTATTTATTTCACTCTGTGTAATTTATCCTCTTTTTTTGTTGTTGTTTTTTTTGCCATTGGAGGTTAATTATACAGCCAGGCTGGCAGAGTAAAGCACAGGAGGAAACAAGGATGGCAGACAAATGCTTCCCTAATTGAACAAAAAAAAAAAGCACAAAAACGCAGTGTTTTTTTTTTAATTCATTCATATCTTAATTTATGTATTCCGCATGCTCGTCCAACGCAGCCATGTGAGAAAGTCTCATTGTTTTATGATGGACATTGTATTTTATTTTTTGGGATCATTGTGATGTCGCAACAGACAGGCAGGCACCATTGATGGGCAAAGTCAGGTGGACGTACTGCAGCATACAATCTTTTCTCGCCTGTTTGCAGGTTTCTTTTTGGAACCTATCCTCAGTTTTATTTTCTGGAAAATTCACCTATTTGCTGTTTTTCATGCTCATTCTGAAATGCCCCAACATGATGCCAAAACACCGTCTTATAGAAAAGTACGTGCAAAGGTAGTATGTTGTCGTCTGTATGACTGAGAGACAAGCTTTGGATGTTAGGGATACAGGACAGTCACACATTAAGTGTTTTTTCTTCTTGTTGTTGTTTTTTTAATCGGCTGCCATTCTTTAGCCATTCAATGTTAGGGGGATGTAAGATTACATTCTATTTTGTGATCATAATTTATGGTAGATTTACGGTTTTAACTGTTAATTTAAATGATGAACTTTCTGTGACAGGGCTTGTTATAGTTTATATATTTATATCAGATTACATTCTAATAAAGGACATTGTATTATATTAGATTTAGATGCTGATTACTATGAATTTAAGTATGGGTTTATTTTAGTTTAATTATGTAGTGTTGACCACTTATCTTGGCGGTATATACAGTTTTATTGTTAAAAAAATTACTTGACATGAAAAACTTTGAAATGAAAATCATAATTAATCAACAGTGTTACGGTAGTGAAAGACAGTATACAAATTTGTTGTTAAATAAGGCACGATTGTGACTTTGGGATGTGTGCGTTACCTTTGCATTCGTGTAAATCCTGACATCAAACCGTGAGTGAATGGCATTTCATGAAAGAGGAGTCATGGGTTCTTTCTACTGTGTTTGGCTTTTGACACAAATCAAAGTTTTTGTACTGGGGAGATGAAAAATTTCCTCGACAAATTCTGATTAAAGGTGCACCCTCGGCCTCGAGGCATCTTAAAGCGACATGTCTTCGGCGTGATAATTGAGGATGTTTTAGCGCGGTGTCTTGTGTGTGCGTAAACACAAATAGCAGAGGGCCCACTGAGGTTATCACCGGTGTGCGGTCCTCCCCAAAAAAAAAGCACACTCGACACCCCCCACCCCCTGGCCCCAGAGGCGAACAAACAAACAAAGCATTAAAAATGCACAAGGCTTATTCATAAAATGGATTGATTTGGCCTCTTTTATTGCTACCAAAGGGGAGATTCCGACGCTTTTGGTGGTTTTATGACTCATTAGTATTTCCTGAGCGGTAAACAAACGCGTCTGCTTCTGCAAAGAACGCGAACACACACAAGGCATGCCGTTTGGTGATTTTGACTGCATGGAGATGTTTTTACCCTTGGTGGAGGTGAAAGGGTCACGTGCTTGTTTCGTGTGTCGTTATTTCTATTTGTTTGTTCTTAGCATAACTCCCAAAATTATGAAATGTATTTTCACCGCACGAGCAAATATCCAAATCCCGACAGCAACAATTTGCGACGTTTTAGCCCAAAAAAATGAAGACACGGTTTGCTGATTTAATTTTGTTGGTTTTGTTGGCACAACACTTTTATTTTTTGTTTTAGTTGATTCAATAATGATGGAACTAACTCCACCCCAGGAGGCAAATGTTTTCTATTTAAATTCTTTACGTCATTCTCCATGGACCAGGAAGAAGTGTCCTGGCGAGCTAACATATAGACAAATTGTTTTGAGGGATTTCTTTTCCGTTTTCAAAATTGGAGTCATAATGGAACAGCCACAGAATGCAAATACAGAATACAAAGTCCTTTCCAACTGATCCTAAAGTTATTCTCGATGCACAAGAGTGTAGCCTGCTACTAACAAACATGGAAACAGAAATGGCGAGTGACACTTTTTTTTCCATTTATGTACATATTTTAAATGTTCACCTCAGATTCAAAGTGACCCCTTGCCAGGGTAAGAATTAAATTGCAGTCCCTTCTCTTTTGCACTCACGTTATTCTCCATGAATCAAAAATTTGCCTCGTAGCTAACACGGACAGGCAAAGAGATCCACTGCTGATGAAAGTCTTACACTGGGTTCCATAGACAAATTGTATAGTCCAGTCATCTGGCATCATAATCCGTTTCCCACGTTTTTTGTTTAATTGTGCATTTGCCAATATTTCAGTAAAGGAAAATGCAGTCTTAACACTCTTTAAAGTCTTCAAGGTCAATAAAATAATTTGAAATTGAGTTCCGGTACAATCTGTAAAAATATAAATTTCTTAAAAAAGAAAAAAAAAACCTTTTAGCCCAAACCTGATTGAGTCAGGTTTGGGCTAAAAGTCAAATTATATCATGATTTAACAAGATTAAAGTTAGCTGTCTGTTAACAGGACAGAGATGATGCTCATGTGTCAATAAATCATCCTCGGCATCAACTGCCATATCCTTGCCAAACGTTTGACAATGGCAGCTTAATGCTTTTTCAATTCACTGTAGTGAAAAGGGGAACATTGAACCACCTACAAGATCGAAAAATGTTTTGTTCACTTCTATTGAGGGCTATTGTTTTGTTTTTTTTTCTTTCTCCCTGAAAGCATTAGATTGTCTCTAAAGAGAAGCGATGATCTTGACCCAGTACGGTGGCCCAGATGGTGAACAGCGATGGCCCGACGGCAGGCACACTAAATGTGTGTGTGTGTGTGTGTGTGTGTGTGGGTGTGCGCAAGAGGAAGAGAAGAAAAAAAGAGATTTATAGTCTCATCTGAGCCCTTGTACCTTGTATTGTCCTTTCAGCATCTGTTCTTCCGCTGCTGCGGTCGCTCTCCATCTCAGGGGTCAGAGCGTCTGTGGCAGAAAAGAGATCAACGCCGTTAAACATCCTCTCGGCGTCCGTCCGGCGCAATGTCAGCAGTGCCGACGCATCGTTCACTCGGAACGAGCAGTAGCGCCTTGGAGCCTCGCGGCAAACGTGAGATATACTTTTGCTATAATAATGTGTTGCTTGGAGTCACTCGACCTGAAAACGGCAGCTTCAAAACCATTCAAAATAAAGCCCAAAACAGTCAACTTAATAGACGCCGTGCTTCAGTTAGTCAGCAGACGTGGGCTTTCACGTCAGACAAATAAACACCTCGTTCAAATCGACACCTCTATCTAATCGAATGATAAAAAACAAGTACCCTGAGCAGTAGTGAAGATAATCTTGCCATTCTCTGATGTGGTTGCTCCACAATGTGGAGTGCATCCGTGTTTTTGTTCCGCAGACTTATTTGTTTCTCCTGTTGTCGCGTGTCTCCATTGTATTATGTTTCTTGCTTTAAAAGTACAAAGTGTAAAATTCACTCGCAATCTTGTCGTGAAATAATAGAATGCAACGACCTACAGTACGTTCCAAGTGCGTGCATTTTGCACCAATTTCTCAGCAGAGGTACAAGCAAAAAGTCATAAACAATTTCTAGTGCTCCCTCAAGTGACAAAGTGCATTGTATTTGTTATACATGCTGTAGTCATTGATCCAGCAAATTTGTGATCGAGGGATCTGTCTCTTTGAGGTATCCATTGCAGAAGGATGGCAGTGAACCATGAAATATAATTTGCGATTACTAGACCTACGATTATAGAAAAATAAATTATGTTGATGTCCATTGAGCATATGTTTTTGCATATTATTGAAATTAATAGCGGCTTTTAAAAATGAATGCAGATTGAGGTGGACGTGCTAACCAGTCGACCACCGTGCCGCGCCCGTAATATACCACAAACATTGTTAATTCGTTTTAAAAATGCATTTGTTAAAATAATGAGACGGTTGATATCTCCTTCCACTATACTGTATCGTATACTATTTCTGTAATAGGTCTTACACGACTGACTGATCAGTCAACGAGACGTCTCTCATGCTGTGTTATAGGTACGGCATAGGTGCCAACGTAACAGTTCTCGGTTGTTCACTTGTACAAACCTTCTACACAAAAAGCACACAGAATGTTGAGGCTACGTGTCGTGAGAATCCTTGAACCAAATCTCTAGTACAGTTTCAGGTAATTGCTAGCAGAGCGAGCTTATGGCTGAAATGTACAAAGCCATGCTGAGAGGTGATTTCAGAAATGCACTCCAAGTGCGCACTGCTCCAATCCAAGGGTTCAGAAACTCAGAGCGTTGTTGAAATGTGACTTTGGTTATCCAGAGTCTCTCAAAAAATGGATGCCAGTGCGAGCTCTAGGTACTCCAACTGGAGAAAGGGTGTGCTCAGTGTATCAGGCAGTACAGATGGAAATGTGACGGAAGCACGCTGCCTCTCAGAACATACACACTCAGAGTGGAGTTTGGGAGTCGGACTGAATTTCCGAAAGCACCCGAGATAACACTACATTCCACAAACCTTAAAGACAATTTATGGGTAGGATATGCCAAATAGCTACTAGCATTAGCATGGAAATGAAAACAGAATTTTGGAATACATTACATGATTGTTTTCAGTCACTGACCATTGAGTGAGCGCATGCTGTCGGCGGGCGACGGCTGCTTGAGGGTCTGCTCCACCTGCTCTCTCCTCTTGGATTCGTACTCCAGAGCTTCTTGCAGTTTCCTCTTGGCCTTCTTCTCCTTCTTCAGACGCTTCTGGATAATCGCTGAGTGGGGGATGCACAGACATTAAATACACTCTTGGATGTATTGTACAATATGAATGAAATCCCTCACTGTTTGTTTGTCTGTTATCTATAAACATCTTTGTGTAAATAGTAAATCAAGTGAAAGGCATATTCTAGTAATGTGTATTTGAATGCACGCATGCATGCAGAGACAGATTCGGTTACCTCTGTTCTTTTGCTCCATGGCCAGCTGCTTTTCCAGAGTTTCCCGGAGTTCTCGCTCTCGGAAAAGCTCCATCTTCAGCTCCGTCTTCTCCAGCTGAACCTGCTTCTCTTGAGCCCGCGCGTTGTCGATGGCCACCTTCAGCAGGCCCTGCAAACACACACATTATTTATGACAAGTCATACTTGGATGCTTTTTCTCCAATTGTCATCATATTATACACTAATAATAACCAAGTGGAGACTGACACCCGCTGCAGCACAGCGGAGGCCGTGGAATACTGTAGGATCCATAGCTAATGCAAAGACCAATGACAAATGTGATCACCCACTGATAGACAAGAAATGGTTTGCGTCACCCACAAAGTATTTTGTATGCACACTTGGAACCCCACCTGGCCCAGTATTAGAAATTCTACCTGGAAGCAGAATGGCAGCTAAATAACTGGGAGAAGAATAGTATTTGAAACAGTTCCAGTTACCAGCCAAGTGTGCCTGGTACCACAAATATTATCTGGTAAATGGAATAGTACCTACTCCCAGAATGGCGCCAGAAATGTATCTGAAATGGTACACAGTTCCAGGAATCATACTAGTTCCCAGAACAGTACTCGGTCCCATACGTTGTAGTTGTATAGTACCAAGTACCAGAAATAGTAGCTAGTCCCAGTTTAGTCTTATGAAGGTTCCTGTAAACTGTGTACCTATAGCTGCGTTTGATATTGTTTGGGTGGAGAAGTGTCTATCAGTGTTTAAGACCCCATTTATTAAGGTGGAGACCCGCGGCTAATGTACAAATGAGTTTTTATGGATACATCTAGCTGTTGCGGCTTTTAATCGGTTCATTTTGTAGTCCTTAAATTACAGTATACATTTACATAAATATGCACATTTGTCTCTATGTAAATATCGATCTCGATATAATATCAATAGTTGTCACTTCTACACTGATTTTCACTGTTCGCAGGCCTGCTTGGTTTGGGGTTCATGTTCCCAATGCATGTCCTCATAATTGCTCTGTCTTCCTCCCACTTTTCAAGAACATGCATGCTAAACCCACTGAAGACCCTAAATTGTCCATCGGCGTAAATGTGAGGATGAATGTTTTTTGGGGTTTTTTGTAAATGTGGAGCTTGCATAGAGCTGCAGCCAAGAAGTCTGCTGTGTACAGCAAATCTCAACCGAGTTAGCTGGGATTGGCTCCATCTCACCTGTGATTAGGGCTGAACTATTTTGAGATACCCCCCGCCCCCACTTCAAAAATGTGTTTGCAATTCAAGTTGTTAATCTCGATGATAGGAGATATATATAGTACATAAAACAGCCTACTAACTAGCCAAAATTATTTTTTGGGTGTTTTTTTTTAACCCAAAAGTGCAGACTCTGCAATTAAAAAATTCTACTACAGTGCTACATCAATTGGAATTGGATTATCTCTTCAGCTCTATCCACGATCCAAATTATGACAAGCGCTGCAGAATATGGATGCAATGACTGAACGGATGGATGGATATCATGACATTTGGTTAAAAAATTGCACCTGTATGTTGGTGAGGAGAGTCTCTATTGACGACAGGCCATCTGGGAAGAGGAAGGGCGAGGGGAAGCCGGGAGGCAGAGTTGGTCCAGCCAGAGACAACCGCTCATAGCTGTCTCTCGCTGTTGGCGTGCACATCAGGTTATCATCTGCAAACAAAGTCACAACAGATTAAATATTCATCCATCCATGCATCCATTTTCAGGACCACTTTATCCTCACCAGTCAAAAAAGAAAAAAAGAAAAGAAAAAAAAAAGAGCAGAACCAATTAAGAGGAAAGCCCTTGAGGTGCTCAGATTGTGTATGAACTTCGAGGTTCCACAGTCCACTGTCCTAACAGAGGTCTCTTCTATTGTCACCTGGACTCTACTAAATACACTGCAGTGGCCCCTGTGAGAATCCTTTGTATTGCTTTTCCTCAGCATTCCAGAGTGGGGGCTAAACACTATCAAGGCGGACATAAATCCCAGTTTCCTCCATATAAGAGATGTCATGTGGACAACAAAATCAGGCCCACTCGCCTCGACCCCCGAGAGGCTTGCGTTTCCTTTGTGCTCGCACACATGCGACTGTCTGTCAAATCGGTAATGACATCATGCTCCTCTCATCGCGAAACGCGGGGGCTAGAACCCCCGCCATCTGCAATCCAGCCTCGGAGGAGGACGGAGAGGATGGGAAGCAAAGACAGCGCACACATCGGATGTGTTACTTTTGTCCGCCTTGGAAGCAGACGATTCATTGTCAAGGCATCTCCACAGGAGTGAAGTCACTGTTTAAGAGCTACAGTAAATCATTTCAAGTGAGAGGGATTCATGATAAGGTTTGACAGTGCATTATTATCAGTCCTTTTTAAACTCTTTTTCTTTGTGCGTTGTTTGCATCAGGAATACATTTCAGCACTGTTGTTGAAATGAGCTCACTAATCACAGAAGGAACAATAAGTATTATTTTAGAATGGATCCAGAATATTTTTTGTTGTTTCTTAGTGGGGTTTTGCAAAAACATGATTGAATTATCTTTATTTATTTATTTATTTGCCGGCGCAAATCTCGTCCGATCTAAAGTTGGAAATGGGACAAAAGCTTTATTCAGTTAAATTGAAATATCCTTGCATATTTTGATAATGTAAAACATCATCAAGATCAATATTGATATCATTCATTATCTGTATGTACACTGAAAAAAATGGTATGTTGATTTTTTTTAAAAATTGTCAAGTGGGTGTACACAACAGAATCATCAGATTTTAGATATTTTTAAGTAGATGTTGAGTTGACTTAAAAAATGAATTTGGATCCAGATGATTTTATTTCATGCAACCCATTGATTAAATATTTTTTTCAGTGGAATATTTTTGTTTTGTTTGCATTTCATTGGCGGATTGCATAAAATAAAGGCATTTTAATGTATATTTTGCAAACATGTTTATTTTATAAGAAGGATAATGACCCAACAAAATGGTTTTAATGTTATTTGAATAATGTCCATTAATTTTAAAGGGTTCTCAACAGAAAGTGTTCATGGATATTTATTGAACATGAAGAGACAATGTTGTTCATTGTGTCATTTTATTTGTATTTATTTTTTTGTGCTTTAATTTTTAAAATACATGTTTTCATAATGATCATACTTTAAATAAAAAAATATGTAAAAAAGTATATATTTGTGATAGGCATTTTTTTTTCGAGATTGTTAAAAAAAAATCGGCTGTTAAGAATTTTGGGCAATTTGTGCCGAATTGATCGTTGATTGTGTCTCAAAGCAGAATGGCAGTAATTTTCTGCAACCAGCAGAGGTGCTGTTGATTCAGTCTCAATGAATTCAAGTATTGTCGATTGGAGTTGATCCAAATTAAGATCCTTGAGCCTCGGTCTGCGCTCTCAGAGTGCCACTCTCAATTGGAATGTGGACTTCAGTTTTCATTTGTGATTGTGTGGCAACAGAGGACCGGTGCACAAACAGCACCCGCCTTCCCTCCCTCCCTTTCCTCCTTTCACCACCCACCCATCAACATTCAAGCGATGCCAGCCAAGAGCCGGGAACAGCTGGTGCTACATTAATTAGTTTAAAGTATTTATTTCGCCCATCCTCAGAGCAGATTGAGCAAAAACATTAGAGATTATTTCGAGCATCTGCAAAATGCCCTGGAAACATGTCGGGCGCCAAAAACTGGAGCGCTAGGATTCACAGTTTAGGCTTGTAATTTGGATTTGGAGTCCACCTTTCCTGCGGAGAAGGTGGTGAAGGTCCGTGGAGGAAACATACAACCTTTCTGCTTTTATTCAAGGGGAAGAAGTTCACTCTGTGTGGTTAATTAGAATGGATGTTTGCCCGAATTGATTAAAATGCGTTCATAATGTGACTGTAGAAATAATGACGCTCTGACTGTTCAGTAGAATTTTGCTTTGTCTTGCTTAAGCGATCATAAGGTGACTATATTTTGCTTTGTGCAATCTTCCACAAGATGAATACTTCCCAAAATAATTATCAACAGATTCTAAAAAACAAACATTTACAAACTGGGTGCTACAGCGTTAGCATGTGCACCAGCGAAACAAAACAAAACAAAAACATTTTGACAGACCAGGACAGGGAAAAAAATAAAAACAAATGATTAAATATACAATTTAATATTACGCCGAATGTATTTCAATCTTGTTTTTCTTTCAAAAACTCGGAGTTGAGGCGGCATGCGTTGAAGCAGCTTTGATGGCTTTAATATCCCATTTACGAGCCTGTCCTGACATATTAAACAGAGCGAATTTGGCGCATGCGAGTCAACTCGCTATAAACCTTTACCTGAAGTAGGACTACTGATTTTGTCTCTTAAGGACTACCGTTTTTGTCTCTTAAATACATCTTCAATATCTACATATTATTTAAATTGGAAGTTTCCTCTGTGTCATGTTTTGTCCTGTTTTCTTACTCAAAGAAGCTTTCAAAATGTTGCTAAGTTGTGGGCTTACTTTTTCCATGTCATAATGCTGAGATGAGCTTTTTGACAAAGGCACAAGCAGATGCGTCTGGTTTTCTTCTTCTTCAATGCAACCATCACAGTTTGGTTGACTTGTCCCATATACTGTATAAACTCAAAATCCATCCATCCATCCATCCATTTTCTAATCTGCTTCTCACAAGGGTCACGGGTGTGCTGGAGCCTATCCCAGCTATCTTTGGACAGTAGGTACACCCTGAACTGGTTTCCAGCCAATCGCAGGGCACACATAGACGAGCAACCATCTGCGCTCACACTCACACCTAGGGACAATTTAGAGTGTTCCGTTAACCTGCCATGCATGCTTTTGGAATGTGGGAGGAAACAGGAGTACCCGGAGAAAACTCACGCGGGCCCGGGGAGAACATGCAAACTCGACACAGGAAGGTCGGAGCCGGAATCGAAACCTGCACCTCTGCACTGTGAGGCCGAGGTGCTAACCAGTCGATCACCGTGCCGCCCTAAACTCAATATGGAAATCTTTTCTGAAATATGTGCATCTCCAGTAGATCATCCATTTGATAATAAAGTTGTATCCAATCCAATCCAATCCAATAACAATGAGCAGCCTTTGGTGCTGTGTATAACGATGAGGCCGTGCCAATGGTACAAATGCAGATTAAAATGAAGGAAAACCTAAGCCGAAATGAAAGCCACTTTGCAGGAAGGAGGCAGTTGCTATTGTAACCCACAAGTACAGAGACTGATGTCAAATCATGAACAATCATTGGTGCTACTATAATGATTGACATGGTGACTGTCCAATGACTGCAAGAACAGTGACTACAAAGCCACATACGAAGTAGGTTGGTAGGGCCGATGACCAGTCCAGTTGCAGGGCACATATTGAGATGATTTGGATCCAATCAAAACCGAGAAATCTTTTAGGTTGCAAAAAGTGGACATTTCTGGGAAAGACCAAGTTTGGTCACCCTCAGCTATGATTTGCGCCTTGTGCGGTGTGTGAAATAAACATCTTTTAGAGTAAGATGAAAGCCTCGTTTCATCTTCATAAAACACCTAATGAAAGATCAAAACGCCGCGAGTTGGCCGGCGCTCAGGTTGATATAGACGTCGTCCACCCCCGATAAAATCACCATGTCAACGAGGGATGTTAGCACACCTCTGGGAGAGCGCGCTTTGTAATTGAGTCCTACCGGTGGCACTTTGTCGTCCTGATTCCGAGCTGGCATTAATCATAAATCATTGCTTTAACAAACTCCGGCGTCAGGCTTCCGCCAGCACCCCCAGCTCGACACGATGTTGGATCACACAGAATATTTGATGGCTTTGTTGCGACGGGGAAACAACCTGTCATGCCGTGGGAAAAGCAAACAGAGCGTTTTGTTCGACAGACTCCGACGAGTGTGCAAGCGCCTCTTGTCAGATAACATTTCCACCTTGAAAAAAAGAAAAACAACAACTCAGGCAAATAAAATGTGATGAAACCAAAATAGGAGACGGCTTAATGGAATGTGAATATATAGATCAGCAGATCCGCATCCTCTTTCATTCAGCACACGCTTCTTAAATGCAGTCTCTGGCATTCTGGCGTGTTGATTCCTCACAATCGCTTGACGAGCGTAGTCTTCAACTTAATTACAGTGAGCTGAATGGCGGCCCGCTGGAACAGAGCGCTCTGCTTCCAGGTGATATTTCTGCGGGGCTGGCGAGGCTGCCAAGAGCAGCTGTGATGGCGGCGTCGGCGTCCAGGCCCGACGCATGTGAAATACCGCCTGCAAAAACGGGCAGGTCACCCCGACGCCCCCCGCTCCTCCTCCCCTTTCCTGTCACCAATAACATTTCACGCACAACTGTTTCAGCGGATAATAGGAGCCACAAATAAAATGGGGACGTTGTAAATACAATGCATTGTGAATGAAACACCGTAATTTAAACACCTCCACCGTAGCCTCCATAACTCCCTCCTTTCTCCATCTTCCTGCTTTGAATAGCTGCAGAGGGAGTCCTTGACAGCGTGCAAGCGGTGATGAATTACCTATCCAGTTAATTTTCTCATTCCTCCCATGTTGTGCTGCTCAAACACCAGGCCAGGCATTGACTTGACTATAAATACATACAAAACGTAATAAATATATAAATATGAATCACTTGGAGGGATATAGGCTTGTCTCCAACTTACATTTGATTATATATATGTGGCAAGTGGGACCTGAAATTAAAACAATATCATAATGAACCCCCCAAAAAAACTTACACTTACATGCTATTACATTTATGTTTCTAAAATAATAGGCTATACTGTATGTGAAGTTGCATTTATGGATTTATATGTTGTAACATTGGTGGTGTGAGAGGTACTGTGCATTTCTAAAAATAAATGTTAAAAAATGTGACCAGATTTATTGCATAGAAAAAGAAGAAAAAATAGCAGTATTACTGTACATGTAAATGGAAAAAAAAATACTGTATGCAGCACATAAAAAACAAAAAAAACAATAATGTATAAGTGAAGATGTGCTAGCAGATTATGAAATCTGAGTTGCAAGTTTACCTTAAAACTTGTATTTCTAAATATGACACAATGATATATAATTGAAAAATAATAACATAGCAAGTAAAATAAATGTGAACTTGCAAATATTTTGAAATATTTGTTCCAAGCACCCTTACATTGTTCGACAAATACAAAATAAAATAAATCTACGTGCTCATGTGATTACATACGTGTTGTATATAGCAATTGGAACTTGCTCCTACAAATATAAGAACATATCTTAAAACTGCACGTGAAGTTGTGCTATGTAGGGAAAATACGAATTGAAGTGATCTCATTTTAGTTTTTTTTTTCCATTGCGAGAGACACACATCACAATCTGCGGCGAAGCCAGAGGAGGAAAACCTTGGGAAATTTAGCCGCAATCTCGGGATAAATAGCTGTAATTGACCTTGGGAGTTGAAAATGTGCCATATGTTTCTGGTTCTTGTGTTTGAAAGCGACTCCCTCAGGACATTGTTGAAGCGGGGAGAGGGAGGTGTGGAGGAGAGACAGACAAAGAAAAAGGGGGGAAAAAGGAGGTGGAGGAGGATAGTTAAAGAAAAAAAGGCAGAGGAGATGGATGCGTAGATGGCGACGGCACAAGAACAGAATGATTGAAATAGTGACAAGAGTGCGCGAGAGTGAGAGAAGGAGAGAGGGCAAAGGTACACTGGGCTGGGCCAGTCAGAATGATATATTGACAGGTGGAAGCTTTTGTCCTTGTGAGCGCCGCTCCTCCCAGCAGGAGAAGCTTTAAAAAAAAAAAAAAAGCAGCAGCAGCTTGTCAGCACAGAAACGAGTCCTCACTGCACAATTGCATTGGATTTGCCTAACGCCAGAACCTCCTCCTTCAAATGGACCAGTTATGACCTCTCGGACAGCCATTAGCGGCTAACGCGGTGCTGATTCCAGCTGCACTTAAAAGCAATGGATTTGGAAAATCTTGTCAAGGGGAATCATGTGTCTGCCGCTGCAAATGCAAGCGATGCAGGCAGGAAAAAGGAGTTGTATGCAATTTGAGCACTTAAAAAAAACATGAGGCTTGCTTATCTTGCAATCGCTCTCTGCACTTGAAAGCGTCTTTCAGGCTAAGTAGACTCAACTGAATGACCCGTCTAAATGGATGGATATGAGCAGCACTGTTAATCAAATGTCAACGCAAACTTGTTAGTCCATGCATCCTTGGTTCGACTCCCTATTGACAACTTGGATGTACAATTTCTAAGAAATGGCAAGTACTCGGTTCCAAGTTTGAGTACACACGTCACATTTGAGGATAAAAAGCCAAAAATGGCAAAAAGGAACACACATGCTAATATTAGCTTATTCCAGAATACCGTTCTACCGGGTTCTACCTGGTAAATCAAGAAATGATGCCAATGAACACACGCTAAGTTTAGCTCACACCATCGTCTCGTCTTGACTGCAGCGCTCCATTTTATTGTGTTTCAGGTATTTACATGTGTTCGAGCAGAAAGGACAATTCCAAAAAGTACTGCGTGCCTGTAAAAACACAGGACAAAATAACACTGTATAATCTGTTTTCGTACTGTAAAATGACAGCAAACTAGAAGAAGAAAAGAGATGCTAACTTTCTTAGCCTGTGCTCATCGATGGACTGTGCATTGTTTAGTTGATTTACGGCTGACGTGTTCCTTAAAAGATCGCCTGTCCGCTGTTTTTGTTCTGCTAAAAGCAAGTGTTAATTTTGCGCCATGTGGTGTGATCTTGATGGACATGTTTAGGTGTCATAAATTTTCTTCATCTGTATTTTAGATGTCCTGTTTTTTGGGCATACACTGAATACACCTCATGGACAGTCAAACGCGAAAGTCAAAGTATGTGTCTGTTTCTCTCCTGATGCAGCCATAATAGCTCGTGTAGTCTACTTTGCTGTAAGAATTTGCCCGTATTCCCTAAAATTGATTTTTATATGAATTTACAAAAAGGTAAGTTTAATGTCGTAATAGCGCTTGTGTGCATATTTGTTTACCCATGCATTTTTTTTAGTGGGACGATGGGCTGGGGTGTTAAAAATGACTTTTATTTAGTTTTTTTTTATTAAGGGCTGGGCTCGGTTCCTATCTCTGGCGAATAGTGGGGTGTGCCTGTACATTGATGTTATGATATGATGAATCTTAGTACCGTACATATGGAAGGAACCCGAATTCCTGATTGGTCCTTGGGCTGAGAAAGTTCCGCTTCACTTGCAAAGTGAACAAAGTAAACCGCTGATGGATGTATGCGAAAAACAACGCAAACACACAGTCATTAAACACACACGTACGCGCGCGCACACACACACACATCCAAAGGCACATACACAATACTAATGTGGCCTCATCACATTGAAGCTAATTTCCTTTTCATCAAGGAGAGAGGAAAATGAGAGTTTGCCTCATCCCTGCTGGGGGGACAAAGTCAAGGGCCCCCGGTTGGGATTGGGCTCGATTAACAGGTAACATTTGGCACTTGCTCTCTTATCGCAGCGTGAAAATCAAAACGCCGTTCTTTTTTTTCCCCCTCCTCCCATTGCGTCGAGATGAAATCGCTTGGTGCATAAAGCCATTTAGAGAGAGAGAGAGAGAAGGGAAGGTGAGCGAGATAATCAGGCTGGCCACTGGGCCGTGTTTTCCTAAATGCTCTCCAAAACATTACTGTGCACAGGCATTAAATTAGCCGCGGCCCACCTTAAAATGTTGACATTTAGCGTGACTTTTTGGAGAGTGACACCCTCATATTTTTCTCGTTGGATATCATTAAATCTCAACTGCCCTATGGCCGTGCCTTTCCATTAATAACCCATTCCGACTGTTGCCTCCCTCACTCTCTCTCCCTCTGTCTGTCTCGCCGCATTCTTGAAGTGACGACTCCATTGCTTTTGCCTTAATAATAAATTGAATCGTATCCTCAAGGCTGCATGAAGATAGAGACGCAGATGGACATCATAAATCCTTCGGCATCAGGGACGTGACAAAAGACCCTAAGAAGAAGCTCACTCAGGCCATGTCCACACACACGCACACACACACACACACATTTTGTAAAATGTAGGTTTTGTTTTTGGTAACGAAAATCTTTTGTGATGCTTTGCACAGTTTGCTTGAAACTCGGCAGCACGGTGTGTCTCGCGGGTCTGAAGTTCATCGTTCAAAACCTATGATCTGGCATTCGCACGTGGAGTTAACATTCACCCATGCATTTTCTGATTTGCTTATCCCCACAAGGGTCGCGAGGCATGCTGGACTCAGCTGACTTCAGGCAGTAGGCGGGGGACACCCTGAACCGGGTGCAAGCCAATCACTGGCCTGGAGTTAACATGACATTGTATATTACGTTTGTAGTTATTGTTCAGCACCACACATTGTAACAGCGTGAAACACTAATACCCCTTTCCCACTGCCGCAAAATCACGGGTAAACACGCTTTTTTGGGCAGTGGGAAAGGAGTGTCAATCCGTGTCGATCCGTGTCCACCAGCACGCCATCGGAGGCGGTTTGTGATTGCCTCGGATCGCCTCCGCTTGCAGTTTGAAAGCCTAACACGGGACTTCCCAATAATTACGTGATGACATAGGGCGGTACGTGATCAGTCATAAAATTGCGCGCCATCGGCCTCGTATATAGCACGCCCCCACAACAAAGCTAGGAGATCGCCCCTTAAGCTGTTGTCTCAGTAGTAGCAAAGAGTTGACTCTCCGCTGCTTTTCGACCATTTTGAGGACGGTAAAAAGCATGATAAAAGAAAGAACACTCGCTTCCATGTTGCTTTGTTTACCACCAAGAAATCTGTCGCACTATCATCTACGCAATCACAGCGTGGTGACGTAACCAAACACAAAGTGGTGGGGGCGCAGAATCACCTTCTGTTGGTCAATGGGAAAGGGACATATTGCCAATTGGTTGCGTGTCGCCATGGATCACTACTACCCACTAATTTCAGTGGGAAAGGGGTATATGTGTACTTTTTCAGTGAACATCCACAATATGTGTGCTGTACATTCATTCGCCCAATTTCTGCAAAATGATCTCTCCATGCTGGTTAACATTTTCATATTCTTACAATACCGGTGTAGATATGGACTCGGCATCAAAAGAGATGCACTCAACCGTTGACGCTGCTAATCTGCATGGGTGCATAAAGCGCATTATTGCGTTAAGTGGTGGGAGAAGGCCCAATTAGAATCAACTTAAAGAATCTAATCATGCATGAACAGAGCCGTACAGACAACGATCCACCCTTGTCTTCCGCCGTGTATATGAGGTGTGGCGCGACTAATAAGAGCAGATTATGAGCTACAAATTGAACTTTAGTAGCGTGCGTTTAAAGGCGGCGGATACAAGCGTGTCTCACCAGTCGCTCGGTCAGAACGAAACCGCAAACACGTGCGAGGCAGCGAAAGCGGGAAGGTAACGAGGGATCTGCGTTGACTTCCAACCGGGAGGAAGATATCTTGTCTTTTTATGCCGCCCGTGTCATATTTATTGCATAAAGGTCAGAGTGTTCATTTGTTCAAAGTCAGCATTTTGCCTCCCTCCTCTCCGCCGTGTAATAAATGCAGGGGGCTGTGTCATTATCGGACCTACGAGGATTACAGGCTCGGCCGACTGTGATGACTGCATAAAAGTGTGCGGGACTTTTAGTTTCCGCCTTTTCCGACGAGCTCTTAAAGCGAGCCTCGATAAAAAGGTGGCCGTTTTGTGGAGAGAAGTTGGCGAAAAGGCCTTAAATGCGATCCGTAACCCTCGGCAAGATAGCACTACAAAAGGAACTAAGAATTATAGTCGAACATCTGAGGTCGAGCTAGCAACAACATTCCACTGTTTATTGAAGCGGTGATTTAGATTGCGGCCGACCGTTTATTGACACAAGAATCCGAGAGATTAAAATTGATTGGCCATTTTGCCTGACTCATTCCCATTTCCGAGGGGGATCGTTTGTACTGTATACGCCACAAATCTCTGCGTGACCCACTAATCATCCAGCCATTTATTCCTCACTCTTTGTTTACGCTGCCTTTTGTTTGTCATTTATGAATTCATTAGAGCGCCTCCTCACGCGGCTTAACGCGGAAGGTGACTGGGGAGTCCTGCGTGTACCCGATAGCGCCGCCGAAATACGACCAACACAAGCGGCAATTACACATTAAAATCCTAATCATGAAGCATTCGGGACAAACTCACAAATAAACAAATAGGAGAGGAAATCCTCTCTAATTGTCTATTTTTTTTAGTATTTGTCTTAGTAGTATGCTTGGAATGTCACGTAATTCACGTACACCTCTGGTGTCGGTCGAATAAACAAAGAAGAAGCAAGTCCATGTTATGATGCTTGCTAAACTGAGGTCTCAGGACGTACGTTGAGAAATTCGCAATATGGAGAGTCGCAACTTTTCTTTCTTGGGATATCTGAATTTTACAAACTAAGTGGTGATTAACTTTTATGTCACAAAATAGAACATCTCCCACCTCTGCCATATCTTAAAAAGCATTTGATTGTCATGATTTTTATTCCACGAAAAATTTGGCAAAATGTTGAAAAAAATGTCGTAAAAATGTGAAAACCTCAAATATTCCTGAATTTTTAACTTCCGTTGTAGAAAAAAAAGACTGCATAATGTTAAAATTTCCAGTAAGTTGTTTCTGTATTTTCTATATACACGCATTGAGAAATGTATTATAAAAATAAAATGCGTGAAGAATTTGAAGAATTTTGTGCATATGTTCTCCACCTTCATACTCATCTCCCACATGTGACATGCACCCATGACAAATTTGTGAGGAACATTTTTCGGCATATTTTGATCAAATATTTAACAAGAGAGGCAAACCCCTCATAATTGTCTTTTTTTTTTTTTTAAACGGAACAAGTATTAGTATTAGCATCGGACATATCGGCTCAGAGTAACTGTCTTAACTTCGACATGTCTTTGTCTGGTTCTGGAATCCGCTGGGAGCAGCTCTGCTGGCACTAATCCATACTTGTACTCTACTTGGCTTGCTTTTTAACGACGATGATGAAAACACGAACAAAAAGAAGCACAAGAAGAAGCGGGGACTTGAAAAGGACTGGCTTAGAGCAACACTTTGCAAAGACGGATGCAAATCCATTAGTCGTTTCACAGTTATAAAAATACTTAAGGGGCCCTTTTAATCGCAGCGACGTGTTAAACGCGCGGAAATCTGTTTTGATAACATTATTCATAACACCGGCTTTGCTCGTGTGAATTAATAACACTTCATTTGCAGACGCTTCCAGAAAAGCTGGCATGGTATTTGCAGCTAAAGAGATTAATTTTCAAACACCTAATTGACAGACTGGGGTTATACGGGATAAGCAACACACTCTATAAGGCGGCAGCTGCAAAGTCAAGGTGACTGGAATACTGAGGAAAAAGGCTTCCACGAAAAAAAAAAAAAACTGAACAGAATGGAGAGCAGAAAGGGAGGGAGTGAAGAAAATTAGTCCTGAAGCACTTTTCCACCACCCGCCCCCTATTCTTCCTCTCTTTATTAGGAATGATTTACTTTCATGGTGGAAGGATATAAAAGCTCGAGTATAGCCGCGTAATTATCGCCGAGTGAAAATTTAGAGGTTTGACTCACAATGTCCTCAAGTCGGCTATCGAGCAGACTGCCAGACGATAAGAGAGGCCGCGCTGCGCTCCCGGCATCGCATCGCCGATGTTTTTTATTTTATTTTATTTTTTTATGAGTGCTGCCAATGAGGAGCACCGCTCGCGAGTCTGTAAACAGGACGGGAGCGCTGCGAGCGAGCGGGGCCGCTCGCTGTTTACCTTGGCAAGCCCTGGCCTCAGCGTGTCCGCGGCATCCCTTAATTACTGTTTACATGCAAATATTAAATTATACCAAAAAGACCCCCACCCCTGCAAGTACGTCTCCAAAAGTACAGAAATACATATTCAGGGTCAACCTTATCTGTCCGCAACAGTCGCCGCCGCCAAGATATGTATTGTTTTGAATCACAAATGTTCCCGCATTGTACATAATCTTCATAATTGCTTAATGCTGTTGTCCAAGGGCGTTGGGATGGAAGCCTGCTGCCGCGATCTGCATAATAGCAGATGCTCAGATATGTAAAACTCACCTTTTCTGCTCTCAGGGAGGACAACAATAAGAATAATAAAAAATAAAGGGCTGTTAAAAAGAGTTTGTTGAGGGCTGCCGCACGAGCGCATTGAGGAGCAGATACGCTAAAGATAAATACATTGACGACTGGAATGTTGTTTGATACTTCACAGCATATATCCTAGCCACCTCTGGATACCATGAAATTATGCTGTCTTTGAGAGTCATCCAGAAAAAGACAAATGATGAATGCGTTGGCAAAATAGTGACATGGCACTATAAATCGACAACAGTTTTAAAATATATCTACGTGAGGCAATTTTCATTTTATTTGACTTTTTTGTTAATTTAGTGGGTCTAGTTTGTTGAACTCCCATATTTCTGCATGGGGAATGAAGCAAGGGGAACGACTTCTCCACTTTTAAAACTGGACCACAAAAACTCTCATCGAACATCGAAAAATGGCAGCACGGCGAGACAGTGGTTAGCGTCTGCTTTCAGTCAAGAGGTCTCGGGTTCCAATCTTGTCTTAGGTCCTTGCTCTTTCCTTAAAACATGCACGCTCGATGAATTAAAGACTAAATTGTCCATCGGTGTAGATGTGAGTGTGAGTTATTTGTCTTTTGGTGACCAGTGACTGACTGGCCACTCGCCCCAAAGTCACGGAGGCCAATGACCACAAAACAACAGTGACGTTCTGGTACTCCAGAGTCTCTATTCAGTCAGTTCCAGGATAACATGCCAAAGTAAATCCAGGAGACCCCGATTTTCCAACTGATGCATTTCAAAGTGACATGGTTTTCGCAGAAGTAATTCTGATTCTGTACACCCAAAACGCCTGTACAAGGTAATGCGATCCTAGAAAGATTTGCTTGATTGGGTGTATTTTAGTCCAAATATGTAGTGTGATTATTTTTGCCTTTGAAGTCCTGTTTTTTTCCGATAGGCATTTGAGAAAAAAACAAAACAAAAAACAAAAAAAAAACAATAACAACAACGTTAAAGACACTTCCCTGACATTGATGCTCTGCCTATCATTAAAAGTTTTCTTGTCTTCATCTACGCTGACTTTAATGCCGCGTGTTGTGTTGGGTCCTCCCGGTGTCCTTGGCGCTTCGCAGCTTCAAACGGGGTGCTGACTACCTGACTTTTTTTTTTTCCTGGACGAAGGAGGCGAGATCATTAGCCATCAGAGCCCCTGAAATGTGACTTGGCAGACAATAATGCTTTGTGATCAAACAACTTGTCAGTGCGTGCCGTTGAAATGAAAGAGTGCAGAAAAAAAATAATAATTCAATAGAGGATCAATCAAATTTCTTCTTGCACCATGTGAGCAGGAATGCTGATGGTGCAAGAGCAGGGACGCGGGGAGTTCATTTGGATATTTGTTCTCCGCTCATGAATGTTCCATCGCGTGACACCAGCTCCCCGCTAATCACATTTCACTCAGGTGGGTGGTGGTGGTGGTTTGGTGTGGGGGGTGCGGGGGGGATGCTTTTAGGGACGTTGAAAAGAGAGAGGTTCTTTTTAATCTTTGAAATGCCTCAAAAGTGACAGAATGCTCTCTCCTGCCAAGACGGAGAGCGTCGGATGGGGAGATAAATATGCTGTGGTCAGCTAAGTGTATCTAGTGAGCAGAGAGGCAAATTTAATAATGCATTATCATTCACTGGCGAAGGTGAAATCTGCCTGTCCATCAGGAGGCTCGGCCCTGTTTCATGTTACCCTTCAGTGCAAATGAACAAGTGCTTTACTCAGCCAGAGCAGAGATGCACACGAGGCAGTGCGCAGAGCCCCCGCTAAATATGGAACATCAGGAAAAAACGAAAACAACAACAAAAAAACAAAAAAAAAATGGTTGGCAATCAAGGGAATCACTGGTGACTCCAGAGATGAATGATCAAGCGCCTCAATTCCAAATCCAGTTTTGGTTATAACACCAAAAGTTATCTTAAAAGACACTTATCCCTTGTGGCAGGTTTTGGAGTCCTTATATTTCACCCTAGCTACCTTTAGTTTGTTTTAACGGAACTCTGGTTGGTTTCTTGGTTTGGTGCGGTTCAGTTGGAAACGTGGCAACACAGTCAATGAACGCTGGTACAGATAAACTCAAACGGTCTAAGAGTTCTTGCAAGAGCAGGTTCCGGTATGCCACACCTCTTGAACAAATCTCCTCCCAGGTGTACAGAAAATGGGTATGAGAATTTATGGTAACATCAATGAATTCGACGTTAGTAACAAAATGGTAGACCTCAGCGATATTCATAGATACTCACATCCTGCTTTAACGTAAATATGAAACCTGAAGATTGATCATTATTCCGTGGCCGGAAATATTCACAGACTCCGCCTTGTTCCTAACCATGGCGACTAATGCAAATAATCCCGTCTGGAATTTCAGCAACTCTGGAAGATGGTTGCAACTCATTGGTGGCTAAACATTGCCCCCTGCCACATGGGATTTACACGCATGGTTCGATGTACACGCATATGGCTAGCATTTCAAACACTCTCCCAAAAAAATGAAATGATGTCAAGCCGTTTGATGTCCGGAGTGAGTTTTACGGCCAAAGGCTTTCAAATCCCCCCCCCCCCCCCTCCCGCCCCGTCACCACCGTTTGTCGAGGCTACCTGCTGTTTTCATGAGACAGAGGCTTGTAGGAAGACTTTTTTTTTCTCGCATTTGAAGCTGCTCAATTAGTCACATGTGAGATAGCTTTATACTTTAAACATCATCTAATCTCACTCCTTGCTTTTTTTTCCATCCAAGATTTTTTTTTTTTGGACCAATGACAGAAAAAAACAACAACAACAGCCTCAGACCATCTGGCCCGTCTGCGTTGGGTGACACAACTTCGGAAAAAGGCTTGACAACAAACAGCCTTTGTCCCGCCACGGTGTAGATGACATTGCGGCGTCTTTTCGGGAAGCCTATTTAAATGGAGTCCTTTCACCGGCGTTCCCGCTGCGCCCGAGATTAATTGAACGCTCGGCCAGGATCGTAAAGATCAAACAAGTGGGGGCGATATCATTAAACCATCGGAATGCTATCTCTAAACAAACCGACGTGACAAACGGGGCCCTAATTAAAAAGCCGGTCATAAACAAAGCCTCCCGAACAATAGTTTATATTATTCATCTAACGCATCGTGTAATATCATTACAGTCGACTATATCTATCATTAATTTTATTCACTTCACTTAAAGCTTTTATTGGAATTACTTTGGTTATTAGTTAGTTCTTAATGTATCGGACGGTGGTGGCGACCATCTCTCTTATCTCGCGGCATAAACCTGTGCATGTTATTCAAATTGCCTCATTTATTATGATAGCTTCCTCATGTAAATTGTGCTGACTGCTCGCCCTTGCGCAGTCCTCATTAGACTAATGAAAAGCTTCAAACGAAAAAACTAAACAAGCTGCCAAATAAAAGGTTCCGGGGTTATTATGAAAATTACAACTGTGCGAGCGGCGAGGAGCTCTCTTCATTAATTCATGCTCAGCAAATTGCTAACTAATTTGGTTGCACTCCTCTGCATTAATGGGTTATTTTATGAAAAACTAAAAAAATAAATATATATGTATATTTTTTTTCCTCCCCACAGTGCAAGACCTCACAAAAGAGCAGAATCCTAATCAAGTCGATATATCGGGAGTTGACAACACGGTGAGGTTAAAATGAGGGAGGGTCACCTGGTTTGAAATGCTCCTGGAATGTTACCTGCCATTGGTTCATTTTTTTTTTTTTTATGGTTCCCTTGTGTCCATTTTCGAACCATATCGAAACTAAATTGTGTTAACGTTGACTATAACCTTGACCCCATCCCATACTTGGACACATATTCACGTCACAACTCAAAAGAGATTTGATTAGACTCTGAACAACAGCAAGAAACAATTTAAAGATTGAAATATTCAACGTGTTGATACAGAATTCAAATTTTTCGAATGAATCTGTTTACCAAAGCCTCTGGCAAAAGTTAATATTGAAGAATGTTTTATTTTAGGAATATTCAATGCTCTTTCACTTAGTACTGTTTTTATTATTTCAGTGAATGTGATATTGTTTTGGAAATGCGCAGAACCAATCAAAACCTATGTACTTATAACAAAAGCAACAACAATAATAATAACAATAAATAATAATAATAATAATAACAACAAGTAGTGGTAGTTGTAGTCGTAGTGCATTAGTATAGTGAATGTTGACAAATGTTTTACAAAGTATAATTACAATGTATATAAATACCTGACTCAGATTTTTGGGGGGATACCATCTAAACAACTTTGTAGCGCCCCACCTCAAAAAACAAAAAACAAAAAAAATATATATATAAATATATATATACTGTATATATATTTTTTCAATTTGGCAAGACATTATTGTTTTGTATTTTTTATTCCACAATAATTTTTTAAAAATTTTGCATAAATGGTAATGAAGAGTGGCATAAGTAGCACGAAAAAAAAAGTCTGGACGACACAAACAGCCGCTATATCCTTCAAATATTAAAATGTGGCAATATCGAATATGTGATGTGATAATGCATTTGCGGTTCATCTGCACAGAACTTGTGATTTGTCGGTGATGCCTCGTAGTCAAAGCCAGACATTAAAACCAAAACAAAAAAAGTAATAGCATGCCATCCGTCCTGTTATCCAAGATTCATACCACTGCAGTATAAGGAGGATCTGTTTAAAACACACACCCACACACACACACACACACACACACACACACACACACACGTGCGCGCGCGCACACACACACACGCACACGCTTTAGGTGACCCATAAATTGTGTTCATGATCCTGCTAATTATTCCGATGCACTGCTTCGCAGGCTGCGAGGGAAGGGCTAATAGTGATTTTCATGTCAGACTATCCAACAGGGAGCAAAGTGGATCCCGGTGATGATTTCCACAGTGGTTCTCGTATCATTATCACCTCGCCCCACCCCGCATCACCCAGAGTGCAGCATCGCAAGCTACTCTGATCCCTTTAAACCAATGGAGAATACTACAAATCTATTATTTGCTTCACTTTCTATGACAAAAGATCATTTTTATTTTATTTCACGGGACGTAATTAATGAAACTATTCAAGCCCGGGTGATATGACTGGGGTACATCTCTTGAACATATCCCCTCCCATGTGTCAAGCAAATGGGAATCAGAACCTATGGTAATATCAATTAATTTGACTTTTGTAACGAAACCGGTAGACCTCCACCTCCTAATTTAGAACAACGATATAAATGGAACACCTTCATAGATACTCACATCCTGCTTCAATTTGAATATTAAACCTCAAGATTGATCATTATTCAGTGACAAATTCGCCTTTTGCACAATTATCCGGAGTTTCGTCACACTTCCTTTTTTTTTTTTTTTTAAATGGATTGCCGTATTTCGGCAAATTGTGTTGACATACTCAACTACAAATGGAAGGAAGTGCTTATTATTCAATATTAACACATTTACAGAGTCCTTAAATATTGCCACAAAATGTTACCAGTGTGTTATCTCAAGCGAAAGTGTTGTTAATTCCTTTTTTTAAACAAGATAGGAGGCAAACAAACACATATATAGCTCCCCTAAACATGGATGCACGTAGAATGCAAATCGCCCCTTAAAGATGTCGTCATTGTAAATTAAACATCAGCTTTACAACTGGCTTACAACATGTGGCAATCTCCACACTTAAATGCATTTGAGAAATGACTCCAGGGTGGCTGTTTTGGTTAACAATAGAGTTGAAATGGGTTTTACAGTTATGACATTTGCAGTGACGTCATTTTTGCATGGGCTTTATAAATCAAGATAAACATAGTTACTATCTCTTTTTTTTCCTGATGAGAAAAAAAGGCGGCTTTTATTTGTTTTAAGTTGATGATGCACCCAGCGACTAATCAAGTACTGCCCAATCTGTGGGCTATGTACAAATACCACTGAAAATGTCCATAAAAAGACAGACAACTACCTTGCAGCATTTAATGTTTTCATAATGACTTGGAGATTAAACCCTTTTTTTTCCCACATCACCTTTCACTTTTTTTTTTTTTAAGATCCATTTTCAGATTAATTTTCTGACCTTTAATTTGTATTTAACAAGCTCTGTTATCGGACAACATTTTGACCTTTCACACCTTGCAATCCAGCAAATAGCTTGAGGCAGTACCTTCATATATTATAGCTCCTAAAATAGTGGCTCCTACTCTAAGACCCTAACTTTAATCCATTGATTCACAGAAATAAATGGCTCCTTCAAATAATGGTAACTTTCATATACGTAGTTGGTGACTCAAATTCTGATCTTATTCACTGCACACCAAAACAGCAGCACCACGCAACTTCAGATTGTGGACACTTACTGTAAATTGAAAAAAACTTCCCTGTACAGTATTAAATATGATCTAATATACGTTTCATGCTAGTAGAGTCTGACGTAATCATTCCACAATGTTGCGTGCATCAAATTTGCTTGCTTTTAAATCCTTATTTAATAATTAAATTTCACCCCCCCAAAAATACTGATGAATAGAACCTAACTCACCTTTTTCTGCATGCATCCTCTTCACTTCGTGACTCATGTCATGGGCCAGGTCTCCCTCCTTAGGCCCAGGCGGGATGTTGGGGGACAAGCCGAGCAGTGCTTGGTTCATGGACAGGCCGTTGTGGTGTGGTGCTGTGGACAAAAAGGAACCCGGGCGGCCATGAGTACGTGTCTTCAAAATGCAAATCATGAGCCACAATTTGACAAGGATACGTACGTATCCTGTCTGAAGAGCTTTCCGTATGGGCAGGCGAGCTGGACACGCTGCTGCTGCGGTGAGATGACGGGTGACTGCCGGGCCTTCGGTGGTCCTCTAAGGATGGGACAGGGGAGGGACTATCCTGAATGCGCTCCTGCAAGCCCTGCAGTGACAACACACAGCCCTAAAATAAATTCAGTAAATTAATTAACTCCAGAACAGAAATCCCTCGTTTATCGTGGGTGAAGTGTTTTTTTTTTTTTCAGGCCCAAGCATTTAATAAAATATCCATTCATTTAAATGTTTTCTTACATACAACTGACCGTTTTTAGAAATACTGTATGCCCTGCGACTGGCTGGCAACCGGTTGAGGGTGTCCCCCGTCTACTGCCCGAAGATGGCTGGGATAGGCTCCAGCACCCCCCGCGATCCTTATGAGGATTAAGCGGATCAGAAAATGAATAGATGGATGTCTAGAATGTTTTGTGACATTGTGGGTTTTGTCATGGAGAAAGTTTGGCAAGCTGTACAGTGATGGGGCATGGAGACTGTTGACATGAGTCTACAGTCCCTTAGCCAATCAGGATGCAGAACAGAATGCAGTGTATTTTTTTTTTTTACTGTAAAGAATGATTTGCTACTTTTTATACTGCATTCCAAACTAATACCATTATTAAGGGCTAAAATCCTCCAAATATAGTTCAGCTGTTTTTTTAAATCAGAGTTCCCCATATTGCTGTCCGCTTCGAATTTTTGGTCTGGTCTTTTAAGACCCACAAAATATTGTGTCATGTGACACTATAAGCGGGAAATGTACCCAAAGAAAGAGTAGAGACACTACTTTCACAAGAAAAACAATGTCTAGCTTTCAAACATGTTAAGCAGAATTGTGACTGAATGTTTGGCATCGGTGTAATCGTTTACTATGAAACCACAAAAACAAGATCAAGAACGGTCTTTCCCCACCGCGACACATGGACTACTCTGTTGAGACCATGCATAATTATACATCATTGACTATGATGTGCCTAAACTTGTCCAACTTCTAACATGCTGCCATATCTTTCCCACTCAATGGACGTGACAAGCCGAGAATTCCCTTCAGCAAGTCCTTACCTTCTACTCAAAAGCAGTAATGGTATTGATCTCTGATCCAAAGTGACGAAACGTTATCACCGACATAGATCTGTTAGTTACTACAATAGTTTGCAAACATGCGTTTTACAGACAAGCTGGGTGAGACCCTCATCCATGCCTAACTGCTGAAAAACATACAGTACTGGATGAACATATACAATGGTGGCAGTCAACGGGTGGATTCATGTTGACGAGAATAAACGGCGGTGAATGAGTGAATGTCTATATCTGAGGCGTTCAATGTGTACAGTCATTTTTAGTGACTTAATTTTGTCAAATCAGGGGGAATATCAAAAAGAAACTTTTGACGTGTTCAAGAAGTGCACCTGTATAAAAAGTTACCTTAATGACAGAGGTGACCATTCTCGACGGTAGGCTCTGGCCCTGTGCCGCAGCGGCCATGTTGGCGATGGTGCTGAGATGGTTCATCTGGCTCATGGCCATCGTGACGGAAGCTGGAGGCAGGCTGACGGGGATCAGCGGGTGAGGCATCATCATAAAGGGCAGTTCCAGGCCTGGGACAACGTGAAGAGGAGGTCATTGGTTACTCAACGATGCGTTTCATCACCAAAAGGGGCAAACGTTGCCGAAATATATTTTCTGATGCTGCAATTGTCACCCATCAAATACCCCTTAAAAAGTCCAATAACACTTAAGATGGAGCAATTGAATAATTCGCCGTGTTAACATAACTGACATCAATGTTTTACTATGCGTTAATAATAGAGAAGCAATGCAATAATAATCGAGAAAAGGGGTGCGGGGGGATCAAAACTATCCACACAGTCGTTCATGCACCAAAGTTTACACTGCAATAAAAAGGAATCAATTATTCTCCGCTGAATAAAAAATATGGGAACATTATGGAAATTATCTCAATATTTCAATATAAAAACGGTCTTAAAAACAAAGGCAATCTTGAAAGCCACCATGATTAGTTAAGCACGCTCATGATAAACGCAATCTAAGGTTAATTATATTGGCCTATCAGTGGGCATAATGAAGGAATTTACTCCCTTTCATGTGTATGTATATGTGTGTGTGTGTGTGTGTGTGTATATATATATATATATATATACATACACACACACACACACATATACATCCATGCAGACATTATTCCATTTCGGCATTAGAAATATCTTTTAAATTATTCAATTGCAGTCCGCCGATGGACGCCTAATTGGGGGAAATTGAAGATGTTTAAATGGCAAAGAGAGTGGAATAATAAAGACACCGCGGGGGGTTCGTAGTTAGCAGCGCGCCGTGCTTCTTTCAGGAAAACAGGGCAACTTTTAGAAGGTCACAGTTCGGTGTCTGCGTACCCCTCCAGCACCCCGCCCTTCCCTATCGTCCGTCCCCACTCGCCTTGATGGGGACTTTGAACGGCTGAGGATCAAACGTGACTGTGAAGAGTTTGGTCTCATTCCTGTGCCGCTCGCTTTAAAGGCAACCTCATGGACGCTCAGATACTGATTGAGCTTTTTTTTTTTGTTGATTTTTTTTCCCTTTCTCTTTCTCTCTCACTTGGCAGAGCAGTTCAAGGTAAAAAAAAAAAAAGCTGATCTGCAGAAAAACAACTCTGACAAAACATCAGTCGCTAAAGGGCAAGGAGATCTACATGGCGACAACTCGAAAGAGAAGGACACTGGTTGGAAATGAAAGGGCTCCTTTTTCCAAAAGCAAGCATTGATTTCCATAAGAAAGATGCCTTGGCGGAGAGTATTCGCAAACAATATAAAGGATTAAAGCAAGCACCTTGTATCAGTGCTCGGACTGAATCAATTACCGCTCAGCAGGCAGAGCTCAATTAAAGCGCCCCCCCCCCCCAAAAAAACAAACAAAACTACAAGGGTCTGATTGGGGAGGTGCTTAGTATAGGACATCATGGAGAGGGTTTTGGCAACCCATTCAAGGCTCCTCAGGGGCCGCTCAGGTGGGATGCATAACACCCAGGGCCAAGCGAGCCCTCCCTTTCCAAATATACAGAGAACCCGCCACCACTTGTCCTTCAGGCGACACAGTGTACCTCTGTTCGGGGTATTAGTGTCATTTTCAGCGGCTGCGCAGCACCTTTCATGTCCGCCTTGTCCTAAAGAGCCCAACCCCACTTAAAGTTCATTGAAAGGAGGGAAGGAGAATGTGCCACAGGCCAACAAACTTTATTTTGTTGGAGACTGAAAGGATCTAGGGGAGCATAATTGCCAAAATTCCTTCATGAGAAATGACCAGAAAATGTGCCGCCCAAGTCTAATGTCCAAAGTCTAAAAAAAATATGTGCAACTGGAGATCATTGCCACAACTAACAAAAACATCTCATGCAGACTGAATTAGAAAGCCCAATTTCCACCAAGCAGAGTGAGACAGGTCAGTTTGGCACGGTACATATCTTTCAGTATTGCCATACAAAATTGATTAAAGCATTGCCATTCAAGATAAGACCCTTTTTTTCTTCAAGTTAAATGTAACCTCTTTTTAGGACCAATTTAAGACCTTTTTTTTTCTTTTTATCTTAATACATATTTCACAGCCATATGGGCAAAGGAAAAAAACATCTGTGATTTTGTGTTAATTTATTTCTCAAACATGGAAATGTGGAATGCGTGCACAATTTATAAATGCAGCATGTTGAGTAGGGTTCTCCGGTAACACCAGCACGGCACAGATAAAGAGCAGAGTAAACACAGGCCAAGTAGAGGTGTGAAAAATCAGAACCCCTGACCTCTGAGCACACATAATGTCATTTTCAGTTGACCGCAAGTGGTAAAATGTGCGAAAGTTGCCAACTGATACCAAATATTAAGCATGAAATACAAAATAAGTCTCGCGATATTTTATAGGCTTAATCAGCATTGTGTCATCTCTTCTCATAGTGGTTTGGGTGGAAAGAAAAAAGTTACGCGCGGCAGCTTTAACTTTAAAGCCACCGCAAAATTGAAGATACCTTTGCTATTGCAATTTTCAACCACAGAAGTTAAGAAGTGATGAAGAAGCGAATTCCCGCGCTTCGTAAACAAAGCGTTTGGAATCATTTACCGGAAGTGAGCCTGAGGGAGCCGCAAAGGTGAACTCCGATGTGCTGTCATTAAAACAACAAATCTCTTAATGCCGACATAAACAGCTCAGCTATTATACTCACGCCTGGCTAAGCAAAGATCGGAATCGGCGGGGACGAACAGAGTGAATTGAAACAGCCCTCAGTGAGAGCGCAATTACTGCAAAGGGCTTGTTATGGCAAACTCAAATTGCATATTATCCCCCAAAAAATGGCAACCAAAGAAAGAAGATTTTCAAATGATGAAATGGAGCTGTTGCCTATGTGGTGGACGCGAATGATATCGGCCACCATCAGTCTTAATCTAAACTGGAAGTCTCCCTTTCTGCGGACAAATATATGAGAACAAGGAAAGCGGAAGCCTCTTACTCTTTTAACTTTACTGCAGGGAGATTTCCCCTGACAAAAATTAAACTAGATCCTACTTGGCACTTTATTATCTCTTCAATGGAATGATTTATTGTTTGTGGAACCAAGGAAGCACAAAGAGCGAAGGAGGAGATTACATTTCCAGCTCAAGCTCAAGCCTGATCTCGTTTTCCGAGGAATAAAAGGAGGGAAAAAAAAAGGTTCCTGACAAACAATAATGTCAGCTGTAATTGATCAGAGGTCGCCGGCTGAGCCCACAGTAACGGTGCACTATTTAAGCGACAATCTGCCCCGACGCTTTTCAGACGCTGGCTAATGAAGCTGTCTGTCTTGGGCTATTTACCTTCCCTTAACTGGACGGCAGGAGATGTACTGTAAGAGACAGCGCCGGAGAGGATCTGTGAAATAGGACCTGCACACGCCTGAGGAATGTCTAATTGGTTGGCGCCGGCCAAGCTTGGGATCTGGCGCTAATTAAATGCCTTGTTTAAAGCCTATCTGTCTTTGTTTGGTGCGTCAGAACACTGCATCCGAGACAAACATTCCTGGCGGTTCTGCTTTGAGTTTGATTTCAATTGGACGAGACAAAAGAGCCGACGTGTTTGACCGCTAAGCCTTTTGGGTTGTTTGGTGTTGAGACGCTTCTTCCGTCCCTCTGATCCAGTCAAACTCAACAGGAACATTCCACTATGCTGGCTAAATGGAGCGAGTCACCGCTCCATACGAAATTCAATCTCGGTCTGCCTTTAATTGAGCTCAGCAAAGTTGTATTCTTGCATAGATGGGATGAGACGTCGGTGCACTTCAACAATCTTGTTTTTTTTTGGGGGGGGGGGGGGTCATACCAAGAATGTGATGACAAATATGGCGTTTTTGGCAAATTACGTTCACTATTATTGGGGATGGCACGTTAACTTAAAATTCGAATCTGTCAATAGGTCCGAATGGTTGTTTGTCGATGTTTGCTCTGCCATTGCCTGGCTACCAGTCCAGGATGTACACCACCTCTTGCCCAAAGTCAGCTGGTCTCAAGTTCACCCACGACTCTAACAGAGCACAATAGAATATGGATGAGTGGGATGGATGGAAACAGTGGAGTTGGAATAATCGTTTACCGACCTGACATTTACGTGATATATTAATGACCTTGCAGAGGGGGGGAAAAAAGTATGTCCCTGACATTTGAGTAAAATTTCATTCACTCACTGCTTTTCATCCATCCATCCGTTTTTTTCGGCAATTCATGTTGAGGGTTCATGGGTGAGCTTAAGTCTATCGCAGATTGCTGTCTTTTGGGAAAATGCAGATGGCACCCTGGGCCAGACTGCTAACATATTGACACACAGGCTTTGAAACACTCCCATCCACACTATCACTGAGAGGAAAATGTTCATGCATGCAAGTCAAAAGGTTGAACCACGACCCCATCTGTGATCTGCAAATTTCCATGCAAAAAAAAAAAAAAAATTGTTTGGAGACAAATATTTTTCTCCAAGAGGAAAATCATCTCATTGGAACGTAATATTGGTTACAGTCATGTAAAAAAATGGTGGAGTTAATGTTCCTGATGTATTTGACTTGAAGCAAAAAAATTCAAAATAGTTGTCAAATTTCTGAGTCAACATTTCATAGTTTGATGAAAGAACTACAGAAAGAAAACAATCACATGATTGAAATGATTGCAAATTCTATTATTTCTCACACATCATCAGATACTGCAATTTTCTGGAAAATAGTTGACTTTGAACACTCGTCCATGATATATTAGTGACTGCACCAAAAAGGCCTTGAAAGAATAAACAAGTGTACACAAAAAAATAGTTGTCAGTCTATTCTATACAGTGCTCTACGATTTTCTGCAAAAGCATGAGACATCACACAGAGTCTCAAGTATCGAGGTGATGGCGGGCGAATTTCCCAGAAGCTCCTTCACACTCTCTCCTGAAGGGCGTAAACAAGGCAGTCCTCATTTAAGTGTCAGCTTATAAAATGCCCCCATGTCGTATTCCGGCAACAAAGGTGAGGTATGAACAGCCTTTGTTGTGGTCATATCAAGCATTTGCGTGAACCCCAAGAGGAAATGAATAGCGAGACATTTGGCGGTCCGTTGCACTAATCAGCTCTTCATCTTTATTAGAACTGTTCACGACGCTGAAAAAAATTACTGGAGCCATCGTTTTTGGGAGCCTGGCGGATACGACTTCAAACGTGGAGAACCTCCATAAACGTGTTGTGCTGTCTGGAGTTATGCTACCACTTACAACGCTTACATTACGCACAGACGCACACACGCAGATGGCGGGTCGGGTCCAGGCAGGCGAGTCCTGGTTCTCATTAAAGTGGGAGGAAGGTATCCGGCTTTGATGTTGCCACCCACAGCCCCGGAGTGTCATTGAACGCACCGAGGAAGAAAACCTTTTGTGTTGACGCACTTAATGTTGATCATAAAGCAAACATGCTGCCTTTGTTAAATACGTCCTATGCGTGCACACACACACATGAGGGAACGGATGCCGTCAAGACGACATAAACATGAAACCTCAGATAATAACGCACTATAGGTGCACGCGGAGACGACCCGACATGAAACACATGCAAACGCTATGCTTTGCATTCCACAGGCCAGATGGAGACAAATCACGCTGAGGTGTGTCAACAAGCTGAATGATGGTGGATGAAATGTCCTTCTAAAATGCTGACGATATTTCAAGCCTTTGCAGCACCTTCATTTCTACAATCATAATGCAAACTTTTGCGATAGGGGCGTCTGGATTTTTTTAAATTTTGTTTTGGCTTTTTTATTTTTTACATTCAGTAAGTATTAATTATTTTTTGGAGCAGGTTTGTTTATTTGTATTCACATTTCTTCATTGGTTTTAGTATTAATTTTTGTTATTTTTTTGTATTTGTCAAGTGGAAGATTAAAAAAAAAGACACCAAGTGATGTGTAATAACATAATTATTACGGTCACTTTGAGTTATTTCTCTTAACATTAGATGGAGTTAGTTTTTGTTTTGTTAAAAACATTTTTGTTTTTTATTTCATTAACGAACATGGTTTCATGTTCATGGGTAAAAAACTGAGCTACAGCCCCGGTAAATGGACACGTGAGTGCAGAACATTCAGAGAGATTTCCCCACCCCATCAAAAATAATACTTAACCCTTTCATACACTCTGTAACCTGATAACACGGTAAGCTGTCCACTGTAGTAACCGATGTCCCTGAAAGGGTTAAAAAGAAGTTAATTGGTCATTAGTTGATCCAAGAGTTAGTTGATCGGTCAAATACTCGATCTTAGCCCAACCACTTCAATGTCAAGCATCGTCATACGCAGCATGTCCAATTGCGGGGATGTTAGCAGAGCCGCAATAAGAGAGAAAACATCTCCGATTTGACAAGCTGTAGAATAATTGCTTTTCTCGGTGAAGCGGCGGAGTGTAACATGTGGTCGAAATTATCAGCCTGACAGAGGTGTTTGTCCTTTAAGTGTATCGGGCTAACTTTTATGGGATCATTTAAAATCCCGGCGCTCTAATGGCATCCATTCTTAAAGAGGAAATGGAAAGATCCATCATGCATGTGACAGAGGAAAAAAAGCGTTCTTCCTATCTTTTGAGTAGGAAATGCAAAACACGTTTTGGCCTTCTAGCGCAAGCCACACGTTTGAGCTGTCTGCTCTTTGCTGGGAATGTTAACGGACATTTATTGACCATCTTTTTTTAGGTGAAAATGTTGATCTAACGGAGGGTGCAAATGGTTTAAGAGCCTGAATTCAATGCAGGCAATGTGGGTTCAATTCCCACTCAGTGATGGAGTGAATGTGAGACTGAATAGCTGTCCAGTATACAGTATGTCCTGTGACTGACTGGCGACCAGTCTGGGGTGGAAATTTGCTTTTTATTTAGAGTTGGCTCCAGCTCTCCTGTACCCTGAACATGAAAAGCGGAATAGGAAATGGACGGTAGAAAATGTTCAAAGGTTCGAGAAAATAGTTGGGTTGGAACATATTGTGGTCATATATCATTAAAACTCCATGCGCGTGTGTGTGTGTGTGTGTGTGGGGGGGGGGGGGCTTTGTAATATTTAATCCAAAAATGTGGATTTTTTTGGAGTGGACTGTGCATGCTGTTAAAATACACATTTCGGACATGAAAAAAGGTGCAGAGACTCATTCTCAATAATAAAACAATACATTATAACAATTTTATGAGGGGTGTCCGTGGTGTGGCAGCACATTAGATCTTGCGTAGCCAAGTGTGTCGTGCATTTTTTTTAAAAATTCAAAATTGTTTCTAATTGTTTTGTTTATTACTATTGTCAGTGTGAAAGCATTTTTTTATATCTCTAATTCTGTGGATTATGCCTCGTGTTCCTATTCATTCATGTTCTGGGAGGAAAAAAAAAGTAACCAAAAAAAATGGAATTGTTATGGTGCAAGAAATCTTGCAAAACACGTTTTTGTCTGCCTTGAAGCACTTTTGAGTTGTCTTGTCTGGCTCTTTGCTGCAAATGTTAACGAACAGGGCTCCATAATCATGCCATATGCTTGCATGTGGCAAATCTCATTAGAGTAAATGACCTTTACCAGGCAATGCCAACATCCCAGCACTTGATAACGGAGAGCACAGGAGACAATGGCGGCTCCGGTTAACGTCTTCACTGTCGGACAGCAAAACGGATTCCCGGGAGGAACGGCTCCTCTAATTTGGGCCCATTTTTTATATTTGTGTCACGTCACTCTTGATAAATTTGCCGCATCAGGGGGGAAAGAGAGCCAGCGATAAGCGACAAAGGCGTGAAGAGTGCCGTGGACAGGAGTGGAGAGTGTTAGCAGGGTGCAGATATTAGCAGCTGCTTTTACTGCAGCGGCTGCAATATATTCAAGGCCAATCAATAAAGCTCCAGCAGACAGTGACACCCAAGCAGACAGAGGAATCATTTTCATCTGATACTTAGCAAAGGCTCCCCCCTTTTAAAAAGATTGCTTTCAGTCAATGACAAGCCGTTGTCATTTGACTAAGGCTCCCCAAATGAAATATATCGACGACCGTTATCAATCACAACCCACTCCGCTGCCATATCACACAGGCAGGAAAATGGACACTTGGGAGTGGATGGCTGTTAGGGTTTCATGTGGTCATCGCGTGCATGGCATGTTTTTAATAAGACCAATTTGCGACGACAAGGTTTATCTTTTTTTTTTACAGTTCCAACACAACCAAAACAAACTGCCGGCAGTCAAGGTTCATAGCGTCTGACAATTAAAAGTGCATATCTGCAAACTTGGTGTTCGTTTTTTTTTTTTAATTCCACAACAGGATTTTTGTTCATATTTGTGCGAAAAAAAGGGATTAAAAATGAGACCATTAAAATGGCAAAATCGCTGCAATTGAAAGTCTGAATTAAAGCACCTGGTGAAGCTGGATGGGATCCTCCACTTTATATGACAGATAATACATTTGTTAAGCAGTGTATGGAGTATGAAATCCACTTCTCATGCAACAATTGCAACAAAAATAAAAATTTAAAATGTTGAAAACAACATCAATAAATACCTTCAAAAAATAAAACAACATCGGATCCTTGGTGGATAACGGTCCCAAAATTCGACGTGCTGGAGACTATGAATGGTGTCCAATGGACAAGTTTACAGCGTGACAGAAGAATATGTCGTCGTACAACAAAGGAAGGTGCACGCAGTTACCGCCATGTGCCCTGCTTGTCAAATATATACTATGTCTTTACAAATAAAGTTATAATTTTAGTCTATGATTATGATTTTGCTGCCACGTTAGGGTAGGGTAGGCGATGACACATGTAAACGTCAGCGCCCTGGAATTCCTGTGAAAACAGAAGACCCCCTCGCTGTGTCTGCTTTTTGTTGGACCGTGACGTCATGCTCTATGCTGCTAGATAATTTAATTTGTTCTCTGTGTTTATTTCCTTGCATAGCTGGATTGCAGACGATCAAACTTAAAGGGGAAGTCAACCCTAAAATATTCTTTGCAATAACTAAAAATGGTTTTCTGAGTTAGGTCATGTGCCATTTGCTTAATTCATCTTCCATAAATGCAATATGAATCAGAATGCCAGGTTTAGATAAGTGGGGCTGCAAAAAACATACTATTGGAAAGAACATTTTGGGGTGGGCTTCCCCTTTAACTGGAGAAAATTGTAATGTTTTTTTTTTTAATATATCCCTTATATTGTTCTTATACTACTGATATTAATGACGATTTGCTGCCATGATTTCGGTTCTACCTAAAAGAAAAATAGGACTGACAAGCTGTGGCTGGCCTGACGCAGTAATCTAATTGACACTGACTCAAATGGCACAATTACGATTTTATCTACCATGTGGCCCAATTTGGATCATGGTCATAACATTAAAACAGAAAACGCCGCATGGAACTTAAATGACAATCAGACACAAATTGGATATTTGCCGACAATTGTATATATACTGTATCTACTTTCAAGGCAAGTTTGACATGATCAAAATTCACCCACACATCTTCCCAAACAACAAACCTGCTGTGATTTATTTATTTTTTTTTTTAGGATTTATGAGTGCCAAGGTTGACACTATCGTGAATTGTATTTGACCATACTCTACATGTAATAACATGGGCAATTGCAATTGAGGGACCTGCAGTGTAAATGCAGCCTGATTGTCTCCTGCAGTTAGTTGATGTGCATAATAATAAAATAATAAAAATGACCAGTCGAGTTGTCACCCATCATCAACATTAAAGCTCATTCTTGATTAATTGGATAGATTAATTTGGAGCACCAGGATGCGGGGGCGATACGTCTGCTCCACTGTCCAACCCCCCCCCCCCCCCCCCCACACTCTTCTTCTCTGTCAACTCGAATTTAGCGGCGCAAGGCGCTGACCTTTGCGAAGTGAAGAGATCAACACAATCTGAAAAGACAATGTCACTTGGTGTAAATGTGATACGCGCAATAAACAACATTCAACCTTTCGGCGGCGATTCACAGGTTTTGAGGCTGTAATGCAGAGAGAGATTGCGCGGCGATGTAAAGCAGTTTACGCAGTGAAAATGGCTGCGACATCAGAGACGCGATCATGCTTAGAAGGGAACATTAGCATGTCGGCACGTAACATTACACCACACGCAAGTGTAATGACGTGGTGATTACAGCGACAAAACAATTTTCTACGGTGATTGAAGAGAAAAAACACAAATGGTCAATGATTTTGCCTAGTAACAAAATGAAAAGCTCCTCCTACATTCCCATGTAATGGGGAGTGTTACAATCTTGCATGTAGTTGACAGATTTAGAACATTTACAATATTAATGATGATGTAATTTCAGACAAATTTCAGTGATACATAATACCCAATGTTTTCAGTTCACTACCAAACGAAAAATTCTACTTCCTTTCTGTGCCCTAAAACAACAGATGCTTCATAACTTTATGAGATCAACTGCCATCAACAATAATGACAACGTCATGCGAGAAGTGCTTACATGTGGACTCCTTCGATTTCAGTGAGCCTTCAACATTTGATCATTTTGAACAGGAATGAGGATTTGGGTACACTTTTTTTATATCCCAACTTGAGTCATTAGAAATGAATCCAGCATAACACTTACAGAAGTCAAGTGAGAAATGTTCTTAATACTAATATGTTCTTTATGCACCCCCACTGGGGTAAATACAGTATTCAGATTACGTAATATTGATTTAGTGGAATATGAATTAAGCAGGGCGGCACGGTAGTCGACTGGTTAGCACGTCTGCCTCAATGTGCAGAGGTGTAGGGTTTTGCTCTGGCCTTCCTGTGTGGAGTTTGCATGTTCGCGAATGGTTGTTCGCCTATGTTTGCCCTGCGATTGGCTGGCAAGCAGTTCGGGGTGTCCCCTGCCAACTGCCCGAAGACAGCTGGGAGAGGCTCCAGCACGCCCGCGATAAAATGGATGGACGGATTAAGCAGAAAAAGACATCTGTTTTCATCCCTCTCAGGGGGCGACCATTTTGTCTTGGCCTGCCACTGGCTGTTGACTGAAAATGACATCACTATGCCTAATGTGAACATCACATGACTAAACCCAAAAAACTGATGAATCGTGACCGTCGTTACCTGAGCAACTGTGATGTCATTTTCAGTCGACAGCTAGTGGCAGTCCAAGGCAAGATGGTCGCCTCATGAGACTGATAAAAACAGAGACTGATTTTTTTTTTTTTTATACAAAATTCATACTGTACAAACTCAATATTAATCAGAGTGTTGTGTTTAGACTAGTGGGGGCGCATAAAACATAATATTTTGTATAATATTGCATTTATTTATGATTAAGATATCCTTTATTTGTCCCACACTGGGGAAATTTACAGTCAACAGCAGCAAATTTGGGGGGTAGAAAGAAGAAAAACAAAGTGTTTGCAAGCACAAAAATAAATGTAGATTTATGTAATTTGTGAGTTCCAGAAAGGATTGCAAATCTTGGGTCAGGTTGCAGTATTAAGTATCTCCAGGTTGGATCTCTGGAGTGTAGTGTAAATCCTTTCCGAAAACAAGTATATTCTTGTGGGGTGATTTGTTTTTGTTTAGTTATTTTTTTTGGATGTGAGGCGGGAAAAAATGGTTCTGCATCATATTAAAAAAATATGTTAATGAGGGTCCTCTGTTTACGACGGTAGTCTATCACTAACCCATCACAGTGGTGAAGTTGTAATTTCAGTAAATATTTTTTTATTAAAAAAAACAAGATGTCATAACTATCAAAATTGAAATAAAAAACAGTAACTCGTGGGCATGAACCCCCCTTTTTTAAATTCGTACTCACTTATAAACTAAGTACTCACTTGAAAAACCTAAATGTAGACCTCTATGACGGTAATTTTGATCAATGAGGAATAACCTGCACATGCTTTTTGTAATGTATAATAATGACAGGAGTAGACTTCAGGTCCGTTTCAAAGATCTTAGAATTGATTTGTGTGGACAATATTTTAAAAAAATATCTGCAGAGGAGCCGAGTGTGTAACCGCCCCTTCCAACTTTGCTTGATATGCATCATTACGAAAATAATATTTCATCAATCTCATGTGGTATTGCAATCTATTTCTGCAATTGTCGTCGTGGCATTTGTGGTGTTTTTTGCGGGGCGACTCCCCATTTCCCCGTCATGCATATTCAACAACGGCGCACACTGCCGGAATTGGAACGAGGACATTAAACTTCATTAAAGAGGAGAAATGATTATCAGATTTATCTGTTGAAATGTCTATTAAAACGTGTGACTTATCTGTCACCTGGCTCCCAGGAGGCTCGCCAGCCTAATGGAGAGATGGCGAGGGCCTCAACCCAAGAGAGTGAAAGAGGGAGCGAGAGAAAGAGATAGAGTGAGGGAGAGAGAGAGAGAGAAAGAGAGAGAGCGCAATTAAGCTCTTTGCTCATCTTGTTGTCTTTATTTGACAACACCTTGCCACATTTCTGTTCCTGAACCTTTTAAACGGCTTCTCCCGTCGCCTGAACACAAAACAGTGCTGTAATGCATAAATCAGACATAAATGTGCCCCCTCACCCCCCACCGCCGCCAACCACTCCATGGAGGAGCTCTTGTTCATGAAACAAATTCCATTCAGCCCATGGCTAAAATCGCGTTGCTCTCGAGAGCTTCCCTGGGACAAAAGGTTCCCACAAGAGAGCTACACAAGAAGACGGATGAAGTTGCCCCCAGACACTCATATCAGGTCAGCATGCGCTTTATCCCCTAATGGTTAAGGTTACGATAGAGTAGAGATGGGGGGGTAGATACCAGATCTTAGCCTGAGGGCCATCGTTCTGTCTAGCAGGGACAACAAGGAAGCACTTGCCACCATCCTCCATCCATGTGTTGGCCCACATTCACAGAGCAGCCACCAGTCTCCTGCAGCAGCGAGCTGGTCGAAGCCGCTTCGGATGTGTCCTTCCACCCGGAGAGCGTTATTATTAGAAAGGACATAAACAGACTAATTAAATCGCAGTAGCGCAGCCGAGGCTGACAGCTGGCGCAGAGAGTGTGACCAAACGGATTGCTGTCAAGAGTGCGGGCGCGGCATCGCTGCATGTGGCCATCGTCTGTGGACAGGCACAACACCATGCAGTGCCACTGCACATACATGAGGGTCTGAAATGTGCCTGATATTCAGAAGACATGTTTCCTTTCAAATACCTATTATTCAGATTCCACTACATGTCATTTACCGTATATACTGTATATCTCGTATATAGATATAGATAGATAGATAGTTAAATAGATCGATGTTTCATTCAAATTATTTCCATATTTTAGCATATTTCTTCATCGTCTTGTTCTTTCACATTGAACATTTTAATGCAAGATGTAATTTTAAAAATATATTTTATATACAGTATATTTTTTTCTTTTTGTATCTTTATCTGATTTTACATTTCTGTAGAAGCTAGCTGTCAAACCCAAGACCCAGAGAACAGATCTGGCCCACCGCATCAATGCATACGGCCTGCAAAAGAAGCAAAGTAGTTAATGAAAACAAATGAGAAAAAAACATTAGGTAAAAAAACATTTTTTGAAATGAAATAAAAATGAGTGTTCGAAAAAACAATACCTTCATAACACAAACTCTGATTATAGTATTATTTACAATTGTATTGGGAGATGCCCAGTGCACTGTACCCACCAATTTGCAGGATGCTTTTGATACTGCGCCATTATGTCAGCATGTAACGCAACACAAGATAATCTGTACCCCCCTTTTTTGCTTCAATACCATATAAACAAAGTCACGCTAAAAGTTGCAGTGAAAAAAAAACACTGAAAGTTTTCATCATCTATCCATCCATCCATCCATCCATCCATTCATCCATCCATCTGCCTGCCAAACTAATCTGTATCTATCTTTGACAGTCACGAATAAAAGTAAGTGCCTTGTAGTGGAGTGGAATCCAGTAGCTACAGTTCAAGGTCAATAACGACCATAAATCTGAAAGTCCATTGGAAAATTAATCTGTCAAATGTATGGTTGGAAAGGCGACTTCACTCTGAGTACAACACAACAAGAATTTTGAATGAAGGGTTCAGATTATACTGCCTATCAAAAACCTGCTCAAAAAACACTTTAAAATTAGAGTAACAGTCTAACTATATTATTCCTCAACATCTCTTTTTCTCATTTGTTTCCACTTTCAGAAAGGGGTGTTTGCGCCGTTGTGGGAGCCGACTTCATTCCCGGCAAATTAAAGCAGCTGCCCTCGTTGCCTTTAAATTCAGCATCGGAGAGGTGCACATTCTACATGGCGGAAGCATAAAAGACTTGCTGGACTCCATGCAGAAGATCGACATGTGCAAAGTACATTTATAGGGTACTGCAATAACATCTCCTCTTGAGGATGACATAAAATTGGCCACGGCAAAGTGGGCACTTGGAGACCATCGTGAATCCCCGTTCCTGGGTCTGAGTGTGACGACCCAACCAATGATTCGGAGGGTTTGATGCACGGTTTCGTCATATTTATGAATGAAATACAGTACTACCCAACACATATCAGCAAAGCGCAAAATCTCTCTGCCTGCACCTGGATCAAATCGAACAAAATCGTGTCACACCCTGTAGTTTCCCCTGGTCTAAAGTCTAGTCTATAAAGTACTTTCTGTCACCACATTGTCAGGTGCGCGGGGAGCGTAACAGAAAATGTCTTCAATCTGCTAGAACGCCCGGCGAGGCTCAGCGCGGTGTGCGAAATTCCCAAACACGGTAAACCAGACTTGCCCTGGCACGAAAATGAAGACGAATTAGTTAATACACCGACATCACTGTCACAAAGGGGAACCCTTGTACCACGAATGGTACAGAGAACACACTTTGAAAATTACAGACAACACGTATATCATAACTCAAAGGCTAATGTCTAATTTACTCACTCGATTATGAGATATGGGAATCAAAAAGACTCATCATATTAGTCCTTTATTGAACTGAGAATATGAATCAGGGTTGTCAGCGGTTGGTTTATTATAACAAAATGGTCAGCTCATTTTTGAGTTCGTGTTTTTCTGCAAAACAAAATGGCAGCACGATCTGTCGCCATAGTGAACGCATCTGCCAGCCAATGGAAATGCTTGTTGATGCACGCCGTAATAAAACACGTTTTATTATCTTCCCATGCAGGAGATTACGGACTTTTGCATTCTGTAGGCCAGTAATACCAATACAGTGTGTTGTGGTACTTTTGTGTGCTGTGAGAGATCATTTCACGAAGACTGGTCTGAAAATAATTTGTGGATCTTTGTTTATCTATCTATCTCGAACAATTAAATGATCCCACTAAATACAAGAGCTGCATCATTTTCTTGTTGCATCATGTACCATCAGATCTTTTTGTCATGAGAAATAAATGTTGCTCAAGGTTGGGAAGCTATAAGCTATCTTAAAGAGGGCATGGAATGTTTTCATCAGTTAACAATGTCATTTACACACATGTTAATTTATAGTGCTATCCAGCAGAGCGGTAAACATTCAGGTAATTAGCGCTTGCTCTCGATGCTCGCTCTGGGCGGCTCTCCGGCGTCGCAAAGCAGAGACCCCATATCGGGAGGGGGCCCCGTTATGCATTGATCTTGCAAAATTAAGACTAACCGCCCCAGATTGCCGCGTCTTGATGTACCGTCTGGCCGAGCGACACATGCTAGGCTACGTGCTGTTTGTGGGCCGAACACAATGACTCAGGCCTTGCCGTGCACCTTAAATAATTAATGATTCCCCTTAAAGTGCCGTTCTATCTGTTGACCGCAGATATGATGATGATGAGAAAATATTGTTTGAACAAGTCAATAATGGCGACGACAACGAGAATAACCTAATCAATGCGGCTGCAGTGTTTGCAAACTTGAATTATAAACGCAGATCATTGATCTCTTCCATTTCTCCTTCATGTGATGCAATGCTTTATCGACCGGCCAAGGATAATGGGAACTTTCTATTTTAGATTTAGCATGACTTCTGCCCTCCCCACCAGCCCTCCATTCCTTTATGCTTAGTCTTCATCCTTTTATTTGAAATTTGCAAGCTGTAGCGTCAGCTTAACCAAAAAGGATTAAGTCCCAAACCCAACAGAGAACACAGATAATGCTCAGTAATTGGTAAAAAATGAAGATGAATGGGACAGCTAGATAAGGACCAATTAGCTGCTGGGAGTGTACAGCTGTGGTCTCCTCACAGAGCGCTCTCAGGGGCCAAAGCCCCCCTTTTCTGATGCATGTGCATGAGCGTGCACGCACACCCACACCCACACACAAATGCGCTAACATGCAAGAATGAGGGTGGTGCTGCCAGAAATTAGCCTGATGACCCTGGAACGGAGAAAATGGCGCTTCCTCCTCGTCTTGCCATTTCCCTCTAAACTCGCATGCAGGCAACACTCCAGGTATGTGGACAACGCCAAATGAGCAGGTGGAGATTTTGGATTTCGAAGTAGGTTACCATGTCTACACTGCAGCAGAACTGCTGATGTCAAACAAATCAGTTTTCTGGTCGAATTAAGAACCATCCCCCCATAGAAAATAATGAAAAGAGAATGAATTCAACTCTTGGGTAAAACTGTGGCTCTCAGTGATGTTTTCAAGAACGTTTTAATATATTTATGACAAATGAGCCGATTTTTTTAAATCAAGAATGAACATAGCATTTTTCGACTTTCTTCTGTATTGGAATGTGCAGGAAGGTCAGCGACAGTGAGTACCACTTTTGACCTGGCCATGGAGCCGCTTCCTGTTCTATGGTTGTCATCACTAATTGCTTCTTTGGTAAGAGCAAGTTTACACAAAAAGTTGAACAAAAAGCACTGAGCTAAGTCTAACGCTTAGAGGCATAGTTTGATGGAAAATGGATGGATTCCAAATGGTGCTATTTCAGAGTCATTCAAATTACGAAATTAAATTGTCTTTTTGTGAGCTGCTACATTATCACTAATTTTTCGTCCACACATCAGATTCCTGCTTTTCACCCATTCACAAAAGTAGCTATTTTGTCTTATCCGAAAATGATTTTCTTTGGTTTCCGATTGACTACTCAAGCCATAATTTTTCTGCCATTTTTCCAGGTTAGTTTTGGCCACCAGCTGCACTGACATGGAATGAAGTGTCTGAAGTGTGACACCCAACAGTCACTTCTCCAGCCAAGTTGTGTCGAAAATAACTGTCATGGTTTGACAATATTTGTTCATCACAACAAACATTGGTGCTGATGTCATCTACTCTAATTATCCGATTGTGGGATGTCGTGTCACACGGGTGCATTAATGTCTCTTTTCCCTGGGTTCTACCATATATGAAAAGCAAACGGTCGATCTTCTATTTCAGCTCTCATACAGGTATTTGCAGGACCTGTCTGTGAAAGAGGCAGGGGCTTTTATATATATATATATATATATATATATATATATATATATATATATATATATATATATAGTGCCACCGAGATTCAGCAAACATGTTTTGATGTGGTCCGGGATTTTTCTTAAAATTCCACTGGTGTGGAGGGACATTTGTTTGAGGCCGCCGTGTGTAAGAAAACTGTTTTGTACAGTATGTATGGACACCGTCTGAGTCTCTACTGCTCAGAAGTCGATTAGGAAGCGTTGCATTTAAGCAGTCTTCGCCCCACTTGTGTTTCTTTGGTTGGTGGCATCATCTGGCTGATGACAGTCAGAATTCCCATATCTAATTACGAGCGGGATTTCAGCTCCATTAGAGCTGCGTGGTGACGAGTCGGACGAGTGGCGTGGCAAGCACCCAGTGGCCAAAGAGAAGGCCGGGAGTAGGTTGAAAGATGGATGGATTTTGATAAAATAATAAAGGAGGAGCGGTTGAACATTGTCATCTTTACCTCCCACTCCTCTTACTGAGAAACACTTTATTTTCCTTCCACGCCAGAGAAGAAAGAAAAAATAACAATTCCTTCTCATGGAATTGGCAGGTGTTTGTTAGTGGGCAGCGGACAGTGTTTTCTCTCCCAGTAATGAAGGTTGTGGCTGGGGTCAGTGCACAGAGGAAAACTGGGGAGGGGAGTGGGTGGTGGGGGCTGTTTATCCCCCTCAAGGCCCAGCGCCACATGTGTTTTGCTTGGTCTGTGATCTGTAATTGTGGCATTTCCTGAGAGGCGCAGGAACAATCCACAGTGTACTCTGGGAGGGCTGATTCTAACAGGCAACCTTGATTCATTCCCGTAAAAAATATATTAAAAAAAAAAACCAACACAAAAAAAACCCCAGTTTTCATTTCTTTGTCTCTCATCACAGACAGTATTCCCAACATTCAAAACTATTTCCCCTCTTGCTCAGGATGTTTGCCTAGTTTGGTTTAAGAGTGGAACCAGCTGTTTTTCCTTTTCTTATAATTAATAACATTGATGCAAACAGGAAACTAATTGAGATGAATATTTAATGCAAGGGAGAAACATCAGGCTGTTCAATTTACATCAACACAAAGACAGCTACCGCCGATCCAACTCTACAAACGGAACAGAGTGTCCTTCACAGGCTGGCTCACGCTTTCAGCCTTCTCACACAAACACTCAGAGGGGGCACCTGTAGCTAAGAGGGTTGGGATTTAATACAGCCATGCAGTCCAATTATATCAATGTCACGGCTGGTCACATACACTGTACATATATCCAGCTTCAAAGATTTTGTATGTAGGTAGGGTAAAGCTGCTTGCATAGGTATTTGACGGGTATAGGTTAAGTAGGTACACAGTGCAAGTTCAGTAGGCGATTTGTTGTTGGGGAATTGGGTTTTTCTACCTTTTGGTACCTTAAAGGTACTTAAAGTAAAGAAGATAGCTAGATAAGGTGGTGTGTAGGGTTGGTAGTTAAGTAGGATAAGGAGGTTGCAGATAGGTACACTGAAAAAAATTGGTGTTATGAATTTACACAATTTTATTTTGTCAGGTGGTTGCACACAATAAAATCATCTGGATCCAAATGCATTTTTTTAAGATAGATGGATAGTTAAAAAAAAACGTATTTGGATTAGGTTGATTTTATCTCATACAACCACCTGATGAAATAAAATTTAGCAAATTCAACGTACCTTTTTTTTTCAGTGTGGGTAAGCAGGGTTGGGTAAGAAGGTCGGTAGGTAGGATAGATAGGGTGGTAGGCAGGGTAAGGAGATCTGCAGGAAGATAGATAGGTTGGAAGGTAAGGACAGGATTGGTGGGAGGTACAGTAGGTATGGTAGCCAGGTAGGTCGGATATGAAGAGCGGGTAGCTAGGTAGCTAGCTAGCTAGCAAGGGCCGAGTCGGATTTTGTACGGACATCAGTGATGAATAAAGCGGTGTCAAGAGAGATAGTTGCTGAATCGTTATCACACAAGTTGATATTTTGGTGGATTTACTGGTATTAAATATAATCCAAGGGTGGAGATGGATGAAGAAGCAATGCAATAACTCTGCGGCGTATTATCAAGATGACTCCTGCTGGCCACCTCTGTCACAGACGAGTGCTTGATATAAACACGAGATTGCTGCGACACCCGGTAATCAATATGAGGATGGTTTTCAGTACCAAACATCATTTGTCTCCGAGACCATTCCTTTGACCAAACGGAGCATTAATTCAAATCATAAATCTGAGCTGATTTAAATCCGCATTGAGTGAGAGCAGGGGCGAGATGAGGAGGAGGTGGGCGCCGGTGTGGGGGCAGGGGAGTGTAGAGTGGCCCTGTCGAGCTAATGATTTATTTTCTACATTTCTGCGAGCGAGAGATTTGTCCATACTCACTGACAGGTCACCTTCAAACGCCACTGGCAGACTGTTCATCACCATGCATACGAGCATGGTCTCATCGTAGCGGGTAAATATTAAAGGAAAAAGAATCCAATTGATTGTGGATGGGGCCAAGAGGCGTCGCCGCCATATATTTCACTCACAAGCTAATGCCGGACGCACCTGAGAGCCGCTCCCGCCCTTCGCCGGCTAGGATTATGATTCTAGCGCGGCGTGGCCGTGCTCAAGGTTACCATTTAAATTGTAAAAAGATAAAAGAGTTTCTTATTAGCTCCAATGCCGCAGCCTTGCTGTTGGTGCTCACATTTATCTTTATTTCCGTGACCTCGCACACTCCTATTCTCTTCCGTCTTTCTTTTTTTTTTTTTTTTTTTTAACACACTCTATTCTCTTGGAGCAACGACCTCACGGTTTATGCATTCCGTATTGTTAAAATCGGCTTCGGATACACATCCTGTTTTCGTGTGCGGTGTCAAGTGTTACTAGTGAAATGTATTCACGAGTCGCAGTAAGTGAATCCAAAAGCTTCCATTTAGCAGCCAAAGCTTCAGGGAATACATTTGGTTTATAATTCGGAATGGGCTCGTGGATCTGCTCTATTATCATTCTCTTTAATACACTAAGTGCTTCTGTGTGATATCATGAAAATCCTTCTGCATTTTAGGGCTAATAATTAATTGGAATGGCACACAGCGAAAGGAGGGAAGAAAAAAAAACCAAAGCTTTCACAGCAATTCAATTAGGCCTTGTTAAAAGGCTGATAGCTTTGGGAAATTGTGTTCACAGATTCACTTAGCCTTCAAGAGTGTTGAGTTTTTTTCTCACTTTCAACACAACAATCTCAAATGTCAGGTGAGGAAAATAAGAAACAAGCCTAACCAAGCTTTGCAGCTAGCTCAGATTAGCCAATATTGGTATGTTCCTACTTATAACAAAAGGTGACTACTTTTAAAATTGTGTACAGTATATTGTCAATGGGTGGAGGATTTTGAAGAAAATCTGACAAATTTGAGGGCAAAAAAAAAAATCCAAGAAAAATGCAGTTGAACCTGTTGGCTGGAAAATGTTGCTATCTAGCTGCAAATATAAATCCCATAAAAATATCCACTGAAAATCAATCTTAGCCATTAATTCTTGTGTATTGGAAAAATGTCAGGCCCAATCTAAAAATATGCAGTAAAAGCTACTTATTGATATCAGGCCCCTAAGTTACCATGTATGCTACAAGTGCTGTTCATTATTTAATATGTTTTGAAAAAGATAATATTAATAAACAGTTTAAAAAACTACATTTTTTCCTTATTAGCCACCTAGTGAGCTACAAATCCCAGACTACAAAAAAGGGGAGTTGGAATTGCCATTATTGTGTATCCTTAAACTATGACAGAAATACTTTCAGTTGTAAGGAGCAAAACTCACTCCTCAATCTCAAATTATGATCCACTTTATTGGTTGTTTATTCGCTGTCCAGCTTGCGAGCTAGATAGCTAGTTAAATTCATTGTTAAATGACTACAACTAGAACATATTTTGATGTGTTCATGATATACTGATGAGTCAATCGTTTTTTGTTTTTTTCCCCCTGAGAATGACTGTGTTGATGACAGTACAGTACATGCGCCCTCACCGACGCTGGAGCTGAGGTCTCCGTTCTCACCGTCGGCCCCGTGGTGGTGGTTGGCGTTGGCGTGGAAGCCGCCCATGGCCTCCAACTTGATCTTCTTGACTTTCATGGCCTCTGCGATGGCTGCGTTGGCTGCTGCAGCCGCTGCCGCCGTGAGACCTTGAGGGAGGGGGGAGAAAGAGGAAGCATAACAGACTGCTTAGCTACAGTGTGCCACAAGTTCGCCAGGGGACGCAAAAAACCTGCTTGAGCAAATGAATGGAAAGAAAAGGGGACTTTTGAAAGAGTAGAACAATGAATAATGTCATACCCCATGGGGAATAGGCATGTACATGTTTTTTCATGTGGCGACAGAGGATATCTTCACAGCAGGCTGTCATGATGATGATATCATACGATCGTGATGAAGGCTACACCCACCCCATGGTGCCTCACCCTCTACATTGAAATATTCGTGCCTTCAAAGGGAAGAGATGCCGTTATAATAACTACATGTGAATCACGATGCAAGCATTCGTTTGTTCAGTTTATTTACCGTTCCAGTGTATGAGTTACGCTTTGATATTATACTCTCAAATGTCCTATGGCCAGCGGTGTACTGATTGGCCAGCATCTGCCCGGTGGGCCGGCAATCCTTTGGGCCCAACTGCGATGCATATATTTATTTATTTGCTTATTTATACACCCTAATTAATTGCCCTTGCTCATCACATTGTAATACTGCACACTTGCCAAAATCTAGCAGCCATGGCACCTTATTCTGAGAAAATAGCAAATGGTCATTGTCGAGAAGTATTGGATGAGGAGCAAGTATCCACTTTCTACCACATAGTAATTTAGGTATTTATTTTTGAAAGCTAGCATCGTATTTTGAGAAACGGTTTATGCTGCAATTTGTTAGAAATCATCATGGTTGCTTTTCATGACTTTATAAAGCAGCCCTATTTATGCCGGACATGCATGTTATAGTTTTAGTGGAGGTAACGAGAGACAACAAACTTGTGATGGCTACAATTTTAACGATACTGTACATTGTTTTAAATATAAAGTAGAAAAAGAGAATATACTGTACCTAAAGGGGTCAAACTATAAATGACATTTCTATTACATAGTATTTATCTGATATATGCGTGCCTGAAGTCAACTACATTTTTGGTTATCTTGGTTGGTGCATTACTATGAGCCTTTTAGTCCCATAATGTTCGGTTTCGATGGTTTACACTGTTGCAATTTTTCCAGGAAATTCAAGCGTTTTTAGTTTTGATTTTAAGCTTTTAATTATCATTTCAATTTGTTGATGGCAGTGGAGGAGAGAGAAGAGGGACTTCTTTGGACACACACCGTACCAAATATGTTTCGAATAATTTTAAAATCAATTCCTTTGGGGAGCACACATAAATTAGGAATTCTAAAATGTTTTTACATGTTCAAAAATTGGGCTAAGTAGCACTAAAGTTAGCAAGAAAGTTGTTAGTCAAATAGAAACAATGTGCACTGATGTTACCTGGCTCAGTTTTATAGATTAAAAAATATATATTTTAAGCGTGTTGTTTTACAGCAATGGAACGTTTAAACAATCAGGTCCATTGTCCAAGTTGATTAGTCATAATTTCAAAAAAATAATACTTTGAAATACAAAAAATATATATAAGTGGGACAACATTTCCAAGTTCCAAGATTATTTTGTGTGCCTTAAATATGGATTTTCCTCAATAACTCTTTTTCCAATTTTCAAACATAAAGAATGAGCATGACCAGACCCTCAAATAAAATGGACTGGATATGATCTAGTATGTGCGGGATAATAGACACACATATGGCGAGTGCACTGCAGAGATCATAAAGCATCGGGTTTGTCATTGCGGCACTTTCGGGGCTTCTGGCTGTATCAAACGTGACTTGAAATCTTTATTCATGAGGCTTCTGTCTCCAGCAGTTGCGACAAATAGCGCTAAAGCTCTTCCGGGCCGGCGTGCATGGTACGCGCGGTCCCGGGAGAATCCCCCCGAATTCTCCTCGCCAACAACATAAAAGATGCGCAATTGGGAAAAGATGAAAAAAAAGGAATACAATAGAAAAGCGCCTATTAGTGGAATCAGTCAGCTCCGCCATAGAGTATATCACCTGCCCTTTCACTGCTTCGCCGCTGCGCTGTCACACTCAGAAGGGGCTTTTAGCACACGTGTGAAGGGGCGGGAATCGAACGTGTGAGCCTGGCAGAAGATGCTCTTTTTTTCCCCAGCTGATAGGCAGATGGCGAGAGTCATTCTGCGCATATAATTTCGAAGCTTGTTTGCATCTTAAAATACATCAGGACCATATTGACGCACTGTATACATCATGTCAGCGATGGCCCCCTCGTTTGTGACCGACTGTTCCATATGCAAAAGGCGTCAGACAGAAAAAAAAAAAGTCAGGGGCCCATAAGAAGGTGATACTTGTGCACATAATGAATGTAGCCCCTGCCTGGCCTGAAGGTCAGCCTTCATTTGTGTATAATGGCCAAGAGTCAACTGTTTCCCAAATGAGACGTATGCAGAACAGACTGCAGAGTAAATATTGAAATCACCTCCGGGGCTGTTTGTGTGATAAATTCACCGCACAAATCAGGTGTAGGGAACACCTCGCCGTGCCCCCACCCGCAGCTTTAAATGTGGTTTATTGTACTGCAGCCTGTGAATCCTTAACACTTGTGAGTACCGTCTAGGATATTTTATTTGCTGTTTGTTTTGCCATTGTTTCGTGTGTTAAGACAACCAGCGACAACAAACATTTCCTCATCTGCCCAAATCAAAGCTGGGTGGAACAAGTGCAGTTTAAGACATGCCGGGAAATATACCAGCCGTGCAGGAAAATTAACATATTTTCCCGAAATTCCCGATAGCCACCCCACCCCTGGCAATCTTACAAATTGTCTATGAGAAGATATTTTCATATGAAAAAGCTCCAAATGGCACCTCGTATGAAAAGATGTAACTATTTTGCAAGACATCAGAGCATTTGGAGAGGAGCTTTGATGAAAATGTCTGTTCCTAAGATGTTTCGTGCCTGAAACTGCACTTTGAGGCCGACGCGCGAACCAGTCAACCACCGGGCCGCCCACCTCTAGGACATTGTTCACGAATGTCTTGCACTTGGCTTTTGGGAGCTTAACATTGCAAGATCAGAAAATGTCCTTTTTCAATTGCATATTGATCAATGCATTCATCTAAAAAAAAAAAAAAAACTGCAAATGCAAAGAAATGCAGAAGAAGCTGTGGATCAGATGTTTATGATATTGCCGAGCAGAGCTATCAAACGAGGCTCACTTTGTCTTTGGCTAAACGACTCCCTTAATAAATCTACTTTGTAAAATCTTTCTCCTGCTAATTGTTTCATTCCAACAGATCAATTGTCATATCTTCAGAACCCGCGGCTTGACGCAGCAGGCGTAATGAGGAGGACAGGGAAGTCTATTAAGCCGCAGGAAGTCTAAAACGTCAACATTCCACTTGGTTGCTAATCTGCATTCATTACCATGCAAACAAAACAATCCCGCCTTGTATAGTCTCCCAAAGTCACCTTAAGATTCAGACGCTGGTATGGACACAGGTACGAATCATTGTGAGCGCAAAAGCAAACCCAAAGGAAAAAAAAATGCAGAACCCGTCAAAGAATTAATGGAGACTAGCGTGGCGGTGTCACACGGGGAGCACCAAACAGCAAATAACAGAGACAAGGTCTGACGGTAGCCCTTGGAGCAGCTGTCATATTAAATAATAATGAAGGATCTATTAATATGCAAAGGAAGCAGCAGCCGACTGGCTTAACGCTGTCATGCCTCCGCATATTGTCAGGATCTTCATCATTAATTAACATGCTAGCTGCCCCATACCTGCGCCAATGTCAGAACATTCTTACGACAAACACTCCGGTGCCTGTGCCCTCCGCAACTAACTCGCATAATTGAATTAAAATCAGATTACCTTCACACCACTGCCCAAAAACTGGATTCATATTTCTCACAAAATGAAAGTTTTTGGCTTTGTTAAAGAGCCCACCACGGGCACACATTAAAACACTTAAACATCAGCTTACGTATACATGTGGCAGCAAATTAGCGACACGAGCAAGGCTACGCTCTTAGGTGAACTGCCCCTACTCGAACTGTGCTACATTGCATCACGAAAACTTTAGGATCAGTTACAGTGCTTGCTAACCTTATGACAGGCTGCCAACTGAGAGGAGGAGTGACCAGCAGCACAAAGAAACAACGCAAATTGGAGGTGGATCTATTTTAAAAGCAGCTTGAAATGGCGGATTAGGGCAAGCTGCTCTCGTCGCCACCGACATGCTAATTGTATGTCAAAAAGGCATACATATTTCGACAACAGTAAAACAACACGGGTCGGCTGAGCCACATGTGATTCTGAAATAAATACATACATACGATCAAAAACACAATTTACAGACTTCTGACTTTGAACAGCAGTCATGTATGACGACAGAACAATGAACCCCACTATTTGCAGAGGATAGGGATCAAACTCATACAATTCTTCAAAATCGGCAAGTAATTGATGCCCCCACTAAAATGTTTTAAGTATAATTGCCTGTAGAGGGCAGCAAAAAAAAATTGTCTGAATGAAACTCCTCAACACACAGATACCGCAAAATAGTGGCAAAGTTTTTTTTCAAATAAAACTACGCAATTCAACTCAACATAGCTATTTGACACAAAGATGCAACAAAGTGGCAGCAAAGTAATACTTTTATATTGCATTATGTGCCGTCAACGGTTTCATAATACATGGACTGCGTGATTATGAAGTCATGTCAATGTGATTTTGTGTATTGTGCGAATGCATGTCACTGAATGTCCTGTTGGTTGTTTGTCTTTATATCTGCCCGGTGATTGAGTGGCGACCCATTCGGGGTGTAGTCTGCCTTCCGCCTGGAGTCAGCTGGGATAAGCTCCAACGACCCCCGCGACCCTGTTTAGGATAAACTTTGTTGAAAGCAATGGATGGTTTTAAGACAGGGCCTTGGCGAGTTTGAAGAAGCCATATTACATGTTTTAAGGCAACTTCCATCAAATTTAAGACCTCTCCTTCACTAAATTTGACCATAATGACTGAGTGATATGAACTTCGCATTATATCACAGAAGCGAATATGTAGTTACGACATATTTGTAAAGATATTTTGTTCGGATATACAGAGGGCAGTCTAGTTTATGTCTGCAGTCATTTTAAGACCTTTGAATGCTGGCATATCATTTTTGGGGGTCTTGAATTTGGACCAAATGTTAGAATCGCTGGTCATCTTTATTTTGACAAAACTGAAGTGTGTAAGGGACAACTGCAGCCCACCACTATAAAATACTTTATTTTCCTTTTACTTTTAAAAGTCCATCCATTGTCCAATCCACTTACGTAGTTGCCACTGCACCAATGATTTTAACTTCCAGTGGGGCAAACAATAATTTCAGGGTTTCACTGTCTTGTTATTTTATCAGTGAAGTAGTGGACATTTGCAGGTAGGATGTATACTGTTGGTGGCATTCATTTCTCTAATGGTAAACTCGTTCCTCTGGCACATAAATGAATTACACTGAAGCTTGTTCTGCTCAAGTCGTGGCCCATAGTGTGAGTGGAGGTCCTCTCTCCACTTTGAAGGAGATGTCATTTTCGTGTGGTGTCACTCCATGGCAAATAATCCCATTTGGAAGGTTGGGAACGTCGGGTTGGGAGTGGGGGTGGGGCAATCTGCCTGTAATGCATCAGCCACCTGAAAAACTCCCTTAGGCACGTGAATACACTTACACGTGCGGTTTCACACACACACACACACACACACACACACACACACACACACACACACACACACGCACACGCACGCATGCATGCACACACACACACATGAACATCTGAGAGTATTTCCTTAAATGGGAAGCTAAGCATATTAAAATGTCCTCTTTTCTAAATGTAGGCGTTGTCAAGGGCACACATACATATGTTAACGATATGTTCCAACATGCATATTGCTGCTGTTGTTAGCGAGTGAAGGAAACCTGTACTACAGCGTAGGCGTTGATTCTAATCGAACGCGATTTGCGCATTGAGCGGCAGCAAAAAATACAACATTTGCAGATGAATGAGTCATAAACACCACAGTGGATTGGGGCTTGTTTAGGACAAAGTAAAATGAATGTGACAAATTTGAGCTATGGTGATTTAAGTGCGACTGGCCATTAGCAAATATGGCACCATGGTGACATTTCAAATATACTTGCTTCAAAATGCTGCTTGAACAGCCTTAAGACTTCATTAAAACTTTCTAACAACATTTGAGACATTTAGCTCATATAGACCATCGCATGTACAACAGGTGCCAGAATATTTGCGGATGGCAAAACAGTGACTGACTAACGCTGACCAATACAGAAAATGATGGCAAAAACGTGTAAAACCTCTCAAAGGTTGTTTGTTGCGGTCACATAACCCCCAAAATTTGTAAACAATGCCTCAATCATCTGGTTTGTGGAAGGAATTTTCTCACAGGTATGCATAAAATGGTTGTGAGAAATTTGTCCGAACATACGTCCAAGCATGATAGCTAACATGAGCTTTAAAATAGCTTGTCTGTGCCATTTATCCGAATTATACAAAAACCAATTGGGCAGTCGCTTAGTGATCATATTACCGGTGTTCGAATTTCTACCACGTGTTTTTTTAATCAATTTACCTGTTGAAATGTAAATGACCAGCTTTCCATCTCGCTTGGAGGTTATTCATCTCACGTAACAACGTTTTGACTGACACAAAGTACAGTAGTCGAAAAGAAGGCTAAAATTCAAGCAATTATGCAATTTTCTCGCTCTGCCTTGATATGGAAGGGTATGTTTACCAGTGGTAAACCTCAGGCTTCAAATTGTCTTCATGGATGGAAAAAAAAACATCGCAACAATTTTCTAAGCAGTCTGTCAAGGGCCATGAGTGACAATGTCTTGTTGAAAACTGATTTGACAAGTAGCTAGATAATGTTGATGAAAAAGGTCTGATTACAGCTGCTCGTGTTTATTGAAAATTGCTGCATATCTGTACAAAATAGCTGATACAAAAATGATGCGATAATCGGTGAAGCCGTCGGCATGCTGAAAATACGCACGGGGGCGCTAGCTCAAGCGAAAAATGAAATAATACGATGTGCCACGATGACTCTTTGAGACACTTTCTCATCGCCTTTATTTACCACCCATCAGCACTCTTTGGACGTGACAACAACATCAATTAGCCGCCTGCTTAGATACTAACTTATGTGTGGTCAATTATATCCAATTAGGCGACTGTCAAGATCGGTAACTTCCCCTGACATTTAACGCCTAATGCTATCATCAAAACGGTTCAATTATGAAAGCAGCAAGTGGCGGATAGGAAAAGTCGCATCTGAGCACCGTGAGCGAGGGCCGCATGACAGTTATGAGAACAGCGAAAACCTCAATTACTTTATCAGTGGCCTCTGAATACCCCGACTAAAATGTCAAGATCAGAGCGTTGCTCTGCGCTTGAAAGGGGATGCTATCAAAAGGCCTCTCTGTTGCTCGTGTGTTCCACCAAATAACACGACTCTTTCACAACATTGTCCTCCTCCGCGCTCATCTCGGCCTTTAAGTTTTGCTTTCTACAGTGAGCCGCCGACCTCGCCCTATGCGTTCAAAGCATGTAACTGTGGTGAATGAGCTTCATATTAGGTTTCAAACATCTCGCAGACAATGTTTTCTTGCCTCCAGGACAAAAACACTTTTGGTATAATATTACAGCAAAGAAGAGATAAATACAAGTCTGTTAAAGCAAAACTGTGTTTCATCAGTTTGTCCGAGAAAATCTCTGACAATCAGACACCCTTTTTTTCGATCTGGAATCAAATTTGGGAAGTTAAGTTGGCTTCAGCAGTGGGAAGAGCAGATTTTTTTGGAAAGCCGTTGTCTCATGAAAAGACAACATTTTGGTGCTTTTGAGTAAAAATATAAAAATAAATAAACAACAGAAAATTTTGAGATCCATGATTTACAGTGGCCGATGATTGATAGTTCGATTTTTCCGGGGGGGAGGGGGAGAGACATAATTACATGAGTAAAACCACCTAATTCCTCCCAAACAATTAAAAAAAATTCATCATAAAAAGCGATTAAACCATCTCGTTGCCATCTTATGAAAAACATTTCTCTGAAATGTCTCGAAATCTCTGAAATATTGTGCTTATTTTGAAAACCTATGAAAATAAATAAATAAACATTTAAGGAATGGTCCAAGCTTTTCTTTATTTGCAAGACAATGAACATTTTCAATGCAGTTTTTTTTGAGAGATAAAATAACAATTAAAATTGAGAAAAAAAATGAACATAATTGGTGGCTCGTTTTTTTTTAAAGCAAGGGGCTTCACTGTTACAAAACCCCAGTCGTCGCAATGGAGGATTTCATAGTTAATCATTTGTTTTTAACTGCTTGTATGCTGGTCATCAAAATATATCTATGCGATAAAGTGACTTGCCCGGTAAGTGGTAAAAGTAAAAAGAAAAAAGAAATTGCTGCTTCTAAATGCTGGCGTGCGTTAGTGGAAGCATTGCACACGTCCTGACTGGCAACACATCCGTTAGATAAGGTATTTTTCATACACAGCATACTCAAATTGAAGCAAAACTCCAAGCCAGCCTCAGAAAACAGAGAACCAAAGCTCTTTGGTGTTTGCACTAGTTTTAACACGGTGGGTGTGTCATAAGTCTGGACGTAGATGTCGTGTGGAAGCCCAGGCGTGCAAAAAAAAAAGTGAAATGCAAACCACAACCTTTTTGGTTACATACAGTTAGCCAAAAGGTACAAAACAAAAACACATAAAAGTGGAATGCTTCTGAGGTTTTAAAAATTGCAGCCTGCTTTGTCGTCGAAGACGTTTCCCCTCCCATCTGAGTAGGCTTCATAAATTCATGCAATAAGACAAACAAGGCAATTGCGACTGATTTCATTCCCTAAGAATGCCAACAGTTACTACAGCTAGTAAGCACGTGTTTTGCTTTTTCTTTGGCTTTAAAGTGACACTCAAAGACTTGTTCTAAAAGCTGAGGAAGTGTTTTGTTGTTTTTATATTTTACAGTGATTTATATCTGTAGAGTGGATTTTTTTTTCTTCTTCCTGGAACGGATTGAGTGTTATCTGAGATTTGGCATTACACTCAAAGCTGTAAGGAGACCCCGGAAGCCATCTGACATCGTCATAGATATAAGCAGTGTTGTTTTATGTGTATTATATCTGGAGTACTTCAGTAAATGTCATGTACACCAAGTGAATGCTGAAAATGGTGTAACATCGTTCGACATGTCAAGAAGGAGAGCACAACAATATGCAAATGGCGCACTTAAAGCCACCAACATCAAAGTAGTCACAATGAAGCCCGCCACAAATAGAACAAAAGCGTTTGTCGCAATAAGACTCGGCCTGAGGGGGCGTCAGGGCCTGAACGCTTGCTGTTGATTCTTGTGGCGATAAGCTTGCTTTAGCGTCAACCAGTGCCTATGTACATATTGCAGTGGAGTGGATTAATCGCGCTAATTAGAATGCACTCCAGGCAACAAATGCAACATCTACCGGAATAATCTGAGAGAAAAGATCTCCATTCCAATTTATTCAACCTTGCCTTTGTTGTTGCTTTTTTTCCACAGGGGCTAACGCAGACGATCTGTTTTTGGTGAACGAGTGAGCGGCGGGTGTCTGGTGGCGGGGGGCTTCATGTGTCACTTCGGACCCATTGCCATTTCGAGGATGAGCTGCAGGGTGCCCCCGGGCAGGCACTACAGTGGTACCTCCAAGTTCCAACACCCGAAGGACGTATCTGGAATTTGACCCACATTTGGAAGAAAAAATATGCCCTAAAGTTCTCCAGAAGTCGGGAGTTCCAACCGTGATCATACCTCACGTCATTATTTTACCACAAAACTCCCTAGAATTCATGCCAGCCATAATCCAAGGATTACTTTGTGCATATGTTTTGCGGCAGCCTTCTTTATGATTATGGGCTACATAAACAAAATTTGACTTTGACTTGGCTTCAGAGAAAAGAAAAAAAATCAGCTAACGCCGTCATGTTAGGCAGAGGTGAAGTGAGTGAAGTCCAGCCGTTTGTGCTATTTGACAAAAAGAAGCACAGAGTGAATTTGTAGACTGCCATGTTAGCTTCAAGCTAGCCACAGACTGGCTGATGTGTGTCAATTGTCAAAAACACTTTATACAACCTGTCTTTGTTGCCAATGTGCTTATCTTGCTCCTACGTTAGCTCATCACATTTTTGGTTAGCCCCCATATGCTCATCACTTGTGATCAGAAGGGAGAATGTGTTATACATATATGCTGATTTGTTTTTATCATTCATAACTTTCACAGAAGTGTAACGATTAGTTAATTACAGATGCATACTACTATATATTTTTGGCCTACTTTTCTATCACCCTTCGTGAGGATGCTTCTTTTTTTGGATTAAGTTTCATGACAAACCAAAGAAAAACCCGAATAAGGGCTCGTGAAGGAGCATCACATTTAAGAGGCATATACTTTGGTCAAACTCAAAATGTGAGTGGTGTTGAGCATTTGAGTCCTAAATGGAGATGTTTAATTTTATTTTATACTTGTGTGACAGACAGTTTATGTTAAAAAAAATGAAATGGACCCTCCTCAATGGATTATTCAATTAAAGAGTGCTCCAAGAGAGTTTTACAATGTGACAGTTTGGACGCTAGAACGAATTATTTCAAATCCGGTATAATTTATGTAAATGGGATATTTTGCTTGACCAAGACTAAGTGGGAATCCAAGCCTACCTGTGGGTGGGATCATGCCAGGGGACATGAGACCGGGGACCGTGTGGGGCATGATGTGAGGGTTCTCGGGCGATGTCACACTCTGGGTCCTCTTCGGAGGCCGACCGGGTCTGGAGCTGAAAGCAAACACAAGAGGCAGACGGATGAGAGAGTGCGGGGGTGGCAGCGAGAGCGGTGGTGGGGGAGGTGGGCGACAGCGATGGCTGGTGTTAACATTTGGAGCGTTCCACAACGAGACAACACGCACTGTAAATAAATTCCCTTTCAAGGACAGTTGCTTTCTGCAGCTCAACATAATAGACTTCCATAACTAATTAGAGTACACGCTGAATTCATTTCCTTTTATTGAAGATCAACCACTTTTTGATGCATAATTCATAGCCCGTACCTCGTTACCTGTTTCTGCGCATTAATATCCCCCGCACTATTTGAATTGCCTCGTTTGCATATGCTAAAATCTTCAGCCCACGTCAGTCTCGAAATTACACATTAACTTGTTATAATTATTGCAGTCAGGGCCCTATTGATTTATGAGACTTTTAAAAACCAAATATGTGTAGTTGCAGTAATGAATGATATTTTAAGCTTCTTCAGGAAATTAAAAGGCAATGGCTGCCTTAGGAAATGTTCCGCTTGCTTGATTTAATGCATGCCATTGCTGGAAGGTGGTGTGACAGAGTGATTCAGACCTGTTGGACCACTCCGATGGGGGGGAGTTTTATTACAGCAAGCGAGGGGCACAGATCCAGCCGTGATAAATGACCCAGTCACCTGACTGAGGAGGGTGGAAAAGGCCTTGGAAGCAGATACCATACTGACTTTCCACACGTCTCACTCATTGGCGTGTTAATACAGCTCCAAGTTGCAATCAATACCTACTTTGCTGGCTTATACTTACAAAGAGATGCCTACAGGGTGACAAAAACATATTATAAGGGGGCAAAGACTCCATAAAGGTATATGCTGGTGTCTCTACCGAAGATGAATTATGGCCGACTTGACACCAGTGACATATTGGCGTCATAAATTATTGAGCATACAATAGTCTGAGTGTTATCAGGCTACTAAATCCTATCCAAAATGAGATGGGCTTTTGTTTCAAATCTTTAAAAGATCAGTCAAAACCAGAACAACATGGCATTCATTTCAGAAACACAAAACATGGCCAGAAATCAAATGTGTCGAATGGTTCTGGGCGATACTCGCCGACAACCCCTCCCCCAGACCCCTGCCCTGCGCAGCACCCGCCATTCAAATGAATTCTTTTTCTGTTAATAAGACTACAACAGTTAAATGTGATGTATTGTGTTCCACTAGAAACCGCAATTACATTCTCCCCTTGGAGATAAGTGTTTGTTCTTGTGCTAATGAGAAAATTAGAAAAAAAGCAGGATAGGAAAGGTGATCCAACACATTATTTGACTGTTCACTCAGACTTGCGTCTCGTGGTATGGAATGGGGCAATAGAGGGAGGGGAATATGTTTTCAGTTATCAAGTGCATGCGATGCTGTGTGCTATTTGTCTTTGGACCGTTTTTTTTTTTTTTAAACTACACTATAACCAAAACATGATGCATCAAACTTTGATGCATTCTAATCAAACATATTCACGTTTATTAGTCTGTTTTGCCATTGGAAGTTAACTAGATGTGGGTGTGGACTAAAGCAAGGTCTCCATGACGAAAAAAAAAAAAAGAAAAATCAGACAGTTATCTTTTTCACCACTGCTGAATTTCGTATATCTGAGGGCCTCAACAGCAAACAAATGAAAAAAAAAAGATGTCTACGAACAACAGGGGGATGCCGGATCCATGTGTTATAGTGCTACTACCACTAATGTGGGCGCTGCACTCTTTATTCACCTACAAGGAAGACCAGTGCAGAAACGTGGAAATAAATGAAAGCGGTTGTCTCTGATTGGTTATGACAGTTATCTGCCCCAACTTTGATTTGCTCATCAGTCTGACCCATAACGACAAGGTTGTCATTGTCAGTGCTGACCTAAGTACTCGGGATACACTAATATCAATACCAGTGTTAGTATACCAGTATACTGTATGTCTGTATCGTATCCGTACAGCAAACACAGAGTGTCTCGAGCCTCGTCGCCGCGAAGATTTGAACACCATTGCCCTAAAACCGAGACCCATGTTAAGCAGAAAAAAAAAGTCCGGAGAGGAATTGGCCTTTTCCATTAAAGCTGTTTAAGTGAGGATGAGCTTTTTTTGTATTTTTTATTAAACACTTGTGGCTGAATCCAGCGCCCCTCATCAGCCATTGCGGTCGTTTGCCTTACAGCCCATCTCATGCATTTCCCACAGGCAGCATCCGCAGCAAACGGCCTTAATAGTGGAGTTTATTCAGCCGTGTCTTGTGAGGTTTACTTACCTCGCTGCTTGCTAATAGAGTGCGCTTGCTCTCTCTGTCTGTCTGAATGTGCTGACTCTCATGGCGTGGCTCAAGAGGACTAAAAGCCGGCCCTCATCGAACCCTTTGAAGGGGGGCGGGAAAAAAATAGACAAGCGAGCGAAGTGGCGAGGGAGCGAAAGTGAGAGGAGCGGGTGGTGGTGGTGGGGGGTGGGGGGGGGGGGGGGGGGGGGGCAAGTGCCCGCTCAACCTGGGAATGTCTGCAAATGTAATTCCTATTTCTATATGCCTCTTTGATCGGAGGAGAGGGAGCGATCGCGGACAGTTTTGCTGTCATCACTTTCACTCGTTCTCTGGCTGAATTATTTATGAAGACCTCAATGGAGGCTATGTGACGGCTAAAAGGCTTTTTGCCAACAATACAAAAAGCAAAAAAATGCTTCTCAAATGGACAAAAAAAAGTGATGTTAAAGGATGTGAACTTTAGTATGAAAAAAAAACAGGTAAAAGTGGTTTGTCAGCTTGTACGCCTACAAGCTGCCAGTGAAAGTCGCACAAATGTACTTTGCAACCTAGCATGCGCACATCTGTGACGGTCAAGCTAAGTGACACAGTGCGTCCGCAGAGGAACTCAACCTGGCCTCCAACAATAAAAGCGCCAAGCTATTTATCAAGCAGCAGATGCTGACTTCCCTAAATAGCCTGGCACAGAAAAAGGCCCCAAAGTAGGCCATTATTGCAGAATAACTGAATTCATGCAGGCTTGGAATTTTTAAACCCATTTTGTGTGTGTGTGTGTGTGTGTGTGGTTTTACATGATGAAAAACAAAGCCATTTTTCTCTCTTTTTCAGATTTATCAAATTTCAGACAAAATAAGCAGTTCATTATGAGACTGTAGATGAGCTTTTTCGGAGACAAACACTGAAATACGTTGTTCACAGATATGTTGCTTAATCTACATTAAGAAGTTTTCGTTTTGATAGCAACAAGAGTTTCTGTTTGGCTCATCACAACTGATGCAATATCGTGAGTTTTCAGTCACCGCAGTGAGACAAAATGAGTACATTGTTGCAAACTGTTAAAAAAAAGGCAATCGGTATGCATTAAAGATTTCCCTCAACGTAGAGAGAAACCATTGTTGTAGTGTCTAAATCTGCATCAGTGACGTTTTGGGTGACACTCATTGGGGCCTGATGTTATAGTTATGCTCTCAGCTGCTATTGTGCTTTTCTGTGTCACTCTTGCATATACAGTTGTATGAAATATAATACAGTAAGTTGCCATTTATCAATAATATCAATAAGCAGAATTTTTCATTTTATTTTTACATCCCCTTCATCATTTCCATCAGGTCTGAAGTGTTTACGGAAAAAGATACAATATATAAAAGTGGGAGGTGACTTGTAAAACAAATGATTTCAGTCTTTATTTACGTTCGAGCTGCGAAAGGATATTTGAGGGCCTCACATCTCTGCTGGCTTCAATTAAATAACCCAAATAGGCCCTGGCAGCAAATATGCGATGTATCACTTTCTTTGTTTTGCTGCCGTCGCCAAAAGAAAATAACAATGAACTTTCCCTGAACCTGACCCCCTATAATGGCGCGGCCTTGTGTTGACCCAGCAGAGTCGCCGGGAACCCGATACTCGCCAACACACTACGCCGCGGCGGGCAATCGGATTACACGGGGCCCAACATGAGTCCAATTTCAATGCCCCGACGCAATAAAAGCCCCGATAATTGCATTCACGTTCTCACCCCAGTTTACAGGAAGTGATAGGCGGAGAATATCGCGAAAGGGGACGGAAACGGTGACTGGGATCTCATTACGCAGCGCGCCGCTAATGCAGTGATTACGATCGGTTATAAATCAATCGATAATGTTGAGCCCAAGTGAGCGTGCCGTCTTTGGTGGATTTTGTTACACACATCTGCCGCCCTCCCGTCTTTTGGAATCCAACCTGATTATGTCAACAGAGATGGTAAAATTATTTTCCGGCGGTTCTGATAGAGCCATTAACCTTTTATCTGGGCTTTTGTTTGACGTGCCTAAAAGGTAGGCATGAAGATATTTATTCCATTTCCGCTGCTCGTTCGGCCGACAAACAAACGAGTGAATCATTCCGTGTGTAAACAAAAGGCCTCTGCAGGTTTCCGCCAATCAGACCTTATAAAATATTAACCCAATGTCATTGCCCTTTGAAAATCTCTCACCTAGAATTCCCCTAATTGTTCTTTTTCTTTATCTCTCCGCCGCAGAGAGTAAATAAATTAACAAAATAGCTTTTATCGCCCCGAGTAACCTTTTAACTGAAGGATTATCTGGGGTTTATTTTTCATTTCTCCACCAGCGATAGCGGAGCGCACACCCATTGATTGGTTCTGCGAGGTGATGACCAGCCGTGAAAACAAGGTCTTATTGATAAAACAAAGCGTCTCCTTACCTTTTTTTTTTTTTTCTTCTTCAAAGTGCCGGGTCAAGCAGAAACACAGACGCTTCGTATCGTCAGGGACCGGAATTTTCTGACTTTATTAGCGTTTATATATATTTATTTTTGTATGTATTTGCTCAGGTCAAACAGTTTAAAAACTCCCCCAGGGGGTTAACCGCTGCTTGAAGGACTTACTATCAATAGAAAATTCAATAGTGCATTGTTGGACAGAATAAATCAACTCTAAATCAAAAATTTAATGCAAGCTAGCATCCATATTTTTACAGAAAACAATTTCACAGGACATGGACGATTTGGGAAATATGAAGCAGCGTTATTGTTAGACAGTAGACAACAGTGTAAAGTTACAGGAAAGCGGCAATTTTCACATGGAGATGAATGGATTAAGAACACAACTTTTCAATTAGGTAAGCATGACAATGTTACGAGTTAAAAACAACCTTATTTGTCAGATACTGCTCGAGTGTACCTAGGGCCGTATTCTACTAGACGCCAGTCTTAAGGCGGGGCATATGAAATTTATGAGGGGGAGGGGGGCCATTCTCAATAGAATATAGACAGCATTTACTTTGCTTTGCTCCATATTTTAGATGATCTTGAACTGCAATTTATTCGCTCAGCGCTGCACCCCATACGCAATTGTCTTAAATGGTGCCATGTGGGACATCAGCTGGCAAGAATGACCAGAGACAACATTTACTGTCATACACATGGAGCGCTGAATCATACATCAACGCCGCATCCATAGTGGATGGAGCAAAGTGATGTGTAAAGAAGCTTCATTCATTCGCTCCTTGGAGAAGTATCAAGCCAGAACTCGTGGGATTAAGAGTGAGCCATTACTTCTGATTTTATTGTGTCATTGTAACACCATTTTCAAATTATAATGACCAAATTTTATGGCTAATACAATGGCCACATCGAATATGGCGGACACGCTGATGTATCGCATGGAATGGGCTAAGGCGGTTTCTGCAGCAGAATAAAAAAACAACCGCCCCCCAAAGAAAACAAAACTAAGAAAAGAGAAACATCTTATTTTGGCTCGTATTATTTCAAAATATCTACATATTTTATAGACATGTAATCCGATTGCACACTGATTCCCTGCAAAGATATTTAATATTTTTCATCACGTAAGCCTATTATTTTGACTCATATGTGAGTGATAAAGAACTTGACATTATTTAACAAAAAAATAGCTGCTATGATAATCTAATATATATATACAGTTAAACCTCGGTTTTTGAACGTCTCGGTTCTCGACCAATTCGGTTTTCAACCAAAAACGATGACGAACAAATTTTGGTTCTCGAACAAACTGAGCGCACTTAAATGCACCATTTGACTCCTCTCGCCTTCCTTACACGACGAAGTGCCGCTTCCTCGGGTAGACGAGGAAGTGACGCTTCCTCGTGTTGCTTTCCATTGTGAGCAGACGTGTTCAGTAAACATTTTTATTTTAAAAAGAGCGTGGTTTCGGTTTTCGAACAATTTCGGTTTTCAAACAGCCTTCTGGAACGGATTATGGACGAAAACTGAGGTTTGACTGTATATTATATATATATTGTATATAAAATCGTTTACACATTCTAGAGGCTATTTTAAGTCCAGCACCCTGTGGAGGTGAAACATCATATTTTACTCAGTTACAAACTACATTGGCACACATTGTGCTTTCAGAAGGCTATCAAATGTACAGTATGTACTTCGCGTTCACCGTTCTTGGGTGATTGTACACTCATTCCAAGGTTACTCCAGGTGGGTGTGTCAGAAGTCTGGCTGTAACATTTATTTGTTTATTGACATTTTGAAGGATCCCCATTGTCCCCCGGAAGTCCCATTATGCTCTAATTGGACCATGAAAATATGTTACTTTAGTCAATATGAAGCAGTCATTACTTTCACGTGATTATGATGAGAAACTAGTTGATGGGTCCGTGCCTGACGTTACCCTCAAGACTGTAGTCCAGCAAGTTCCGTTCACTGTGTAGCGGGTACAATCCTGTTCGCAAACACGAAAGTACAGATAACATCGGGCGGCCATGCAAACGATCGCACCAGGAACAGTGGAGCATTTTGTGAATCATTTACAAGTTACCAAGCGGAGACCGTTTCCTCTTCCAAAGCTATCAGTACTTTAAAAGATGAAGACCCAAAAGTGACTGGCGTGAAATCATTCAAGGGGTCCTTCATCTTTCACGCAACGTTTGACTTTTCTGTTTGGATCATCACAACTGATTCAGTATCTTGAGTTTTCAGTCACGGCGGTGAGACAAAATGAGTACATTGTTGCAAACTGTTAAATAAAACAGGTAATAGGTATGCATTAAAGATTTCCTTCAACGCAGAGAGAAGAGAAAAAAAGGGATGATTTATATTTCCTGCTGACCTTGGCAGTCTATTGCTTGTGATGATCGTAATCTCACAGTCACACCATGATACATGGGAATATATTCGCTCATCCATCTTTTTCATGCAGCCATCTATCCCCACGCCTCATCTTGTATCTGCACTCGCATTCAACTTATTCTCGGATTATCTCCATCAGCTTCCCCTTGCACCTGTCAAACAGACGCCCGTCGCTGGTAGCCACATGGACCTTATCTTATCAAGATTGTGGGTGAGTTGGTGAGAGCGGGGAACAGTTTTTTATTTATTAGGGATGGGAGGGAACAGCTGCATCCGCCTTGAAAACTGTGAACCTTTTGTTGCCTAACAATATATGGCAGATCAAATAGTGAGGAACCAACCAGAGGCGGGGGTGGATAGGGCGAGCAGCGATTCAGTCCCCACTAAAACTCTCGTCTGGTGCCTGTTCCCTGTGAGGGCGATAGCTTGGGATCAGGAGTCGCAAAGGGACCAGTCACTCCCCAGTGCTTTTCTTTGACTTGATTAGAACTGTCAGCTCAAGTGTCAGCGGTGAACCTTGAGTCAGTTAAGCACATTTTTACGTAAAATAGAATCCAATATCTGTCAACATTGGATTGGATCAGGAATGTTATCCAGCCCAGGCCAGTACTGGGGGAGTCTAATGGGAATGTATAGTCAAACTTTAAATCAACTATTAAAGTCATCCATCGCATACAGTTGTCGCTGGATGACTACTCTGGCAAAAATGGCCGAAAAAAAAATCCATGTCCAATTTAACCACATAAACAAAATCCTAAATACAATATACGTTTTGTTAATTATTTCCCATTATTGTTCCAAAGGAAGCAACACTTGAGTGCATGACCCACTAGTTCAGTTAGTTTCGCTTTCTCCATTTTTGATGAAACACTGTAAAAACCCTTTTTCTCTTCATATCAATTAACTAAGAAAGACCGAGCATCTTAATTGCTAGTTCCCAAATTATCTCAAGTGCAATTTTGCAGTCCAAATGTTTTAACATTTGCATTGTAATAAGTCCCAAAATATTTTATACGTAGCCTGCGCCACTTTTCCGTATACCGTACTTTGGTTGGGGTCTGCAGTGGTGCAGCTCAATTCAGTATGCTTTCCGTTGGGGTCATGAAGTACAGTCTGGTTCAATTCAGTGCATCGTGTGTTTCAGCGTTTCTATCCAACCAGTGGTGAGTCAACTTTCATTCAGTTACACTATAGTCACCCCAAGTAGTATGCAGTACTGTATTTTTTAAACGGACTTCATGAAAACACTCAACTCAACTGTATTTATAGAGCACTTTCAAACACTTGCTGCATACAAAGTGCTGTCCATGGAAAACACAGCAAATATTCTCTAATAATGAGAAAGTAGTACACCAGTAGCTATAAAGAACAAAGAAGAAAACGACAGGATAAATAAAAGTCACATCCCATTGCTGTATTTTAAACATTTCAATGGACAGCAACAAAATGCCGAACATAGCTATTAAAGAGACGTATTAAAAAAAACAAATCTAATATGATTACAACAGGGGCGGCCGGGTGATCGAGTGGTTAGCGCGTCAACCTCACAGTACAGAGGTTCTGGGTTCGATCCCGGCTGCGGTCTCCTTGTGTGGAGTTTGCATGTTCTTCCCGTGCCTGCGTGGGTTTTCTCCGGGTACTCTGGTTTCCTCCCACATTCCAAAAACATGCATGGCAGGCTGATTGAACACTCTAAATTGTCCCGAGATGGGAGTGTGAGCACGGATAGTTGTTCGTCTCTATGTGCCTTGCGATTGTCTGGCAACCGGTTCAGGGTGTCCCCCGCCTACTGCCCGAAGACGGTTGGGATAGGCTCCAGCACCCCCCGTGACCCTTGTGAGGATAAAGCGGATCAGAAAATGGATGGATGGATGATTCGAACAGAGATAAGAATATGGCGTTTTTGTAGCTTTTTTTCTTTTTCCTCTTTGGCCAGTGACAAGCAACCAATGATGTCACACTCCCACCTGCACAATGAATCCGCACCGTACTGTAGTGTTCCAAGACTATGAACAACTCATGTTTTAACAGCCTCCAAGTGAAACTATTGTCCAAACTTAGTGATGATAAAAGTTCTGAAGTCAAGGACCATTCGTACTCCTTCAATCTTTTGGGAGGAGACTTTCTCATAATCACATTCCATTAGAGCTGTTTGAAGCCTCTCAGCTGTGAAATTCAATCTACAAAACATCTAAAACACCATAAATTGCTGATTATAAGGCGCGCTTCATTAATGGCAAAAAAGAAGATTTCATAATTGCCGCCGCCGCTGCCGTAACTACAGAGTAAGAGTGTTTAGTATCACATCAACAGGCCACGATAATGAGTAAGCAGGCTTCCCACATCATGGCAACTGATGAGGAAAGCCTAATTGGTTGACTTTTCCATGCCTAATGGATGATTCTCTTAATTAAAAAGATACTGTAGCAAATGTTGGGAATCAGATAGTGCTTCAAGTAAATGCAGTTAATCAAATGTACGCGAGTGCACAGTTCCAGGAAAGCCCCAAATGAGATTGCTTGATATGATTGGCTCCAGTATTTATTATTAAGCGCCTTTGGTTAACAAAACAGACCAGGTCTTATCTTCAAACTGCGAGGAAATTTCTCTTTTTTTTTTTTCATGAACTGTGATGCATATGAAACAAGTCTTCAAAACAAGGCTTTAAAAACTTACCCAGTCAGGGTGCCTTTGAGGATATTTAATTAAAATCTAATCCTGCATTCATTAAGGCTCACATAAATTAAGCTGTCATTCATAAGATTTATGGATTCTCATTTGCATATTGCATACAATTCATCAATTACTCAAGTATGAAAGGAGCGCATTTCCCTTGGAGCTGCCTGCTAGCCTGCCAACATTTGAAATGAGAGAAAGAGCACGACTGTCAGGCATTCACGGCAAACTTTTTTTTTTCCCCCCTCCTCACAATGTCTGCAGCGCTGATTAATCTCATTTCCTGAGCATCCCTTACAAGAAACGTACACAGCGAAGCTAGACTTTTCAACTTTTTCAATTATTTCCCCTGTCCTCTCCGAGGAACTCTGAAAAGCAGGACACGGGCTACTCATGCAGACTGGAGGCTACTTGTGTCTTTATGTATAAAACATGTCCTTTTTGCCAGCGTAATCATAAATTAGAGCGCGAGAGGCTGATGGAGAGGAAATGTCGTAATTTTATTACGGATCCCATCAGGCAAATATTCCATGTGCTATAACAGCATATTTCCCATCATGTTTCAGGGCAGGGGTGGGGTGGGGTGGGGGGGGGGGGGGTGGTAACATCCGGCAGGCATTCTGACGGAGGCAACAAAGACTAGAGCAGGTGGGGGCGGTAGGAGGTTCAAGGTATGATCAGGCGCCATCTGACTAAGGTTGCTTTTGTACTTTTGACAGTAACTGTGGAATACTTAATCGAATCGAGGTTTCAATGGCTGAAAGGAAGGGGGGGGGTCAATTACACAAAGTTCACTTGCATCTACAAAATGTATGAAAGCGCTACTAAGCCCATCAGAAGGCTGAACAAACAATAGCAACTGCATCGGTTGTCTGAGAAATTATTTAATCGGGTTATCGGGAAAAACTCGAGAGTAATAGTGAGCATTAAATTGTACGTTTGCTACAAGCTTTGAAATTCTGACAGATTTCTAAAAAGCACATTTTGGAATGAATTCACCAAAATGCACTGACAATATTCAAACAATACTTGCATAAAAAAATAATTATAATAAAAGAGAAAAACTATTTTGCTGCATACTGATTGGGAGCTGAGCACATTCCTTTAATAGGTAAGGGACATTTTAGACAGTTATATAGTGGACTGATTCTTACCAAGGTTATCGTACTAAACGTTTTAGTTAGCAAAGTAAAATACAAATGAAAATGATGGAAAAAAAAAAGAAAATTAACTGAAACAAAATCTTACATGACAAAAAAAGGAGTAAAACTGCAAAAATGTCTGTTGGTTTCATCTTAATATGATGAATTAATAACATGAGCTTTCGGGGTTCATTTTAAATATATTTATTTTAGTTATGCTGTAAGTCCGTAAAGAAGAAGGACCGTCAAAATTGCTGTTTGAAAATAGTAGTTAATTTTACTTCATTACATAATACATAGTGACCTCTTTTTCTTATCTTGCACTAGACAAATACCCCTTATATTAAAAACATTTTTAAAATGAAGCATTTTTGAACAAATAACCTGCTCTAAAAAGGAATGAAAGCTAACTGAATAAAAAAAACCATAAGTCAAAACAAAATAAAAACAAAATATAATGAAATATCCAAAACTACTAGAACCATTCTAACTACTGAGGATACTTTTTAAAGTACCTTAATACTGTCTAAATGAGTGAAAGGAGTGTTCCAGTGATAAACCCCGGGGCGATATGGTGAAGTCCACATGCATACAAAAAAAAAAAAAACAACCAAGGAAAAATGTATATCTTATATCTCCACATTAAAATTTACCTTTAGTCAAGTGCCATCAAGGCAATGAAAAAACCTGATATATTTCTAAAATGCCCACTTTAAAAAAACATGGCATATATTTATAAAGAGCTCATTATTAGCAGTAATAAAACTCTAGTTTCAAAATCACATTTTAATCATCTAAATATAGCAAAGACTATCCAAACCAGATCTAAAAGTATGACGAAACAAAAGGTACAGCATCTTTCACATCGAGCTTGGGAGCCGAGCACTCCCTAAAGTTTCCATCCTGAGAGGGCAGCCGTGAAACAAAAGCGCGGGGGAGCACCTCAGTGCTAAACACATAAAAAAAAAAAAGTCCTTATTTGGATGCGAGGCTATGGGAATCGCAGCGAGGAGCGGGTACTTAAAGCCAGCCGAGCGTGAACGAATCTCAGATAAAAGGTCAGGCCCGAAAAACAAACAGGCCACTTGCCAGGACGAATGGAATTAATTGACTCATTAATATGCATGGCTAATAAAGCTGGAAATCCTAAAACAAAAATCATTGTCAAGCATTTCCTTTTAATGGCTCTTATTTTCAGCTTGAGAAGAGCGAGTCTACAGGGCGCATCAATCTTTAAAGGGGGGTGTTTTTCGGGGGGCGTCTCTCGGAGTCACCTCGCTGTTGTATGCTCATGTCCTCCCCGGCAGACAAAGGCGGAGTTCTTCTGCTGCGGGGATTAATTGAGAATTAATCCCGCTTTCTGGCAGCGGAGCAGACCGGCAGTTAGAAGTGAAAGTCATCCTGAAGGGTAGTTAATTGGTTCCCCCCATAGCAAGAAGCTTTGGAGAAGAGAAATCAAGCTGCATTTTCACCGGCGTCAAAATTGTCGCGGAGAGTGACTTCACATGGAGTACAACGGTTAAAAGCTTTCATTTTCATTCTGTCGGTGCGGTGACAGTTAAAAAAAAACGCCCGAGAACCACAGCAGTACCGGGACTCGAGCGTCTCGGGGCTCTAAATTCTTGACAAAGTGATAAAAGTCGTGAAAAAAATCAAGGTGAGAGCACCATGGATAGTAACTCGGCCTCACATTTGTTAGAATAGCAGCATACTATTATTTTTGTAATGTGAATATAGCGTTTACTGTGGAGCAGAATTGAGATGATTGAATATTGATATGTGCCTTTTGATTTTTTGTTTTTTTTCCCCACAGATCGAGTCAACCACATGGACAACCATAAAACTTGATACAGAGCCTTTATTCACCTCGATATGTTTTAAGTTTTGGAAACCTCAATTTCCCTGGATAACGCTTATCACTGACCCATCTTAACCATACCTCAATCCATCCATTTCCTTTTTATCACTTATCCCCTTCAGTGATTTCCGCTGACTGGGAGAGGCAGACACAACATTGGTATGGTGGTGAACAAGTGCCGAGCTTTATCCACAGCATTTATTTACTTGGGTTACTTTTGGAAATGTGACAAAGCAAAACAAAATCCCTTTAACCTCCCTGAATAACACGCGTTGTCTGGGGCCTTTAAATGTTTTCCCCGTGCTTGGGTGTTTTTTCTCCGGATATTTTTATACTGTTTAACGAAGATAAAGTGCCCATTCATCTTTGTCGATGTATTATGTAATCCTCACCAGGCAACCAGTCCACCTGCGATAGGCCTCAACTCACGCGTCACCCTTAATGGAATAAGTGATATTAAAAAAAATGAATGAATGAATGGAAAACGTTTCTGTTTTTACAAAGCTTGTAAAAGTGGATAATAATTTGGTTTTATGTTCATGGATTGACATAAATTCAGCGTTCCTGATAGCACAGTGATGAGCGTAAAATGGTGGCAATGCAACAAATCCCCTCCTGACTATTTCCTCGTGAAAGGTTTTAAGAGGGCAGGAGCAGCCACACACAAACTCAAGTTGAAGCTAAACAGGAAGACCGTGGTGATTAGCATTAATTGCACTGAGGATTGAGATCCTGTGTGAAACAGTCAACAAAAATTATCTTCTGTTTATTCCCACCCCCCCCCCTCTCTGATTTTCCCAATAATTAATGAAAAGTAAATACAGAGGAGGAGTCCAAAAGCGATCTGGGGGAGGGAAAAGAAATATTTACACAAACTTGAGTGTGCTCTCAGTTTGTATACATGCAAAAAGGTTAGGGATCGGGCCTGTTTCTCACTTGTAGGACACCCCCCCCCCCCCCCCCCCCACTGCTGGGAGAGTGTTTATTCTCCAACGCGAGCCATGATCAATTTGACCAGCTGTGCTTTAAATACAACAAGAAGAGCCTGGAAGAGGCATGAATGGAAGGAGAGGGAACTTCTGAGAAGAGCCCCCCCCTTTACACCCCCCTCCTCCTTGCTTTCTTTTAGTTCAAAGCTTGCGCATTCCCAGACGAGCATTTGTACCCAGTTAAAGACAAATCAAAGCGCCTCCTCCGCAAGACACGGAAGACTTGGATTCCGTCTGTGTACATGCTTGTGATCTTTTTTGCGGAAGACTGCTTGAGCAAAGAACAGGAAATAACAGGCGCTCCAAATTGAGCTGAACTTTGAATGTCGGATTTACTTAAACTGTTATCGACCGCCTGTCACTAAATAACTCTATTTGGGCGAGCTACTGCATTCCTCCACCCTTGACAATTCGCTTTAGAGGTCTCCATGTCAACAGTCACACGTTCCAACGCACAATCATTGCTGTACGATTCCTGCCAACCCAGAAGTCGTCGGTCTAACTTGTAACTTCTCGTTAATGCCAAAACATACAAAGTTGAGTATTTTGCTATCGTTATTTCACTTTGGTATGGCTATAAAGCTAATGTCCTGTTACAGTGGATATCAAAAGTTTTTTTTTCTGATATAATAAGTTGAAATCTGTCACATTTAGACATTTAATAGAAGTCACTACACACCAGCACGTTTAAAGCGGCTCTTTTTAAACCCAAATAAAATTCGGCTGTTCTAGTAGGCTTCTCCTGATATTTTTTTTTCTTCTTTCAAGCAAAAGTCTCCAGATTTTGTGCCAATGCTGACTGCGAGATCAAACTGTTCATGATTCACTCCACCTTGAACCTGGTTGTAGTTCTGCTGAAACAAACAAAAAAACAGCACTAAAAGCTTGATGCTGCCACCACCATGTTTTACTCTAGGTACAGAACGGTGGATTTTTTTGGGGGGCTGGGGGGTGATGAACAGTTAGTTTGGTGATGAATCGTGCTGTGTCTGAGCATGCGGAAACATACAGGTACCTTTCGAAATTACGGCTTAAAAGTTCTTGGTTTCATCATTTACCGACATGGGTCTGGAAGATTTTGTCATGGTCGATGACATGTTGCTTGATTCTATCCGGATATACCGTTTCCTGTAGTTTTCTGTGCCTGCATTCTATTGGAAAGCAATGATATGCACATAGGGAGTAAGACAAAGATAGAAGATTTAAGAAGATCCTTGTTTTGTTTTTTTTTTGTTTTTAATCCTCAAAAAAGTATTTTTGTTGACTAAAAAGCAAATCATAATATTTGGAGACTCCTACATTGCAATTGTTTTTGACCGGATGAAAACAAGAACTCATTAAAAAGTTGGACACAGATGGTTTTTATGAGACGGCAACTACAGTATCTGCAAAATTGAGAGTGGGGCACTTGTGCATTGTTAGTTTATATCCCTTTATGTAAGAGTTGCACTTTATTGCATTGCTACGATGTTATGGCATTCCCAGAGCTGACGCAGCTTTCACCATCCCTTCTACCGTACTGAATCGCTTGGCTGTGCAAATATCGGATTCCCTAAAATCCCCATGTGTGTGACAATTGTTATCGACTAGCCTGTCACACCTAGCGCAAATAACTCCATTGGGGTGATCTACTGCATTCCTCAAGACTTCAGGAATTCTCTTTATGAAAAAAAAAACCCAACCCTCAATTCACAAATGGCAGAGAGCAAATAGGCCTACTCAGCAGTGTCGAAGCACAGCCCGCCGGTGTCCTCTTATGTGACGATATAATTCTTAATGTAAACCACAAGAACGCATAAATCTTACCCCCAGCGAGCGTCACCTCTCCAGAATTCCTCGTGATGAATTGTTTGCTACATCTCGCAGACTAAAACCCTTCAACCTCTTCAAAGCCGGGTTTCTAATAACGCGCAGGTGCTTCTGCGAGGTGACAGCATGATGAATATCACAACAGACAGCTCCAATATGGAACAATTTTACCAGATCGATATCGCTCTCTGTAATATCAGAGAAAAGGAGCTGATATTAGTGCAGAAAGTGTATTACAGATGGGCTCCATTTCTCCTTCCCCTTGCACTCCCAATGAACCTGCGCTATATTTCATCCATGTCAAACGGCGCTTTACACACTCGCAAACTAATCATAGCACGAGAGCATCTGTTTAAGAATTATCCATATGCGTGTGCGTGTCTGTGTGTGTGTGAGAGAGAGAGAGAGAGAGGCAGCCATAACCGGATTCAATGTGGGAATGGACTTGAAAATAAACTGAGAACCGCAAGCGTGGAGGACACAGACGATTATTCCTGGTGAGAACAAAATATTTTGTCACGTTCTAATAAAAGACGTCGCTTTGAGGCAGATGTTCCCATGCAACCGAAACGGTTACGTGCATGACAAATGTCACTGCTCTTGTTGATTAGAAATGTCTTTGAGGTACATCGAAAAATTTCAAATGGACAACTTGGCATTTGTGTTTACTGGCGATAAGGCACATTTTGACTACGGCAGGCAATGATATTTTAATATTTAGGATAATGGACGGATGGATATAAATGGTCGTTGATGACAACAAGATCCCCGTGAGGCATCCTGTTTATTTGAATTTTCTCTTCATTTGTTAGATACGGGCTCAAGCTTTTAATTGGACTGTTGCATAAAATGATAATATATTGTCATACAAAATAAAAATGATAATTGTAATTACAGTTCAAATACGACCCGATGGCTGCTTTCAGAGAAGTGTCTGCCTAACAACAGCAAAAAAGCAATCAAAGACCAAAGTGCTTGCTAATAGTTACTAATACTCCAATAATCATTTCACGATATTGGTTGTTTGCTCTAATGTACAGGATTACAGTTGATTCATATGTTGGTTTTTGCGTTTACAAGCAGAATCTTTGTTTTTGTTAATGGCAGGTTTGTTGGCTGCTAGATTTGAAAATGTCCAACGTGTAAACTTTGAATACGAAAACAATTAAGAACGTATTGCAGGTTAACACTACTTTCATATTTATGGTGGCCGTCTGATTCCCTCGACTGCACTTTTATGACACAGTATTTTCATTTGGAGTCCTGAGGTGTAAAATGATTTTAAAAAAAAAGCACTCACACAGCACATCTCAAGGCAAATCATGATGAATATGAGAATTAATTGTGTATATTTAGTATATTGAACTGTCAAATCTGTTTCAACTGACTCGTGTGCCTTTTTCTTGGCTTGATGAATGAATGAGACGTGTTTCAACTCGCTATTAGAAGTGGTATGCAAATGTCTGCATGCAGGTGTCATTAGACGTCCAAGTTTAATTTGGAGCAAATTGCAGTGCCGGGGATCCATCACAAACATTTATTGAGCCTCAAATGAATAAATCAATCACAAACTCTCGCCGACAAATGAACCGACACGTTTCTCTTTGTCCAACACAGCGGTCAAGTAATGCAAATCGCAAGGAAAATGCAAGGTGACACCTTCCACTTGGGCTGATGACGGAAAGACTCCCAAATCCAAACATCACTAAAATGCTTAATATAGGCCCTTTCTCTCTGGAGGGCCGTGGCCGAGGGCCCCTCTGCTGTCAGACGCAATTGGTCCTTTTGGTGAGTGCTCAAGGTTCGTTGAGGACTATTAATGGAACACGGAATCCCTCGTGCGGGGGAACTTGTCAGTCTTTCATTAGAAGCTGATAAACATATACTACGGACGTGTCAAACTGTGTGTGGAGAGGAGGAGGTGGGGCAGGATTTGGAATTGCTGTATGAGCCATCCTGTAGTCTAGTCTGCCTATCGTAAGTAGTTAGAAAAAGGAAAATATTTACTTTTGCCCTAACATGCTGAAAGAGATCGACAAAGCAAACGGCTAAGGCTGTCATTTTTTTATGCCAAGCCTCTAGCTGGCCGCACAAATGTGACTTTTTGGAAGTCTAGTTATTATATCTTTAGTTTGTCCTGTCAAATGAAAAACAGAGAGGGAGAAATTAGTGAGCGTTTTTGTCCTGATGTGAAAATAAATGCTTTCCATGCGTTTTTCTTTGATACAAAAGTCATTTTGAAAAATGGTCATATATAAACTAAACTAATTTCATTTTTCATGGAAGGAATATTTTGAGATTATGTACATCATTTGATCTGAAAACTAATATTTTTGGGATGGATAAAACAAAAAATGTCCGGAAAAAGTGTGACATACAATGTTTTCGATTATAGCCAGCATTATAGTTCACATCAATTTGCTATGCATTTTTTGAATTTGTGTTGTTTTGTTTTGAATCTTCCAATGTTATCTTCTGTTTAATTTTCATCAGGTTATACAGTATCTATCACGTTAAAATAACACACTACCTATATATGAGGTGTGCCAGAAAAGTTTTCCCCTTCGAAGTAATTCACATGGAGTCGAACGAACTTTCCCATCCTTCTCAGTCACACCTTCATGTACTCCTGGAAATATTCTTTCCAAATCCAACAGAGATCTGTTGTCAGAGCCCATAATGAAAAGGAAAACTTTCAGTTTGGATTTCAAATACATCTTTTGTGACACTAGTACAGTAGTGTTTTCAGCACAAAATAACACAAGTTGGCAACGTAAGATGGCTGCCCTCTGGTTTCAGCCACGAGGGCCCAGTTGAGTCCATTCATTTACAATGTAAGCAAAGTGCCTCAGGTAATGACCAATTGTGGGCGTGAGCCTAGTAATAGTTTGTAAATTTATCTACAGTACTGCAATTGGAAAACATGGTTAATGTTTCTACATTTCATGTCTTTAAACCAAATTGAAATGAATGGTGATGAATATGCAGATGATTGTTAGCATTTCCCCACCAGCAGTGGGACAAAATTACAGGACTAATGTAAGAAATGCTGATTTACTTTGAAGTCATTGCCAAGACCAAAAAAAAAAAAAAGAAAAAGCTATGTTGAACACGCAATCTTCATTAGATGTAAAGAAAAGTTTGCCGTGGTGGACGTCTAGCAAGATAAGTCGCTTTGGATCATCTATTGTTCGCTAACAGCAGTTGGGGCCCGAACATATAAGAAAAGAAATGCGTCGTATTCAATTAAAGTTATTTCCCGACACTATAGAAGAAACAGGCCCACAGCTGGGACTCTGGGTCGAGTTCACAAAGTCCTTTTGATCATTTGGCTACAGTTTGAGAGTAGTTTGGAGTCCCATGGAGTATGTGGCCAAGCCAATCTTACTATGATAATTGGGATACATCAACTTCACATGCCGCTAATGGAGCGAGATTGCGCTGATCAAGAGCACATCTTCCACTTTTGAAAGCAGACGCTACGCGAAACGTCCTGGTCGCCTTCCCAGTAGGCAGCGCTCTTCAAATAGGGCGCTGGGAGCAACGGTTAGCTTTGAAGAAAAGCGGTCAAGTTACGTCTATGTCTTCCCGCGAGTGTCTAATTGGTAACCGTGACCATTAATGAAGTTAATCTTTTTTTTCCTATCTTTTATGCACACTCTCTTCAAGCACAGGGAAATATCACAGGTCAAATAATTAAAAACGTGTCAGGTGAAAGTCCAGCACGCTTTCTCGCACTGTATGTTCTCACATTGGCCGCTTTGTTCGTCCTATTAACCTCCTTGCCGCCGGCCTCGCCTTTAAATGAAATCTGTAGCCCTTTACACGCCAAATTAAAACTGCCCTCCCTCCAGCGCTTTTAATTATTCTTCTTCGTCTTCTTCCGGAGAAACTTTTGTCTTTCTTCCTGCTCTCGCTCTTTTGCACTCCCACTCGCCGGCCAGCCAGGCCTGTCACGCTCCACTCCTCCCTCCCTTCCTCCCACCCCACATTTATTTTTTTTTTGGTGCTCTGTAATCTTTCCCTTTTCTCTTCTCTTTCTTCAGGTCTGTTTAATTCTCACCTTGCTCTGCCCTTGTCATCAAGCCGCTCAAGCACAAAGCCAGGAGCAAGGGAGTGTTTACTCATTTCCCCACTACATTACCCTTCCTATTAATCACGCCATGGAAACTTCTGAACACTGAAACATTTCTGTGGCCTTCGTGCCCCTCCTCATCTATCGACTGGCAGGGGCCAACTTTAAATAAAGCATAGATGTAGGAGATATCAGAGATAATTGTACACAGAGCTCACAATTTTATTCGGACCATGTTCAAATTGGGCGCGTGGACATCCAGCACTTGAAATGCCAACATGGCAAAAAAAGGCCAACGTCGATGCTTTCTGTTCATTCCTCCCAACACTAAAAATAGGATTTCCTTCAAGCAATTATTGGTATGTGTTATATTACTGCAAAATGGCTTCATTTGAGTACTTTGTTAGTTGGTTAAATACTATGATTTTATTAAAAAAAAATTCTAAACTTTTCCCCAAGTATTATGACTTCTTTTTTTGGTGCAGTTTTTTTCTTTAATTACTTTTTAACCAATAATGTTCTTTATTGTAATAAAAGTAGAACTTAAATTTCAAATTCTGACTTCCGGTAAAATTCTTTTTTTCTCTTAATATTACAAATTCATTTTCATAAAGTGGCAACGTTTTGTGGAGAGTTATTCATTTTTTCGAGGAAAAGGTCAACTTTTATCCAATTACAGGATAGAGTGGGTATCGATTCGCTTGAAAAGAAAAAAAAAGTTTTCTAGTAAGGAACAAATTGTCAGAAGCTGCCGTGAAGGATTCATTTGAAATTAAATAACACAGCAACAAGCGTCCTTTTGTTTTCTCTGTTGCCCTGATTGCCACATTATCGCTTGAAACCGCAGCATTTCTGGTGATTCGGCTCACCCGCTTTTGCCGTAAATTTGCCTTCTGTATATGTGTGGGGGAGGCTGTATTAAAAGAAAAGAAGAAAAAAAAGAAAAAAAAACAAGGGCTCCTTAAATATTAGGAGGGGATGTTTGAGGAGATGGATGGCCGCGGGCAAGTGCCGAGATTCCCAACCCGTGTGCCGTGAGAACTCTAACGGTGTGAAATTATCAAATGTCACCTAATTGGCGAGAACATTATTTATAAATCACAAATAATGTATCTTTGTCCCTCTATCTATGCCAACAACTTATGACAGAAAGAACAAGTAAATGATCTTATATTAGGTTGGAAACCTCTTTTTGTCACAATTTTCTTTGGTGGTGTGTCGTGTCATTTTTTTCATATGTAATAAAATATGTGTCTTGACTCAATAAAGGTTGGGAATAACTGGGCTAGTGGGCCGACCAGGATTTTAGTGGGCATGGGGCAGGACGGGGGTTGGGGTGGGCTTGTTTGGGGAAACACATGCTCTTAATGAGGCTGTATGGACATAAGCGACATAATCATTAGCGACCCGTTGGTGGATTTTACTTCCGTTTTTACCACTTTCCCAATTAAAGTTGTACTGGAAGTCCGTAGGCGACGCGGCTGTATATACGGCAAAGAGAAAGAAGACCTAAAATATTTGAAATGCAAATCCACGGGCAATGTAAATAGTTTGGAGAGTTTAGTCTGCGAACAATGCCCCCATTATGCGACAAATGCAACAGAGGCAGCCTGTACGGGACCGCTGGTGTCGGTAGGGGCGGAGTGGGGAGGGGAGCGGGGGCGGGGGGGGGGGGGGGGGTCTTGCGGAAGGGAGTGGGGGGATGATCCAACACAATGTGGCCCTTCTCCTGAAGCAACTTGTTATCAGGCACAGCCCCCACTGCTCAACCCCATTCAATCTGCATTTAAATACATTTCAGTCCACTCGCTCATTTGCATTCATTTCTGCCATTATATTTGAAAATGGCCAAATGTCTGCCCACCACAATGTTGGAGCCCATCACCGGGATAGAGACGGGGGTAGTTGTGGGGGACGTGCGCCCACACCTGATGCCAATTTAGTCCTGCTTGGATCTTTTCAGCGCTCTTTGCCATCCTCTTCAATTGGATGTGCTTGTGCTGACAAAATTGTTTTGCTCCTTGTGTGTGTTTTTTTTCCCTCCTTCACCCTCTCCTCACTTTTCCCTCCCTCCCTTTTTTTGCCGTGTTTGTCTGGGTGTCTGTTGGGGAGCCATGGGAAAAGCAGAGGCAAACGATTCTCAGTGGCTTCTGATTTCCACTATTTGTTCAGCATTAGGCCCCACTTATCTTACCCCCCCCCCAAAAAAAAGAAAAAGCAACACGCGGAGGGAAAGTGACAAACTCACTAATGGGTCCTTATTGTAAAGCGCAAAGATATGCATTCAAACACTACAACTCCCTCTTAATTTTTTTCTCCACTGCTGGCCCTTCCTTCGATCTGTCGCTCGCTATCTGGCCGCATACTCGCGCACAGACGCCTCAGTCAATTACCGCTGCTAATCTGTGACGGAAGGGTAAATATTTCATTACCTTTTCCAAATAAACACTTGCTCTGAGGAGCCCCTCAAGTGTCATCTATCCTGCGGAAGGTACAGCTGACAAGTGGCTCCAGTTTGTCACTGATTGTTGGCTTGTTTGTAGGAGAGTGGCTCTGTGCAAACCGAATTCAGTGAAACACGTTGAACCCATTTCTAAAAGAAAAAACTTTTAAAAAAGTGCTTCTTGGATGTACAGTCTAGTGATAGACCACTGTGTTTATTTCAGGGCCAGCACCAAAACCGATATTTGGAGCCGATATTCACACAGAAAATCAGATTGGTTTTAAAATTTGAACAAAAAGTGCAGGGAGTATCCTGGGTCATTAGCATGTCTTGAGTTTAACCAAAACTAGTACAGAGCTCTCAAAAAACGTTTTTATTTTCCACGCCTTCAAACTTTGCAAACATGTTTAGCTTACACTCTTGGGGTGGCTCTATTTTTGTGGCCAGTGCAAGTTTATCTTGATGCACGGTCTAAAACTGTGTAGGGATGGGCTAGACTTGTTTTGGTGAGTTTTGCAGACGAACGCAGCTTGGTGCATTTAAAAACTGAGGCTCTGCACCATTGTGGGTGTGAACAAAATGGACTGGATTCATCGTCAGTGGAAGTGGCTCCTCTTATTCAATTTAGTATTTTAAGCTTGAAGAAATTGATTTCCTTGTCCACGTGTGAGGTTGAAATGCACAAACTATGTTCATAAGGACCAAGCAGATATTCACGAGCAGATGATGTAAAATCAAGGAGAATCACAAAGTGATATGGGGCACTGGAGGATTGCCTTACACCACGATGGTTTGAGTCCGTGATCTTTTGTCTGAACTTGATACTGCATTAACATCAAAATTCAGGCTGTGAGTCAGATGTGGTGCTGATCAACATTTTGAATGTTTTGGCCTTTGGGGAGCTCTGACTACAATCAGGCTTATTCATGTCACCAACAAATGTTACCAATCACTTTATATTCACCATCATTAACACGAACAACTCGAACAGCACTTTCTGCTTGAAAACACAGCTCTTTTGGCACACTCGTCCCCCGCTACATGCTAACTTAAGCGGAGCTGGGTGATAAAATAATGCGCAGAGCAGGCGAGAGGGGAGGGCGATGGCGGCGTGAGGAAAAGAGGACGGGTGGGGGGTTGACTGAGATCCCAGTGTCTACTGCTCATTAATCACTGCAGCTTCTTTGACCTTTCATTTGCCAAGGGCGCAAAGAGGGGAGGAGGCGGTAAAGAGGAGGAGGGCGGCCACTAAAAGCTGTCTGGGTTTAAAAGAAAAAAAAAAAAAAAAGGCAAGAGCGGTGCGATGACCAAGCGGCGGAGATACACTCTCCGGTCACCACAACACCTTCTTAATGAAGAGTGAAATTAATCAGCTTCACGGACTGTTGGATGGATCCGACACTTCCTGGCCCTGGAGGAGGTATCAGCTGCTGCGCTCCGCTGGCCAAGCACGATAAACAGCGACAGCCTAGCCCCCCCTTTGCCTTACCCCTGCATTCGTTTACACGTTATTAAAAGAATTACGAAGATGCTTTCACACCAGCTCGGCCTCTGGGAAGACAGTGCAGGAAACAGCAAGGGGGTGCGACTTTAGCGCCAGCTATATTTTTAGCGTGCTCGGATTGCCAGTGGCATCATAGTGAGGAATAAGTGTGTGTGTGTGTGTGTGTGTGTGTGAGCACCTGTGTGTATGCATGAGGGCATGCTTGTGTGCAACAGAGCTAACGTGGGAATGTTAGTAAGAATACCCAGAATAGCTTCAAGTAGGAGGACCTTTACCAAGGCCCAAAAATCCAAATTTGGATCAGCATCATGTTGTTCACCTTCAGAGGCTCGAGGAAGGAGGGCATATTTAAAATGTCTTTTTCCCAGCACTTTGGTCTTCCTAACATATGAAACATAAACTGGTTTAGGGGCACGGAAAATGGACTCTGTGTTTCAAATCCACCTTTACTTGAGGGATCAGCAACTCTTGCATAAATGTTGCTTTTTCTTTTGCCATTCAGTTGCATGCATTATTCTTGAAGAGACTGATGAGAAAAAACGCCCTATCTTGCAATGTTAACAATGTAATCGGCTTTTTTTTTTCATATTGCAGCTAATTAACAAACAAACAAAGAATATGATAACGTCCTGTGTGGAGGTAACACCTTGAACAAGAGATAAAATAAGTGATGACACAGACACTCAAATGATGCAAAGCAAGGTTAGAGCGCAGCATCAACTAGTTATTAATATACATTTCATCATTTTTTTTTTCATTTCTTTCCAACCCCGACTGATGTTCAAGGTTAATCTAATCAGCCTGAACACGCGTACGAAGAGCCTGCTCCACTTTTAATTGGCTATTTTTACGGCCTCAGCACCGCTGTCAGTCCAAACCAAGAGGGGATATCTCACAACAAGTGTGACATGTGGAACGTCTGGGGGGAAGAGTTATAAATATGTGACAAAAGTATGTGCATTATTCACGCCATTATTTCCCCGTGACTGCGGGGCGAAGTCTGGAGATTTCTAATCATTAACATTCCAAATGACAGATGTTAGAGCGGTCAAAGCTGGGAATCCTGTTTGGAGAATTTGAAAGGTTGATTCAACACGTTGTCGCCTTTCAGTGCCTGATTCATAAAAGCGAGAGATTACATTGTGTCTAAGACTTCCTGGATCCAATTACGCCATTGATGATATCGATCGAGACTTTGAGAATGTGCTCCCCTCTTCAACGTCCTTTTATATCGGAACGAATGTTCCATTTGGCATCACGGCACTATTTGGAGATGAAGGGCTTATTAATGGCATGCCTACTTCCTGCTAAGAGTTCCGCTGGGAATTACACGCTGCGGACCGTGTTGTTATTTGTCCTCAAAAGGAATGACTGCCACTCCGGAGCGCTGCTTTATATATCAGACCTATTTAAGGTTCTGGAAGGACGAGAGGCTCTGTTAAGGTCGGAGAAAGTTGGGACTACAACCGGTCCGGAGTGGAAAACACCACCTACTCAAGCTTGACATCTGTACAAAAACAAAAATAATCTGCTGTCAGCGGAATGTTCAGCGACTGCTATCACCCGCGCCGCGATAAAAGACCCGGAGGGGAGGCAGGGCTGCGTTTCTGTGGATCGGAATGCATGCTAATTGCTGTCGGAGCTATGCGGCCAGCCTTACGATTCTTGCGCGTTGCACTGCAGAAAAAAAAAAACCCCTAAAACTAAAAAAACAACAAATGAAGAGTGTTGAATGGCTGTAATGCGGGACCATACATTTCATTAATGAGGTCAGCAGTGCTGCCGCTCTGCATTAATGCCACGTGGCGAAATTCTCCCTCAGTATAATATGTCGCACTGGAATACACAGTTTTTCTTTTTACAGGTTTTCTTACTGGATATGATGTCGCTCCGCTTGTGATTCAAAAGGCATGTAAAAGAGTAGGCAAAAACACTAGTGGAAAAAGTATGTATAAATGTACTTCTTTACATCGAAAAATTTTATCCAAGACGAGACTGGAGGCACAAATAAACCGGAGTGCAACAGCAAAATGGAGCCTGCAAAGTGTAATACTGTACTGCAGCAGGCAGAGCTAAAGGGCAGCAATAGTGAGAGCTAATGTCAGCATATGTGTTAATTTTGGCATGTTTAGCCAGGTATCGTGAGGAACCTACTCGATCAATGAGCAAAAAGCAGTGGTTGAGCTAGATGTTAGTGTCACACTTGGAACCCCAGGAATTTTGCCTCTGCAAAGCATGAGTAGCAAGTACAATCGCATTGATCCAAGTAGAAACTTTTAAAAATCAGAATTAAAACATGCAAATGGGCAAAAATATGTTCATTAAAAAAAACACAGCATACTTGACCCCAGGGCCTCTATTTTCATGAACAGTGTAAATCTTGCAATTACTCTTTGAGGAGGTGAGTAAGACCTATGTTATTTGGCAGATGAGTGCAGACTGGCAGGCCTCAGAGAGGGAGGACTGCACCGCAATGGGAGAGGTCAACGCCGACTTCCATCATGGCCAATCAAAGTCTCGACATGGTGGAGCGCACATCTCCGTACTGCCCCACCCCTCCACTGCCCACAGAATCGTTATGCAGGCCAGCGGAATGATTTAAAAAAAAAATTTACTCATGATGATTATTGAATGATAATACAGTCGCGTTAGGCCAGCTGTCGACCCTTCTAAGAAATCTCTACCACAAAATTGTCACTTTGCCAGGTTCATCTCGAACGACTTAGGCTGCGCTGGCACGCCCAGCTCGGCGGAGCAAGGTCTGTCAATTTGGAAAACATGCTGCGAGTCTTGCACCCGTACGGAAATCAGGATCTGCCGGCACTTCGAGTCCACCGCAAATTGAGCACTACACGTCACTCCCTTTCAAAATATTTTCTTTGAAAATTAAAATCCAAAATCCGAAAAACGATTTAACCATGGGAACTAATTAAAATACAACAATTTGAAACAATAATATAATGTGTGTGTGTGTGTGTGTGTGTAATGAAGTGTAAAATGTAATAGATATAAATAAATATGAATACAAATACAAATAAAACATTCAATCCAGTTTGTCGGATCAATGTGACACTCTAAACAAGAGCAAAGCTCCCTTTTTTAATAATTGATACTTTCTGATTAAATGTGGCAGTTTGGAGATAATGAATTCTTTATAGTGCGCCTGGAGCAAGTCGGCAGCGTTGCCCGCGCATGACAGCTTTATGGGGCATCTCTCTCTCTCTCTCTCTCTCTCTTTTTTGTTCCCAAATTCAGAAAGTTTAACCTATGTAGATCAATCCTTAAAAGAGTTTCATAAATTAAAGTGCAGGGGGCTCTCCCCTCAACCCCCCCTTTCCCCTCTGTGAACAGAAAAAGCTGATGAGACAGGTTTAGTTTAATCTCAGGCAATAGAAGTCATTAACCATTCTCCCAGGAATTAAAATATAGCTTGCCCTTTTCTTCTCTCACTTATCATTAGCATCACTTTAATCTCCGCGCGTTTCACACTGCTATTTTAATCATTACTTACTGCCTTTTGACAAGTGAAGAACACGCTTGGGCAATATCCTGATTTTAGCTGACAAAATGTAGGACATCATTTAAAAATATCAAAATTTCCTCTTCCTCTTCTTTTTTTTTCTTTTTAATTGTCTATTTCCATCAAACAAAAGGAGGTGCGGCATGGACGACATTTGAAGGGGAACAAAATGTAGAATACGCGGTTATTTTAATGAATGCAGCGCTTCACATAATGCTCGATGTGGGTCATGCAGGGTATTGGAGCGGGATGGTGTTGGGCGGAGGGAGGGGTGGGGGGAGTATTTGTACGCCCTTGAATCAATGATCATTTGCAACATAAACCTCCCATCACCAGAGCAGAATATAAATAAAGTATTATGGCCGGCCGCTCAGTGACAATGACAGATGTAGGGCGCCATTTCTTCAACTTTGGGGTCTTTATTGTTACTATTGTTGAACAACGCCAGTGGATCTGGAGCATGATTAATTTGGATATGATAAAAAAAAAAAAAAAAGACAGCCTAAAGCTGATAGCGTACAGTTGCAGAATGTGCACTCGGAGGCTTCCAATCCGAGTTTGTTCTTGAATTAAATGAGAACGTAACACGATTTAACAAGCATTACTTTTGACGAGTGCCGTAATTCTGCCCGATTTGCTGTTTATTTGCCGTGTCAGTGCAAATAAAGGCATTTTGAGTCATTACATTTCATTTCCACTATTTAACAGTAATCCATCTAAGCCGGCGAGCGCTTCGACAACCCCTGAAAGTACGCAAAATTGAACTAATCTGCTTTTCCCCTTGCCGATTTTTTTTTTTTTTTTTAAACACGGTGCCAAGATTAAAAGCATTAGCAAAGCAAAGAAACCGCAAGACTTTTAGATTAGTGTTCAAATGACTTAATCCTTTAATAGAATTGTTGAGTTTGGTACGAAACAACAAGATGACCTCGTAGGTTAAGAAATATTGCCGCTGGCAGAAATGACAATGAACAATTCACAAGACCACCATTTTTTTTTTTTTTGCTTGAATTCAGAACATACAAAACTATAATGTGCTGTCATATGGGACCACAGAGGATATCATCAGACATCCTGCAAGTGATCTTTTATTTTTTCCCCAAGGAAATAGTACAGGAACATTTGTTAAATTCTTTTTACACTTGCTTGACCTTAAAAATCCCAAAATGTCTCTTCAAACATTGCCTTGTACAGCTAATCAAGGTTTTATTATGGTGAAATGTTGATTATTGTCATTCATTCCAAAGAGGAAATAAGGAAGGGCGGGCAAAGTTTGTGCTCAAGGGGTTTTCAAAATGGACAGATGGGCCAGGTTAATCATAGATGAGGTTATAGAAAATAAGAGTTAAAATGTTTATGGAGTAACTTTTGAAATGAAATGAAAAACTATTTCATTCAAATTTTCAAATGAAATTAAGATTTTAATAACTGTATGTGCTGTGCAGAATCAATCTCTTACTAAAATAGATAAACTGTAAATGTACATACAGTGGAAACTGGTTATTTGTATGTAAAATACAGTACTACAATTAATCACACCATAAATTAATGCGTTCATGGCATACTTGAATTTAAACTAAATACACTTAGAAAAACTATTAAATCTTGATCGGTAGTTCAAATAAAAGTTTCATGCAAGCTGACCTTATTTTAGATCATGTAAGTGTTAGGCGAACCGGTTTAATAAACTGAGTGGTGGTCATTGGTGGCCATAGTTTACCCACCACTGTTTTCCATCCATCCATCCTTTATCGCTCTTATCCTCAAGTGTGCTCGAAAAAATCCCAGCTGACTTTGGACGAGAAGCAGAGAACACGCTTGAATGGTCACCAGTCAATTGGAGGACACATACCGTATTTTTCGGATTATAAATCGCACTGGAGTATAAATCGCATTTTGGGGGGAAATGTATTTGATAAAATCCAACACCAAAAACATACACGTCATCTTGAAAGGCAATTTAAAATAAAAATAAAATAGAGAACAACAGGCTGAAAAAGTGTACGGTATACTAACGTTACATAACTGACATGCCTGGTAATGTCAGTAACGACGTGACATATTAAGAGTTATTCAGATAACTCTAGCATAAAGAACATGCTAACAAGTTTACCAAACTAAATCTTCATCCTCAGTGTCACTTTTAAACAACTCCCCCAACTCGGGAGGTGGACGATGCGCCGCTTCCTCTTCTACGTCACTTACGTCAGACTCATCGTCGATTTATCAACACAGGCCGAGAGCGCCCTCTTGTGGTTTATTGTGAAAATAACATGAAATGACATAATCATGTGTTAATAATTTCACACATAAGTCGCTCCAGAGTATAAGTCGCACCTTCGGCCAAACTATGAAAAAAACTGTGACTTATAGTCCAGAAAATACGGTACATACAAAACATCCCACTGGAAGGTCTGATAAAATGTACCTAGTTTTGGCATAGGGGGTTTCGTCCCGACACTAGCTATGTTAGTCAACTTGAATCACAAAAGTTTTCACACAATGCAAACTCTTCCACAAGAGACATCAGAGAAGGACGCATTAAAGATGGCTTATTAACCTCATGCGACGCTTCAGCCAAAACTTGATCGAGGAGCTCTTCTGATGAATAAAAGGAGAGAGTTCCTCCCGTTTTCCGACTAGTTTTTTTTTTTTTTTTTAAATCAACAGCGCTCCCTCCTAAAGAGTTGGGTGCATTTTATGAAGAGCGAAATCCCCTCCTCTTACATCAAAAAGCAGCTCCACCAGCTGACTTGTGATGTGTGTCCAAGTGCAGAGGGCGAGCTAAAGTGATGCTTCAAAGACGAGCGCAATCAAAGACGTGCAGCTGTTAAAACAATCTTTTTTTTTTTGCTTGCTCATTGTCTTCTTGACTGCACTCCTCACATATAATCCCTTTTCGCAAAATGAGAGGAAGCAGAATAAAATAAGTTGCATTCAATCATTCCAAGTGGGAGGCTTCGGTGTCACGCTACACGTAAAGATTTACGACTATTTACAGCGGCCGCCACACTACAATAAGCTGGAATCGCCGCCGCCGGAACAACTCACGCCGTCCTCTTAAACATGCCAAACCACATGAAATACGCAGAGGTATTTTGACGCCGAGTTATGGCAGGCTACATTTTAAATTTGACGCACCACAAGTATCATCAGCCGCCCTCTGCAAGGGCAAGTTGTGGCACACTTCTCCATGCTGCTGAACTTGTCATGCAAGAGCCGGAGGAACATTTTCTTGAATACGTGCCTTCGCTTTAATCCGACTCTAATGTACGTTGAGATAGAGTGAGAGGAACTGTCAATCAGCACTCACCTAAATTATACACCTCGACTTCATTCTGTGCTTGTCAATCAAATCACTCGGGCGATGGCCGCTTCGGTGGTTATTTCAGTTGCAGATGGCGCTCTTGGAACCATTAGCGCTCAGTTCAAGAGTGCCTGTTGCTCTCGAATAACACACTGTTGAATGTTATTCAGTTACAACATATATATGTTTGTGTCCAAGTCCAATTACCTGATGTTTGTTGGAGGATTACTCAAAAACATATTTCTAATAAAATTTTGTGGAGGGGTGTGACGCGGGTCAAAGAAGAAGCTGTTGAAATTTATCAATAAAATGTGCAGATGAAATATGTTAATGGAACAAGATTTGTGTCAATATTACTCCTAAAGCATAAGAATCCAGAAACAGGTGCCAATCTAGTTCTTACCTTTGTCAAGATGCTTATTTAGCTCCACCCTCCCAGGTTTATTTGGTTATGCAAATAAATAAATTAAGAAATAAAAACGGAACAAACACCAACAAAACATTGAGTTCAGGGTTTGGGCATAGACCAAGGAAAGATGTACAGAAATCAGTCCTTGTCAAGTTCGTCCATGTACCAACTTTTTAAACTGTTTTTTTTTTTTAATTGTGAAAAAAGGTAAGAAAAAATCTCAACTTTGAAAATTGTTCATCTTCAGTCTTACGATGAGCACCAGTGACACTTACATACCACATTCTATCCCGATTTTCCTACTGGGTTGCAAATTAAAAAGATTGTTTTTAAAAAGAGCTACGGAAAAAATAAATAAATAAACAACTCACCTGCACATCAGACAAGCCGAACAGGACCAGCAACAGCACATGCAAAAAGGGAAACAAAAAAGAGAGTATATTAGGACAGTGATAAAAGCAAAGTGGTTTTTTTTCAAAGTCTATAACTTTACTTTTTGAGGAGAGGAAACATAATGCGATTGATCTGCAGAATAAAGAGATTTGCATTTTTTTTTGATTCACGTTGCCAAGGAAGACATTCTGTGAGGCTTCCATAAAAAAAAAAAAAAAAAAAATTGGGAGTGAAAAAAATGAACAGAGCGACGGACAATATGTGCAGCATTAAATTGTGAGACGTTTTCATTTGGACTGTTTGCAAACATGACACCAGCTGTACACTTGCCAGCCGCTCTTTGCGGCCATATTTCTGACGAGAAAGAGGCTGACTTGATGGCAGGAGGGAGGTGGCGGGTAGCTTGGAGACAAAATGCCAAGAATGACATTATCATTTCCATATATGCCACACGGCGAGCAGATCTTTTCAAAATAAGGGTGTTTTCTTGTGTGAGCGTGCGTCTGACCCGCTCCATCTGGAGGACTGCAATACTGGGCTGTCACACAATGGTGGAGACGAAAGCCCGCTGAAGGATAACAAATGACTTCATGGCAAAACAGCCATTGAAATTCTTTCACTATGTGGCATTAAAAACAACTGAACAAATAGAGATAAGACGCTGGCGAGGATTTGAAATGAGATTTTTTCCCCCCCCTGCTCTCCCTTCCTGTGTAAAAAGCTAAAGCAAACAAATGGAGCTTATTGCTTCAGATAAACTTACACTGGACACAGTCACCGCGTGTAAACACGCCGTCCTCCGCTAAACGCAGCACCATCATCGAAACCCAGCGCCATGTTGTGAGATAAAGTCAAATGAGCAGACGTTTAAAAATATAACTGTCGAAGAGGTCGTTTCCACACGGGTCGCCACAGCAAACACAGATAAGACAATTAGGCTGTTATATTTTGACTGTGGCCGCCAAACACCATCATTGACGTTGGCCAGCAACCAGGATACACTCGAACAAGCACTCTATTTATTTTCACTACCAATTGATTACTTGATTGTTGCTGGGGTTTTTGTACTACTGACAAGGAAGGTGATGGAACGACTTCTGCTGTCAGGATTAAACCACTGTAGAACACAACCGCTTTTTCAACTCCAATTGTGTCGGATTTTGAAACAACTGCCATCATAAAACGATAGTAGGCAATGTGTTAAGCAAAATGTTAGCAGTCAGGCAAGTGTAAAAAGAAGCAAACCAATGTGAATGCATCGATGTAGAAACAATTGTCGAAAATGTAAAAATCGTTTCTAGCCATAGCAATGGTTCGAAGTGTTGTTCAGATATTTAACTCCCCAAAACGTTGCTTGAATCCTGAATTTACAATCTTAGGGGAAATCTTATAATTAATTAATTTACACTGAGAAAATCGTGTTGAATAAGCAATATTTTATTTTGTGTGTGCGTGTGTGTGTGTGTGTGTGTGTGGTGCACTACTGTTCTCCACGACGGTAAACTAAAACATTACATTAATCAGGCCACTGAGAGAAAGTCTCAGAATCAAGCACACTTCCCATTCCTGCCGCGGTCAACTGAACATTAACAATAATTTTGAACCCAAACTGACGATGAATTTTACTGCAACTATTTCCCTCTTCCTGGACCGAACTGATCAATAAGCCATAAACTGAAGATGCATCATAGTTTGTACAGGAACAGGGTCGCACAGACTGGGTTTGGTCCCATATTCAACGACTTCAGTCATGTAGTACTGAATTTCCGGAAGGGCTGTTTCTAGCTTGTGGGTCACCAATCTTTAAACTTGGATCTACTTCTTGAGTACTGATGATTGCAAAGGTTTGATACATACTTTATAAATATGCTCTTATAACATCTTATTTCTGTAAATCTCAGCAAGTGTTCTCAAATTATTCCTCTGCTAACCTTCCTAGGAAATCGTCATGTCATCATCACTGGTTTAACTCTTTTCAGAACAGGCCCACTGGTTCCTCTTATGATCCTCAGGGGGCCACCTTGTGCTCGCGGGCACCATGTTGCTGACCCTTCTTCTAGTTGTTAGCAGTGGAAACTGATACCTCTGGTTGCTTTCCCCCTACCCGCCAAAAGAAAAACACAAAACACAAGTGGCCTGTGACGTTGCATATAAATTGATGCACAAAGGGCCACTGGCGTTTGTGTAAATATTACAAAATAATTGGATGTTGCCGCATCAGCTTGGCTGTTATCCTCCTGTAGTAAGTGGAGTTTATGAGAGCCCGTTTGATTCGACAGCGGGTACGGACACGGATACCACCCTTTACTAAATTTATCACGTGACCTCAACTGCCTAACAATCAGGCGGCTATGTGAACAAAAGCCCATTCCAAATAAATTCTCACTGTATTTGTGCTGGGATTTGATTTAGTGGCCTGTGGGGAGGCACCATTTGGTAGCGCGAGAAGAGGCGGGAGGATGTAGGTGGTGTCTGACAGTGTTTGTGTGTGTGTATGAAGGGGCTGGGCATCAGGGGAGCAGGATGGGTAGAGTTGGGGTGGTGGTGGTGGCGGTGGTGCTCATGTGCCAGAAGTGTTTATTGTGTCATGGTGATTTATTGAGTGAGCTTCATTTCACTGAATGTTCTCAGATATTTATTTCCCTAAAGGCCCCCACAAAGATATGAACAGGCCTGCATCCACATATGTCATCATTGCCCATTTTACAGTGTCAGGAGATTTCTCTCCACCTAAAGGGAGGAGGCGCTGCTGCGAAGATTGTGGTGGGGGAGTGGAAGTGGAGGGGGGGGGGCTACAACAGCTCGTGGCGATCAGGGCTCCTCTCCATCAGAAAGCCTTGAAACAAAGGCACCTCAGCAAGACGGCAAAACGGCATTTCAGAAGACAGCTGATGACTTTCCGGCCTCTGACCACAGTTTGCTGCCGCAGATGTACTTACTGACTGCAAATAGTAAATTCAAAGCAAGACTAAACGACTTCATTGTTTTCATTGCGCAACTCTAATGGTTCAAGTTTTTCCAATCCCCTGACAGCATATAAAGAAAAAAGGGGGGAAAACCCCCCCACATGGGGATTATAATCAGGCCATGTCCAAATCTGGAGAAAAAGTACACTATCAATCGTATGCAATTGCAGCTACGCACAGATCAGATGTACCCTATCGGCGTGAGCTTGTCAAAGTGTGACGTTCAAAACTTACGTAAAAACAAATGACAATAAATATGATGCAGGTGTAAAAATGGTGCATCACAAGCGCACCGGCCAGATTTTCACTATTTGCACCACTGTGCTTGGACCCCATCAGGAACCAATATGATATACTGTACTACGTTATGAGTTGTTAACAGAAAAAACGGCATTTGGATTTGATGGTGTATTGCAATACAACTGAAGGCTACTAAAACCTTCAAAAAAAAGCCACGCCAAAATTGCAAATGATTAAAGTTATCATCATAGCTGCCTCCCACTGACAACTGCTCACATTTGACAGCGGGAAATGGCTGTCATCGACACAATCCCCGCCACTGACATTCTCTTGTGCTTGGGCTCAACCAAAAGTCTTATCACATGCTCGAAAGATGTGTCGTTCGAGCTACCAGAGGCCGAGGAGGGGCTCGTATCCATCTTCGTAATGCTGTTGGAGGATAAGGAAGAGGAGGAGGAAGACGAAGGAGGCAGCATGTCAATGAGCCTAGCCCGTGTCACTGAGCAGCGCACACAAGAGCCATCTGGAGAATCAAAAGACTCCAACCATCTGGCCGCCTCAGCCACTCTCTACCCCCACTGAATTAGAATGGACCAGACGCCGCTTTACCATAACACTCCCGGCCTTTCATGGAGAGAAGAGTCAGGCAAAACCGTCATTTAGGTGAAAACATTGCTTATGATCTTTAGATGTTCTCTTGTTCGCCAATAAGCAACATCATCCCAGTTGATTGATTTCACATCTTTTGCTCAGAAAACACTCACAACTTGCACAGGTATACCCACGTGTTCATTCAATCAAACCAAAAAAAAAGAAAGAAAGGATTTCGGAAAAATGACCCCCCCCCCCACCGCCTGCTCACAATGCCCTGAGCATTCAACAGTTTCTCGCCAAAAAACAGTGTGCCGATACTTGAGCATCATCATCCTGACTCACCAGACCTAGCACGATGTGATTTGCGTTTCTCTTTCCCAAACTCAAAGTGATCGTCAAGGATAACAAGATGGTTATGAGAGCAACGCTATGGCCAATCTGCGTTTTCTGAGTGTGGCTTAGTGAGAGATACTTTTTGAATGTTTCTATCAAGAGTGCAGCATAAACGTTTTTTTTTTTAAAAGGCTTGTATTAAATTATTATTTATTGACATAGTTTGTCATTTCACTGCATTTGTTCCCCCCCCCCCTCCCCCCTATTTTGTTCATTCATTCCCGAGCGTGTATAAATTACGCGATGCGGAGTGCTGACAGTGAGGAAACTGTCATCTTGACCCTCATCATTGCTTTGGCCGGGCAGGAAATGAAGCAACATTCATGCACATCCAAATTAGTCAGTTAAGCAAATCTCAGCCCTAATTTGAATGGGACCAGTTAAGTCGGCATTAAACGCTCACCGCTTTTATTCGCTGACCCCCGGTGTGCACCTCTCCTTTCGGGGTCATATCATCATTACCATAGTGCAAGCTCAGAGACTTGCTTTTCTGTGTGCTTTAATTAATGTGTGTTTATAGGGAAAGGGGGTGCTCTTAATGAAACATGGCTACGTCTGTCTCGGGAGTCCGCGAAAGACAGCTCGGCTATTGTGCTGGCTGTAAAGACTTAATTGATCTGTGGAGCATATTTGACTGTCTGGATTGGGAGGCTTCCCTGATTGCTTTTAAATTCAGCAGAATGTAGTCAGTGTCTGGGGTCTGTTTACTGCATGTTAAAAGTGCACACACACGCATCAAAAAGCTCGGCAAAAAGTGTGTGGCGGAATAAAAACGCACAGTGGCCGGGCCCTTCACTTGTGTGTGCGCGTGTTCGTGCGTGCGCAGCGGTGCCAATGACAGGGGCCACGGCCTCCTCCACTCGAGGGAGCGGCAATGAAAAAAGAAGCATTTCCTCTCACATTCCACGGGTGACCCAAACAATTCGCCCGGAGAGCGCTGGCTAACGCCGGAAAAAAGCTGCCGGGTATCACAGGAAGAGGCGGAATAGCATTGAAGAATATAGTACGATTCTTCCTAGAGTGGCATTGTTGTATAATTAATACGTTTGCTGTGTGTTCTGCATCGGAAGGAACTAATTTCATTTCTCACGCTTCAGCGACTTTGTGATTACTTTTAATGGAGAACACACAGAATGATTCGCTACTTCATTACCCGGCAACACATACGACGACTGAAGCTAAACACGTAACCTTGTGGCTCATACCGCTTAAAAGTCTCCATCCGAATAGGATGCTGTTTAAACATACACTGTTGTGATAAAGGGAGAAAAAAAATGATGACGAGAAAGGTGGAGACAAACTTAAAACAAAGTTACGTTCTTCTTTTTTGTAAGTTGAGCTGTATTTTTTTGTGTTTATTGTTAGTACGGGTACAATGTGATGCGGCGGTCTACTTATAATCATTTTATTTAGAAATGATGCTAATTATACCCATAAAGTCGATTAAAAACATTTTAATCCATTTGGAGGTTTGATCGTGTCTCGAGGCTCTTTTAAAGGACGCCGCACTTCCCGTGAGCCACTTTGGCATTTCCTGCGACCCACAAAAATATCCTGCTTGAGGCTGTTCGGCTTTTGTTTCTGCGCGACAGATGGACAGTGTGTGCTCAAATTGTGGTTTCCTTTAATTGCGTTCATAATTCATCTGCCCTGCAGATTTTGGATTGAAACACATGTTTGACGAGCCCACTTTTACCTCGACTCTATATATATATTTTTTTCCTCTATGCTGCACTCCAGCAGGATAAAAGGACTTGAGCGACTGTGGTGTTCATTAACGCCGCGATCTGCCCTCCAGGGTGAACATGTTCAATAGGTGAGATTGTCTTTCTTTCAATATACACTTAAACTGTGCAAGATTGCGAGTGTAAAGCTTCACAGCGGCCTTCCCGAGTTCAATGTTCCGATCATTGGGATCGGCGTGGAGAGGCGAGCACCATGTAATCAAATATCCAAGTGTTAGACTAAGCCGCTCACAAGGACATGCATATTCAGGACCTACAGTGCGTTGCATTCAGGTACATCGCACACAGAAGAAAGAGCCCACTCGAGTTCTTTATTCCTGGTTTCTACACGCTGCATGTTCAAGTGGCCCTTCTCCTTCGACAAGTGCTGAGCTTCTATTCTTTCTTTGCAAACATGCAGGGCCATGATACATCTGACTAAAACCCCTTTCCCACTACAAGCTACTGAGTTTACTCGGGGCTACCGTACCTGGTTTGAATTATTGCAGTGAGTTTTAGACTTCAAATGACTAAACAGAAACCATGCCGTATGAACGCATCCGTCAAAATGACACACTTCAACAAACAACGCCTATGGTGCCAAATGAGGATGTCCTCTGCTTACTTCTTGACGGTGCAGAGACCCAATTAGAGCCGAGAGGAAACAGGGCCGCAACAGCGAAATGGAGACAGGGGAGTAGAACTCAGCAGCAGCATCCAGCAACAGGGTGTGTTTTTCTAAGCAACCTTTTTTTTGAAAAATGACTGCGTGGAAACTGTATGACCAAAAAGGATAATTTTTCAGGAGCTACAATTTTAATTCTGTAAAGTGATTGGATAGTCAGACTCCATAAAGGAACTGCTATGTGAACAATGAGTTGTTTTAAAATGGTGTCAGCGATGCCATTGCGAAAAAAATCAGAGACCACAATACATTGGAACCGACGCATCGGCTCACAACGATTCGGTTTACACACAAAATTGTCAAAAAAAATAATAATATTGCCACGGATCACGCACTTTGCTTAGGTTCATGAAGACTCTCAGCAGAGAAGGCTCAGTTGTGTATTTCTGTCTCATGCCATATAAACATGCACTCGGTACATCATGTTTTGTAGGTCTTGTCATTTTCGGATCGAAATTAACCTTTTAATTGTTGAGATTATAATCATATTTTAATCATGTTATATTTGAGTTATCACTGGTAAATTATTGCAATAACATTTTTGTGATTCCCTCTCACAATCCACCCTGGTGTGACAGTCTTAGTGATATTGTCGTATCGCGTTTTTTGAGCCAGCTTTTATGTCACATTCATTTTTGCAACGTCCCATGACGTCTTTTCCAGGTTCAATCCAGACCCCGCTGCATCTCATTAGCGGTGTTAAGATTATATGCTTGTCTCCACTCTTTATAGTAGCCTCTGCCACCCTCTAATTGATGCACCCCTGCCAATTTACACTTGAGCCCTAGCTCTGACCCCTATTAACTACCTGGCCTCACTGTGCCGTGTTCCTCCAGCCCTAATCAACTCCTCTTTAGAATGCCGCGAAACACATTTTCATTCCCAGCCAGTGAGCTACTTCACATGCCCTGACCGCCAACTTTTTTTCTTTTTTAAATCTGGATAAGAATAAGCCATGCAGTTCATCATTTCCAAGCCTTGCGGTCGTTCACGACCGTGAATCTTTATTTATTTTCCCTCCGTCTTCAGATTAGCGTCCCAGTAACACAGCACTAGCCACTTGTCACTGTCTGTTTGGCGCTCGTCCTAGATCGAGTATTTTGAGTAATTTCCGCCCTGCTCTCTCTGTTATGCCGTTCCACAAGTGAGTCCACTTTGGGGCTGAAAAATAACAAGGACTTGGAGGGGGAGGGGGCGGGGGGGCTTCTACGTGTTTTCTATCAGCTCGGATTCTGACACTTGATATGATGTGAAGACAGCTTCAGTCAGAATTAAACTCTTATTCTTTCAATATGTCAAAAATAATGAACTGAGTGCGTGAGACTTTTCCACAGTCCTTTATGTATGTGGCCTGATCAAGGATATGTTGTTTGCATGAGCACTGGGGAAAACATCTATTATTAGATGACAAGATGGTGCCACATGACTCCAGAAACAGGAAATCTACTCTCTAAAGAGTGTATGATTCAAGAGAGGGATTGCATATTAAAGGGGACATTTTATGGAAAATTGATGAGGAATGTGGTTGAATTAGCTTGGGGTGGCTTTCGTGAAGGGACATGCATTGACAGTCGGGACAAGGAGGGAGAAATAGCTCCAAAGACCGTTATATAATAAAACCACAAAAAGTTTTTTTTTCGCTCATGACTTTGAGAGTCACGAGACAAATTAGAAAAGCTGGAAATTAAGGAAGAATGTCGCTAAATTGGCAAGACTGAGAAGCCGCCAAATTTGTTGTATGACTCCTCCATACCTGGTTGTGAGAGTAAGAAAAGATGCCCTCCAGTAAATACGGAAAACCGTGGGAAAAATATCATCGCACGTCTTCTCCAATTACAAGCCTGCAAGTGCCATAGAAAATTGCTCACTGCTAAAATGGGATCGAAAGAAGCTCTAGCAGTTGAATTAGCAAGCAATACGACATCATTCTGTTTCACCGCCGTGGTTAAGGTCACTGGACCGAGAGGTGTGTTACCATTACTGGTTTGGAGCTGAGGACAGTGAAGACACACCTAAAAGGTAATTGAATTTATAATTAAATCAATAGCCAAAGTTCAGGAGAAAACAAGGACATATGTGAGCAGTTGCAATCCGCATTCGGCAGCATGCAGCTGACTGTGTGGTGAAGCCAACCAATATTTGCGAAAGACTGCTTTTATTCATAAACACTCTTTTGATCAGCTCAGCGTGTCTTGGAAAGGCCATGGAACAAACAGAAAAAAAAAGAACAGCTTGACTAAGATCTTTTTAGTCAAGCTCCGGTGAATCATTGAGAACTGCTGACCACAGCGGGAAAAAACAAAGTGATAGTTATCGATGCCCCAGAATGATGGCGTAAAGTGCTTGCAGAACGTTCGTCTTCAAAAGTCTGAAATCCAAAATAAATCTGCCATGTTTAAAAAAAACAGAACAAAACAATAAAAAAAAACCAATATATTCTGACCGATTAAAGCACATCAAAGCCTTTTTTGCATCATACCTCAGAGCAATGAAGAGAGATTTTAATTACCAGATGATAAAATCCTCACAATTATTAGGGAGAGCATACAAATTACACCATGCACAAAAGTGACCAGTCGAGAAATGTAGAAGTGTATATATATATATATATATATATATATATATATATATATACTGTATATATACATAAATATATAGATAAAATGTATGCAAATGTATATATACATAAATATATCGATACAAATGTATGCAAATGTATATATACATAAATCTATCGCTAAAAATGTATGCAAGGTTTCACTTATGGGGCGGGTCTGGAACACATACCCACAGGGGCGTGCTCTACAGAGGTGTCAAGATCTTTCACTGCACTGCATTTCCACACTGCAATGACTTTGATGGTGCGGAAATCTACACGGAGCGGTACACAAGCGCATATAAATATCGAGCGCAGAGGCAGACACAGATACACAGCACGGAGGTGTCAGAAAGCGCTGTGGCGGCCACGATAAGAGGCTGACAATGATCCTGTGCAGCTATTAGGCCTCAAATAGCCGGCCAATACAAACAGTTGTCGCGCCAAGCTATTGTCACTCTGTGGATTTACAGTGAAGCCCAAAGAATTTAGTCCGCTGTGCTTTTGTATGAAGTTTCCTGAGCCTATTGGGCACATTGTGTGGCTGTTTAAAAAATTGCGGCATTAATAAAGAAGGAAAAACACACGTTCCTGATATTCTTAGTGAAACACATCTAATTAAAATCCACATTTCTCCCACAAAAAGGAAAACGCGCCATCTTTCAACAATCCTTGCAGCCCCGGTTGTGAATTTCCAGATAAACACGGCAATATGCGCAGACACGGGGTGGCGTTAATTAAAAGCCTTGATAGACACAGCTTCGATCTTAAAAAAATAAAAAATAAAATCCTGAATTAAATTGCTATCAGTGACACAGAGAGCAGTTGAGGGCTCCCTCAGGGGGATTCATGAAACAGACTTTCATACAGGAGCCATCAGAGCCGCCTCTAGGCAGGAGGGGGCTGCGAGGGAAGAAAGGGACCAGCAGCGGGATGTCATGTGTGGGACGGCGGCGTCGCTGACCTCTCATTTCATACTTTAATAAAGTCGCATCCAGGTGTCCTTGATGCCTTCCATTTGCCCAGGGGCTTGTGGGTACAACACCCCCCACCCCCCTCTCTAGAACTGGGGGGAAAAATGCTCAAAGCTTTCCCCTGCTTTGTGGTGTACATCCATCAGGGTTTTTGGACAGCTACAAATACTCCAACCACTTCATCAAATATCCTAAAACTGTGACAAAATCCGTAGCCAGCAATATCAAGTGCAGAAAATCGCCAGCGCGCCTAACTGTTTACATGCCGGTGTCGTATTAAGCAGAAAAATGATGCCTGCGGGAGTTGACAGAAAAGTACGAGAGTGAATCAATAGCTCCTCTGCTGTTTGAAGACAGTTTTAGGTTGATGACAAATGTTACAAAATGAGGAGAATTAAATCGTAATATCGTGAGGGTGGGGCGGGGGGGGGGGGGACACATTGTTACTCGAATAAAATCGATTTCATGAGAAAAGTTGGAACAAGGGGAAGCACATGTTTTTCAAGAAAAAAAATCTTGAGAAAAAAATCTGATTTTTTTTTTAAAGAGAAAATTTGTAATGATCAATGAAAATCATTTTTTACTTGTTTGGAAAAAAAGAGAAAATGTTTAGCTTGTCATAAAACAAGAACAAAGATGATCATATTATTATCATTAAACATTAGGAATATCCAATACAATTTAACATTTTTTGAAAGGTCACATGGAAAAAAAACATGTTAAAAAAGTCAGATTTTTTTCAAGTCAGACCATCTCTAAAATAAAAATCTAATTTTCAAGAAGAAAACCAAAGAATAAAGTGGTGATTGCAGTGAGAAAATGCTTTCACGTTTTTAAAAATTAATCTGTTTTTACTAAATGATAAAAAGTCACCATCTCTCACTATGGCGTGACTGTAGAACATAGTTGACATCATGACCTTTAGGCAGAAAACTTAGTTTTGTGAGTGAACCTACAGCACCTCTGCTGTTTTTAGCCAAATGGCACACAAAATTTTGCCTTCATGTAAGTTTATGACATGATTAAATTTCCATAAGATAAGATATGAAAATCTTTATTTGTCTCACAATGGAGAAATTCCCAATTTACAGCAGCAAAATTATGAACGGCCATGCCGTGATTAATTAACAGTTGTGCCCACCCCACGCCCATACAACTCAAATCAAAGTAGGCAGTATGTTAAATAACTCTCTAAGCCAGACAAAAATCCAACACAAACTCATTACTGACAAGAGGTTCGACACAACTCCCAGCTACTGGGCAAGGTCTCTAATCCAGATAAAAGTGTACTCATTGAGAAACGTGACGATTTCCTCACTCGCCAGCTCAACTTGTGTAATGGCAAGCGGCCGTTGCATCAACACAACGTGTACCAGTGTCATGATTTACAATCGCGCACAGTTTGGTCACAGGAAATTGGAACAGCTCTGACTTGCTTTTGAATTGTGGGCCCAGGCCGTTTACTGTTGAAAAGTGAAGCAGATTATCAGGCAGCAGATTTGGAGATGCACGCCGCGCTCCACACAATATGTTATCACAACACAGCCAGCGCCCAGACACCTGCTATCTGTCATAAACTCGGCCTATTGTTGGCCACACTTCCCCCTGCGACATGTGACCTCATCGAGATGAGCCGCCGCCGAGCAAATACAGAGCGGAATGGTGTCATTTTTAATAAAGCCGTTTTATGGACTCTAGTCACAGAGCCACGGGAGCCTACGCTCCAAACTTCCTTGTGCAAATGATGCGGCGGTGACGACAACTGCGGCGGCGGTTTCATAACTTCCTGCGCTCAGACGAGCCTGTGGCAAGTCCGCTGGCTGGGCAAAGTTAGAGAGGAAGAAGAAGGAAAAAAAAAAGCATAACCTGAGTCTTATCAAGATATTACAGACATTCCTTTAATTCGTTTTAATACATCTTGTTTAGATAATGTCAGCCAATTGACAATTCGGTCCCAAGCGGATCAGTAAGGAAACTAGGGAGAGTGGAATGGAGAGGGTGGGAGCACATCTCAGAGAAATGATGATGAGAACGATAGTATATTCCATTTTATTTAACAGCGTTTTTCTTTTTTTTGGGGGGGGGGGGCAGGCACAAAATTGTTACCATGAAACTTTCAGCAAGTAGCTGTGAAATACAAAATACTCAATAGTTCTTTACTACGGACATACACAAGATAGAAACAGATGCAGAAAAAAAAAAACATCCAGAGGAAGAAGCCCCAAAACCTTGATGACAATCTGGCAGCAATGCAAATCCAGGTCCAAAAAGTAAAAACCCTGCCGCAGTTTGGCTTTGGCCTCGGGTGCTTCTCCTCATCTGGCAGGTGAACGAGTTCCCTGAAAAGAAGCACCCATGGCTAAAGCCAAACTGCGGCAGGGTTTTTGCTTTTTGGACCTGGCTTCGCCACAACTGGAATCTAGATATGGGTGAACAAAAATAACTAAATGAACATTTTCACATCAATAAGGCATCAAAAGGATGTGTGCATCCCCAAAAACAAAAAAGCATAGCCTACCCATGAACGAGGATATAACCTGCTGGCTAACAAACACATATGTTGTGATGTTTTTCCCCTCTTAGCTGGACTTCAGAGCTCTATTGTGATTGTGTTTATATTATACTAGAGGTCCTTTGTTTACGGCGGTCCCAACATCCTTTTTCAAATTTCATATTTATAATTTAATAGTAACAACAAGGAGCAAAAGGCTAAATCTGGTAAAAAAAAAAAAAAAAAGTGGCACCTCCAAACCATAATGGCGAGCTCCCCAAACATTTCACAGTGCAGGATCTCATTGATTTTCAGGTATCGTATCATGACTGACGTGCGTAAGGATTGGAATGCACATATACTCATTTTGATTTCTTAAAATAGGACAGACAGGAAACTTTTATTTTGTCTTGTCACTCACAATTACGTTATGGTTTCTTACATAACATTTAAAACATGATAACTTTGAAGTCAAGATGGCGCCCGAGTAGGCAGCCGTCAGCAAGTGCTCTCATGAGCCTTGCTTTTTTTTGTTGTTTTTGTGTTTGTTTTGTCACTTTGTGTTTGTTGTTACGTCGTGTGGACCTGATGTGGACTTTTTTCAGCATTTTTTGGCCACGACATTCATCAAGGAGGAGGCTCTGTGCTTGGTGGTTGCGCCTTCTCAGCAGCATGGGTATACCAGCACTGTTTTTGACTGGGAGGAATGTCGGCGCTATTTGACTGTCGTTGCTGGACAGTCCCGGGGCGCTTGTGTCTTGTGCCTGGAATGGGCAGCATTTTTCACAGCCCCACTTTGTTCAGCGGAGAGATCGCTGCTGTTGAACGGTCTGCGGCTGGATGTATGTAAGTCTTGAGGAGCCGACGATGAGAAGAAAGGAGCGTTAGCGCGGAGCGCCGATGCGGATTTGGAACTGGGAGTCGCGGCTTGGAGTTTGAAGCGGATTACGTGGGACAGGAGAAGTGAACGAATCTCTTTTCGTCAATGGACGCTACAGCTTCATGTTTGCTTTCAAAACTTAGCTTGTAGCAGACGTGTGCACATTTTCAGCATGACGTCTCTGATCCACTGGTGAAAGGACACTTTGATCCTCTCCTCGTTCATCTATAACTGCTTCAGACAAAAAAGTGTATGCAGAAAAGTGGTGAAGATTGCACGACTGTCTGTGTCCTATGTGTTGTGTTGTGTTATTTTTGTTATTTTGACTTCAAAATGGCGCCGCGAGAGTGGCTGCCTTTCCAGCAGCTCCTATATTTTGTTGTTCTACTTCTTCCTTTCATAACTTTGCTGCTGTGAATTGGGAATTTCTCCATTGCGAGACTAATAAAGGTTTTCTTATCTTATCAGTAGGTCGCTCGCTTGAGGGATGAGGATAGATTTTTTTTTTCTTGAGGCTTTTTTTGTCTATATGTGATTCATATTGTTGCATTTCGGTAACAGGTTTGTGGAGAAGGGGGAGAGGCAGAGGTGTTTCTAAGTTGTACACTGGCGGCTCGAGACAGTGTTATTTGGGGTGGCATGAGGTTCCATTTTCTGGATTCCCTGGCAAGTTTTATGCAGACCACATGAAAAACAGCTCAACGTTGAGCGCTAACCCACTCCTTGTATTCAGTGCAATAACAATTCTTAACTGGGGTTACCACAAACGATGATTTTGCGAGTCAACGTGTCGTCGCCATTAATTGACGAATCGGATCATATGCAAATCGTGGCAAATTGCACCGGCGAAAAGCTGGTCTTAAATAACGATCATTGGTTTAGCTTACAGCCATATTTTTTTTAAGGCATGTGCCAACTTAAAATAGAGACAAGATGATATTGCAGTCAAATTTGATTAAACTTTGCAGCTTGTGCCAGCATTCCTGACGTGTTCATCAATGACGTGTGAGAGAGCGAAAGCGAGAGAGAGAGAGAGAGAACGGCTTGACTGATTGAGCAAGATTAAAACGACTGTGTGTGCTGTTTGTGTTTTGGCATCACTCCGGTCATACAATAGCTGTGTTATGTTGTAAATAAAAGTTTACTGACCAACGTGTCCCATGATCTTTGGAAGACGTTACAATAGTTTGTTTTCAAAATATTGTTTCGTCTAGACGGACAGCAAGCCTCTGTATAAACTAGATAACGTTACCCCGGCCCCGGCCCCTAATTAAACCCCAAATAGCTCAAAATATAGCTGCTAACAACATTTCACATTAGTTGTCACAATTTTAACACATTCAACATAGACCAGAGAACAAGCTATATCTTACCCGATTGTCTGTGTCAGCCTGGGATGGTCAAGTTAAAGTGCACTTGACGTTCTTCCGTAATTAGTGGCGGGGTGGAGGGGGGGTGTTGAAGTAGGAGTGAATTCTAAACACACATTTTATAAAGACTATGGAGACAATATAAGGAAAATATATAATAAAATTATAAATTTAGTATTGATGCGATTGGCTGGCAACCAGTTCAGGATGTCCCCTGCCGACTGCCCGAAAACAGCTAGGATAGGCTCCAACAAGCCCCAAAATCCTTGTGAGGATAAGCGGATCAGAAAATAGCTGGATGGATGGATTACTATTGACAGGTTAATTGCCAACAGTGGGGTTGGTAACCGGGGCTGCAAGGCATTTGGTGAAGGTGGGTGCTGCCACCCCTTGCCACGTTGTAAAACCACCTCTGGCTCCAAGTCAGAGACAGTTACATTTTACTACGATAAAACAGACAGTAAATATCAGCAAGTTGTTCTAAAATTTTGTTCCGGAACATCGCGACCCTATCAGCCAATGTGGTCTTCAAACTAAAGGGGAAAAGCAAACAACAGCTAACGCTTGCACAATAGAAACTTTTGCACAATACTAAACAACCGCCAGTATTTGTGTTTGTTTGGAACTGGTTGTAGGGCATGATTGTGTTCTCACAGCGGTGATGGAAAAACAATTAGCACAGCTGGGGAAAAAGTTTCCTCTCTTTTTCAGTCATCCCAGACAAATGATGTGGGCCTCGACCCCAAAACAATGTCGATCAAAGCGCAGAAACATCTGGAGCCACAAAAAAAAGACGGAAAAAAAACAGCCTTTTCCGGAAACAAACATGTCCAGATCTATTTATAATCAGTGCTGAGATGTGCACTTCAGATGGCCATGCTGAGTGCATATCAAAAGCTTTTTAGGGCGATACTGTAGCCTACCTGCATGATCACCCGGGAACCACCACCTGTCTTGCTTTCATCCACACTCCCAACAACCACATTTAACAAATTGACTACCTTTTGAGCCTGTGTCATCCTTTCTCATCTTGCACACCTTTTTGGGGTGGAAGGTGTTGAGTGGTTGACACCCCCCCCCCCCCCACGCCACCATCACCCTTCACCCACCTCTTAATGCAATCCATCCCCTCATGCTTCCCCTCTCTTAACTTTGTGTCTCCGGCAGCTGGCGGGAGGAGGCTTCAACAGCTGCACACGAAGATGGAAAAATATTGCACAAGGTAAACACCTCCAATCCCCTCAGGGTTGTCAAACTCCGGAGGCACCTCTCTTGAAACCAAGCCCCTGCGCCCCAGACTTTGGTGTTTTCCAGAGGAGGAAAACTTTTGCATTCAGTGTCCTGTTAAATGTACTCACTGGGTTATGTTCAGTTTGGATAATGCATCTCTTCCAAATGGAAATGATGTGAGTATGCTTCCCCCCCCCCCCCCAGCATCAAAATAAATGGGGACCATCTCTAGGGCTTTTTGTGTTACCCTGGCAAGGTTAGGCCATTCTCATTCCAAATTTCCTGAGGGCGGTTAAGAAAACGAAAACAATCCTGTGTAGATAAATCACTACCACAGATCAAAAGACAAATCAGTGGCAAAGACAAAAGATGCTGACTGGCTGAGAACAATGGAGAGGACTGATGCAAAGGTATCAGAGGAGCTGGCCGCTCGAACCAGGGTTTGCATGCAAGGTCAAACAAACTTCAGGAAAAGAGAAAAAGCTAAACAAATATACTTCACTTTTATTTTATTTAGATTTAAGTGGGTTGCAAGAACCCTACTGATTCCAAGTAAAATCCTTTCCGAGATCTGCAGAACTTCACACAATCAGCCATGGCAACGTCCTACTTAGATTTGCAGGTTTCCCAGTGAAAATCACTTAAGAAACTACTGATCAAGAGTCATTTACCTCCGCAACCCCTTTCTTGAGTGACACTGAGATGGGTAGCTAGTTTGAAAATAACTGGTAAATGTAGCAGCTCAACAAGAACCCTATTTTTCCACACAATATATGCTTTATCTTCCAAAACAATGTGTCCTAAAAAATTTACAACTTTTGACTGAGCTTCATCATCTGTAAGAATTGAGGCTTCACAAGAAGGAGAGTCTTTGTGAATCAAGAAACAGAAGTGACAGAAGTGACCATCGGCTATCATTGTGTTTTGGCAAACGGCTTACCAAATAAACATAACTTGGCTACCTACATACCTATTTTATTATGTTGAGGAATTTGTCACCTATTGTTTACATTATGACTCACAAAAAAATTAGGGATATTTGGCCTTCAGGCGAAAGTTATGGAATTTATGGACCTTCTCGAAGCTTTTGAATGCACATGACCAACTGTTAAATGTTTCAGTACTTTTTGCACAACTTGCTCTTGTCTTACGAGGAGCTTAAAGGCAAAATTGATAGTTGAATGGACCAATAAATGTCCTAGTTCAATTCGAGCTGTGGTTTAAAAGTCGTCCTCATCATGCTGTTTTGACATCATGAGACCAAGACAATGCCTAACCATGGATCAACACTACCTTGCCATTGTGACGCTTCAAACAGGACATTCTCAGACGGAAAATTGGCCATTGAGCTGAGAGTGTCACAGAGTGTCATCAACAGACTGCAACAGAGATACCGAGAGACTGGAAGAGTCACAGAAAGATGTATAGAAGTGGACACATCCCATGCTGATGACCGATGCATTGTGAACAATGCCCTGAGAAACTGGATGATGAATGCCATTCAACTCCAGGCACGTTTCATTTAAATTCACCTGTAAAGGCTTGAATGCATTTTAGGCTCGTCCTGAAATTTCACCCAAAAGCTAAATATCCCAAACATTTTAAGAGTAATGTATATATATTTGAATAACTGTGATATGAATAAATGCAATCCATGGAGTTGAACATAAAATAAATTAAAAGCATTTCCCCAAAAGTCTGTTAATCTTACAGAGTAGTGTCCCGCCTGAACATTGGGTTTTATTCAAATACGTGAGGCCAACAGGGTTACAGGATTTATCCTAATCGATTTGGTTAGCACCCCGTGCAGGTGCCGTAAGGAAGATTAGCATTAAAATATAAACCTTAGCTGTGTCGAGACCCCTGTGAAAGCGAGCCGCACTCAAGTGGCTGTCTACAGTCCAAAAAGGGGGAGACTTGATACTGCTGTCCCAGGCGGGAGTCGGGGTGGAGTGGAATTGATGGGGGTGCATTCAAGGTCAGTGCCACAACAAAGACGGGAAGTTCAACATAAAACCCCTTTCACATAGTTTCCACAACATTGGCATTTCAGACATTTAACCGTTGGATTTTTGTGCCTTTTCAGAATCTTCTTGTGTGACACCTAAAATACTTGTCAGACAATTGCTTTCAACACAACAGGCCAGGAGAAAATAATCCAAGGTGTTAAACCTCATATCCTTATCTTGCCTTTCCACTATCCTTCTTCTGGTTGCAGGCTCAAATTCCTGTTATGTGCAAGTGCCTTTCACACAGCACTACCCTACCCTACCCTACCTGTTATTACCTCAGAAACCAGGAGTTTTGCCGGTCCACTTCAACACCCCCAGTTCCAGGTTGCACCTCAGATGTGCTCTTGGAAGCCTGGTCAACCTGGACCCTCTATTACGTGTAATTATCTGTCACACAGGTGCTGTCCCACCTCTGATACTACCTCAGAAGGCAATAAATTTGCTGGTCGCCTTCAACCTCCCATTCTCTGTTGTTACCTTTGACAGTGCCATCATCCAGACTCCAATACGACACTGGAAGCCCTGAAAATCACAGGTCGACTTCACCCCCTCATTACATGCCTTTTATTTTTTATTTTTTACCTTTACTTACGCCTCTGATACTACCATGGAATATTTATACTGTATGGAAAATTATGGGCCAAGTTCTTCTCCCCCTTTCTGGGTCTGACTCTTCACACAGATGCAGTTCTACCAAGGGTACATTACAGCTACTGTATAATACCGAGCCAGAAAATGTGTAGTTCCATTTCAATTCTCAATACTATGTTGGTACTATCCATACACACACCATCCCGCCTTTGACACTACCTGGGAATATGAGGTGCACTTTTCCAACACCCTCATTCAGTGTCAGCACCTTTCAGTCCGCCTTGTTTATGTTATACCTCTGTTACAACCGCAGAAGTCAGGAAATTTGCAGGTGAAATTTAATTCCTTATTCTGTGTGGATACATTACACACAAAACAGTGCATCAAAAGCTTTTACAGGCAGTGTAGACGGAGATATCGATTCCCACTTCAGTCATTCCGTCAAGCCTCCCTATCGCCAAGAACATTGCTAATGGAGAGAGAATTGTAGCTCGGAGCTGGCAGAGACACCTGCGACATATTTTCTCCCGCACACCTCCTCCTCCACCTCTTCTTCGCCATCCATTCCCCCTCCCCCCTCGACATTAAAGTCCTTCACAGAAATCAGAATTTAATAAATCACCCCAGAGCCTGACAGAGTTTATCTCCGGGGGTCGCCTCTGCCGCGCAGACACTCGGTGACAGACAAAGCCTGGCACGATAAGATGTGAAATTAAATACAGTTAGTACTTTGAGACAAAAGGCTGGAGAGTGTCATGGCCAGCTTGGCACGACGTAAACGGCAGGTCTGCTTACACAAATGTCACAGAGACATTGAGGTGATCTTTTCAGCCCCCCCCCCCCCCCCCACGTACACATTTAGCCTCATTTGCATCATCTACTGTCAACGTATCGCCTCTCCCAGTTACATTCAAGAGCTTTCATTAGGGCGTCCAAGAGATGACACCCCCCCCCCTTTTTTTTTTTTGCGGTGTTATTAATCACCAGAGCTCTACTCCAATGCGGAACCATCTCCATCACGGATCAAACGCTATCTGCCCGTGTTTCCTTTCAGTCAGCAGACATGCCTGACACCAGCCATCAGCGCCGCTAAAGGAGACTTATGAGAGCACGTCGGGTCTCCGACGACCTTACAAATGCGCTACATGAGCGTTTAATACCGGCGGGGGTATAAATGTGAGGATTTGTTCAGCGCTAGTCGGATCTGTCAGAGCAAACCTCGGGCAGCGCAGCACAGGAGCACAGATGAGAGAGACGGAACGAGAGGCCCACCGCCGTAAAAATAATATAACAATGAAACGGCTGCCCTGGTGTTATGAGGAAGATTGCTTTTAAGCAGTAATATTGTTTTCAATTAACTGTGCGCTCGTCAGGAGATGGACGACCTCCCCTGATGTTGGCCCACCATGGTAGTTAGGAGAACGCAATGTCAGGTATTCGAGATGGTGCAGCTTGTTTAATAGTACAGGTGAGCCAAAAAGATATCACAATAAAATGTTTGGTTTTCTACAGTACACTAGTTATGTCAACGTCAGGTATTGACACTTGTCATCAATATGTCATGTTTTTAACACGTGACAAGCAGATCACTGAAAAAGTATTCACAGCATTTTTGTCATAGTTTTACTCGTAGATTGGAAAGGAACATATTTGTTTACGCTCAAGTAAATTTGGAAATATTTACCCGTGCTCACATATGTATGCATTCTCTGAGCCTCGTCTATGGTAGGGTCCTTTAGCCAATTTTTTTTTTTGTTTGTTTTGTTTTCTGTTGCACTTCTTAAAATGCAATGAACCAAAGCTTTTTGGGAGGACTAAGATATAACCCGTTCCATCAACGGATTCGAAGAGAGTCATGTTAAATCAGCAAACTATTGATGACACCTGAGCCAATAAGATAATTAGCCTCCCCTCTGAGATGTTAACATGAATTCATCATTTTCCCTAAACTTTGTGGCAGGTTCATTAATGTAGCATGCAAGGCTCTGATATTAATTTGTCAATGAACATAGCATATAGTTGTGCCGTCTTTCAAATGTGCTACGACAAAGCGTATTAAATGTTACTACACACACGGAACAAAAACCAATTTTGTATCATCAATTATTCCATGAATCCCACACATTTAATAGCCTTCGTCCTCTTCCTTTCAACAATTCCTAACACGACTAACCCGCTGCCCGCCTTGGGAACGCTGTGACCTGCGGGTGAAGCCTAATCTCTTCCGACTGCGTCCTTTCCCGCTGCCCAGACGGCTGTCATCCACAGCCATCACCGCTCCTGCGAGTGATGTCTTCCTGCTGAGCCAACAGTGCCAAGGAACTGTCAACAGACCGGGCCCCAGCAGGGACTCAGATTGGGCCTCTCGAGGTTCCGCAGGCAGTGACACTCCAACGTTCTCCTGAGGAATGTGGAGAAGAATGGCAGGAATGCAGGGTGCCATCACGCATCCTGATAACATTCCACATCCAAGAGCATGATTACTTTCTCACTGCAGTCAGCCAGTCTGTGGATGGCATTGCTGGGCATGGGAGGCCAGTTTTAAAAATGCAACTTTTGAATGTCATTAGCAACCACTGTTTTGAAGTCTTTCATCCACATAGGGTTTCGTTCGTGTTTGCCATTAATTATGGCAGAGTTGGTGGACAAAGGCAGTTTTCAAGCATGTCTGATATTCTGCCATCCGAGTAAAGTGAAAAAAGTAATGAAGGTATCGTAATGCCATCACATGTGGGCAAGGGGAGCCACAGTTGCCAATGAACTTTAGGCCATTTACTGAATGGGACCAATTGTCAAATACACAAACTTAAAATGAAAACACTTGCTGAGCTACTGTCAGTGTAGACACAACTCGCACAACCAGACTCACTCACTTGGCAACTCAGACACTGTAGTAGAGATGGCTGGCATCATCACTTCTCAGGAGACCCCAAAAAAGGCATGTTTGTTTAACCATTCACATTGCATCGTCAAAGTGTGCAAGACATATTCCAACACTTCGGATTGGTCATTAATTTGTTTAAAAATAATAATAATAAATAAATAGCACACACATACTGTATATGGACTCACCAATCGTATTTGTGAAAAATTATCAAATTCACCAAATTTGGGCACGGGAGGGTTCGGCCTGATGCCAGTGATATAGTAATTATACACCATTTTTTTCCTTTATTTTTTCCTTTACTTTCATTCTGTTTATGTTTTCATGCAATAAAGGCTATATTTCTTTATTAAACTCATCAAGCATTACAAAGTGGTGACTTTTAGAGAGGAAGGCAACGCTCAACAGCCTTTAATTCCAAGGTGGAAATTATACGAGTAAACCGAGTTATGAGCTGGTTTACAGAAAAAAACTCATAGGCTACAACTGTAGTTGTTATTTACCATCAATTATAAGGGAAGATTCAACTTCTGGGTGGAAATTTTAAATGCTTTGGAAGAAACATTGATCATTATTGCTGGCAAGCGAATCAAAAGGCCTTAATTGATGCCTTTTAATACCAGACGTCTTGGGGTCCAACATATTCATTCACCATATCAAGGACGATCAATGCACCTCTTGCGCGCAGCACTTAAAAAGGAATGTAAGAGCTCCTTCAATTGGCTGCGAATCAAGTTGGGTGTGTTCATGCCCACAACTGTGCAAAATGCCTTTTTTGTTTCTTTTGATGTGCCCCACTGCACAGGTCTGTAAAAATACCAAAATGTAATTGAGCACGATAATGCACAGATTTATACCACCTCAGACTTGCACCGGGCATGAAAATGGATTTCATTGTCTGTACATTTTCTCCAATTTTGCCCGCATATTCATCAGCTAATTTTGGAGACGATTATATGAGCTAACACACTAATAAGCATACCGTCAAGCTTTTTCAGCATATGGACTGTTTTTTTGCAAATGTTTAATGTTGAAAATCGGCGGTAGTTTAGATTCAGGTATTAATATGCAAATTGAACAGATTTTTTTTTTGTTAATCCAGCACAACTCTTTTATTTGTATGACTACGGTAATTAAATAAATAAATAAATAAAAATGAAATGTAAATAGACAGCCCGATGGTCCAGTGGTTAGCGCATCGACCTCACAGTGCAGAGGTACCGGGTTAAATTCCAGCTCCGGCCTCCCTGTGTGGAGTTTGCATGCTCTCCCGGGGCCTGTGTGGGTTTTCTCCGGGTACTCCGGTTTGGCTCCCACATTCCAAAAACACGCATAGCAGACTGATTGAACACTCCAAATTGTCCCTAAGTGTGAGTGTGAGCGCGGATGGTTGTTGGTCTCTGTGTGCCCTGCGATTGGCTGGCAACCAGTTCAGGGTGCCTACTGCCCGAACACTACTGGGATAGACTCCAGCATCCCCGGCGACCCTTGTGATGATAAGCGAATCGGAAAATGGATGGATGGGATGGATGGAAATGTAAATAAATGGTGATAATGCCATGTTCCACTTATGTCTTTTTGAACAACCTTACTGCAACAACAGGAACAGGAAATGGCACAGCTGTCGACATCAACACAAATAGTGAATGTTTACAGACGCTCAAACACACTGGCGAGCTTAGTGGTGGATGAACACAAGTACACTCGCACTAACTCCACCTCTGCTGTGAGCATCAGATAAGGGGGGGGGGGGGGGCGCTGACTGTATCCGCCACTGCGTAACATAAACTTTGTTTGATGTGAGCGGTTCATTCTTTTTATTGTTCCTGTGTTCAAATAACGGGTCTTTTTTTTTTCTTTCCCCAGGGCAAATAAACCGCACAAAGAAGGGTTTGATGTCCGAAACGCGATCTGTATTTCTTTGCATTGTCTCCACTTCCTAGCGTGGCTTCTTGAAAGGTCAGCAGGGGAGGAAGAAAAAAAAAGGCCATTTGATAACTATAGAAGGACCTTTTGGGTTTATTACGCAGTCTTTCATGTGCTTTAAAACAAAGCATGGCATGCTCTTGCAAAAGTAATTGATCACCTCCATTTTCATTAAAAGCAGCTTCAAAGCAAAATCAATGAAAAGGCATCCTTAAGAGGGATTGTTGGTGTGAGTCATGCGTCACTAAGTAGAAATAAGAATTGCAGAGTGATACAACAATGTGTGACAGCGTGAGTATCAGAGATATATTAGAAAAAAACAAATTTGTGAAATGGATGAGAAATGAAGAGTAACTCGCTATTAAACACATTACCACAATATCTGAACAACTACACGGATCTATCGCAATACTTCGACTGCGGAATAATTGATGTATTGTATCAGCAGAAAACTAAAGTGACATGATTGCGATAGTTTTCCAATAATACGGATAGTATCACGATAAAATGATTGTTGGTGAGTTGATATATTGGAAAAAAATTGTGCTTGATTGGAATGGGAATTGAGTAAGATGGGGTTCCGAATTTTTTTTTAATTCTCTAGCTCCTAATGTGTGACACAGTTGATGTGAATGACACACCAAAATTCAACAACAAAAGTTTGATAAAAAGCTTTTTGACTTTCAAAAATGTTTTTTTTTAACTTTAATTTTTTTTTTCCGTTAATAGGAACTAAGTGTAACATCAGTCAACAAGATGGACATTTGATCCAGCTGAGTTGATATCACATGAGAAAACAATGTGATTTTGTGCGTTATCAATATTTTGTCCCGCTCGATATATCACCCAAAATCTGACGAAAGGAAAACTTAGTCATGATTTAAAGAAATTGGAATTTTGACATTGGATCATAAGAATGAAAAATCTGATGTTTTCTAAATTAATATTTTGTATAAGCATTTAACCCTTTCAGGGTAAGCGGTTACTCCAGTGGACAGCTTATCATGAAAGGATGCATGAAAGGGTAGAAACCTCATAGGGGGACAACATTCTAAATTGCCATGAAAGTTGACATTGAAAAGAGACCACATCAATACTTGATCCAATTGTAACAATGATGTATCATGTAAGATGATGCAAAACAATGTTGATATCCCCCCCCCCCACATGTAATGTGCAAAATATGGCAATATTTATTTATTGTAACTGGTAAAGGCCAAACAATAAATAAATGAGAAATATATAATTGAGTCTCCCAAACCTGATCATAAAAATCAAGCCAAAGCTGTCAAAACTGTCACCAAGTTCAACATCAGAGAGCGACAATATGAATTTTGATCCAGTTGTACTGATACTGTATGAAATAATCCGTTATACACAGTGCCACACTCGTTTATTCCAATTACGACCATTACAACTTCCAACTACATTTTTCTGACGGTAACCTTGGGAGGCACTTCAGATCCACTAGCCTGCGAAAAATGTTTTTGATATGCTTGTGTCATTTAATCATCGCCGTTCTGCCACCAGGACTGCGTGGGACAATTTTGCAGGATATTAACTCCCGGCTAAAGCCCGCCTTGTATCATTTGCCGGGCCCAGTCAAGCGGCGTTCCCAGGAGGTATCTTGCTCTCCTCGACACTCGTAAGTGATCCAAGCTCGACTGGGCACAATACACAGGTAGAATGAGCCATAAAGGGATAAGGGGATGAGGCAATGGCAGATTTAAATGAAGTCTTTCCCTGACAAGCCACCACTGTGAAAAGAAAAAGTGTTTCTGTGATTTGGTTGATCAAGCCAAAAACAATGATTCTATAATGGGTTATATCCACATAAATGGAAAATAACGTACAAACAAAACCCTTTTTTAAAACACAATGGTAATGCATTTAAACAGAAAACAAAAACAGCAATTATGAAATGGGTAGAAAATACTTTGCATATCATAGTGTCTAGTGTGTTCCATATGTGCCTTTCAGAGGTGTGGCTTGGTGCGGTCAGTCTGCCTGCGAGTGTCTGGGTGTGAGCTGTGGTCAACAGCAGCTACTGCATGTGTTTTACTGTGTATATCATTTGTTTTCCTGACTCTCAATACATTTATGAAAAGCCCATCAGAGACTGTGGTTCTCCTTTCCCAAATGAGAGGACATGACAGAAAGGATCCTGGAATAACCACAAAAAAAAGACACACACACCTAAACATTGTGTGACATACATACAAAATATAATATAGTAGGGGAACACTGTATGCCTCCTCTCAACATAATTTGCAGAAGATGGCACAAGCTCTATTTTATGCAAATTAGCCATGTGGTCCATGTTTCAATTTGCATCCTCCCTCACTTTGAACTTCAAAATTAGACTACCTAAGTATTTTAGTGTTTTTGCAAAGGTTGACTTCTTTTTGCACTTGTATTTCTGTTACTTGGCCTGGAGAGCTCAAAAGGTTATGACTGTTTGCATTATTTCTATTTACATCATTTCTTATGGGAAAGCCGGTTTTGCAAATGTAAATAAAGCAGCATAGTTCAACATAAGTTTTACAATATTTTTTTCTCATGAATTTTTGTTTTTTTCAGTCATTATTTAAAAAAAAAACGGCACTTAATAGTGATCCATGTGAACATCTCACATTGCTTAATGGAGTAGCAAATTCCGTTTTTTTCTCAACACAGAATGGATGACACAATTCGATGCAAAATATATGAAGCCATTCTGAGAAAAAATAGTTTCAATACAAAGTCCAGGCATATCCTCGGTCTGAACGTCTCACACGCACACTATACAATGCTCACAAGAAAGAAAGCAAAGGCAAGCCATGAAAAAAATCCACACAAAGAAGTAGGTCAGCCTCTCATAATTGTCAATCATGCAATAAATGTGTGAGCACCACAAATGAATACAGCATTGGGAATGAGACAAAGCGTATTGGCATGCTATGTCAGCTTGACTCAATTCATCCTGCTTTTCACACAAGACCATTCACATGTGAACTCTCCCACTTTCACACTACCTCGCCCGCTCGCGCGCTGCAAATGTGTGAGCCGCGCCGGGGTTAATGTATGTGGACGCGTCGTCCCAGCCTAGGGGCACTTTATTACCATGAGCCGTGTTGATTTCCATAGAGGAGGCGTCACGCCGTGTAATTATTTGCCTCACCGTTATGGAATGACCAAAAAATAAATAAAAAAGTTACTTTTCAGCCGCTCGAGGCTTGAAAGTGGTCGCATGGACGCAACTTGCTGATTTGGAGATGAGATGCACTTAACTGTTTCAATTTAAACTGAGCTCGTGTTAGTAGGTTGACAAAAGAATGGGAACACATGCCCATTTTAGGAAGGAAAGAACTCTTTCCACACCAACTTCATCCAAGCATGCCTGTCACAGAACTTGCTGGGAAGACTGGGAACTGAACAGGGCCATCACGAAAACTATCCCCACAAAGTCAGAAGCATGCCGTTGTATCTATTACAAGCTCGTGTTTAATAATCGTGGCCCAGCCCTGCCACACAATTTTTTTTTTCCACTAACTGCCTACACGACAACTCAACTGTACTGTAAATATGTTTTTTTTATTTTACGTGGGGGAACATTATGCCACAAACTATTGTCAATTCAAATCTATTATTTCAATCTTGCATGACCTTGTCAAATATAAGGCTTTCTGATTATTTGCCTTGAAAAATTGAATGTATACATTAACATGCAGCATTCACAAGACGCTCTATTAAGGCCCAATTATATTGGCTGCAGTTACCTATTTTAAAATGGACAAAAATCGCCTTTTATTGCCATTTTGGTTTTCTTATACAGGAAAATGGATGGATGGATGGAACATAATGCAAAGTTAATGACATGCGGATAATTACATTGCAACCGCGAAAGCACTGAATTTCCACAGCCACAACTTGGTTGTTGCAGTTCTGCGGTACTACAGTACACTAAATCACTCTGTCAAAGCCAAAGGTTAAGCACAGCTGCAGTGTTAGCAAACAATTAGCAATAGCTAACAGATAAGTGAAAGACAATAAATACATTTGCTGCTGGTTGCTTTAAAATGAATAGATAGATAGATAGATAGATACCTGAGCCCCCGTGGCTTGATCATGACATCCTAGAAAAGTAAAAGTGCTGTGAATGTCAAATATGCTGTGAATATCCTTGGCGTATTTTGATGGAAGAATGTCGGAAACCTGGGAACTTCTTAAAATTGTGTGGAGAAAGTCTCCTTTAAATCGACGCCCCTTCAAAGAGAATGGGGCGGCCTTTTTTGCTGCACTCCCCAAACTATAGTCACTCCTTGATGACACCTGCAGATGTTTTGAGTCACCAGGTGTTCTGGCTTGCCCACCGGTATTATAGACCACTGGAAGTAGGTGATTTGAGCTGATCGTTTGACAGGTGGCACACAACCGAAATTGTTTAGAAGCAGGGTCACATTGTTTCATGTTGTGTCTTCAGTCACAACTTTAAAGAAAATGAGGCAGACTCGTTGCTGCATTCATGGCAGTCGCCCACAGTCATCCCCAAACGCAGTTGCTCCTTGACACCTGCGAAGGTTATGAGTTGGCTATCAATAACAGCAGGTCAACACATTTTAATCCAACACTGACACTCCCAGCCTTCTTCTTTCTGCACCTCGCGTCTTCTGTCCAGCCGGATTAATCGTGGTCGTATTTTTATTGGCCACACCGCTCTTGTTTGTCCCCCTCGCCGACTCAAATGTCAGCATCTCCCTGACGTTTCTTCAAAATCACCAGCGCCACCACTTTGCCGCGGTGCCCGGCTATTATTACCTACGTCTTAAAGAGTGACAGGCGGTGTCCTCAGAGACGCGCGCAGCATCAAGCCAAGGTGCTGTCGGGTCAGTGGGATCGCGAGGGGCGGACCTCTGTGAACCTAATGTGCTTTGATGCAATCGTCAGACGTCTGCCGCTACAATGTATGAAAGTATTGAGGCGCGCATCTCATTGAAATTAGTTCTACTTGAATTGTTATTTGTTGGCATATCAAAGTCACACAAAGGAGTTATCCTGCAGTTAAAGGTGGTTTGGAATACTAAACAGTTTGGGGAAAATAATCCCCAGTGTTCCCCCACTAAAGCGGTTCAATATTCATGCCAATGCTTTACCGCAGATTTTTGAGCGATTGTTTTTGGGTGATGTTTTTGCAGCATAAAGGCAAGTATGAATTTAGAGTTGTGCACCTTTAGTGTAGTACTACATTGTGCAACAACATGCAAGAGGTCTACTGGAAGAAATGTAAAGCAATTAAGAGTAAGAAGAAGAGGCAGGGAAGGTTCCAAACTATACGCTCTAGTAGGTAATACTTGTTTCAGCAGTGTCAGTAACTTGTATGCATGTAGGGCTGATACGCAAAATTATTGTTTCGACATCAGATAATTTGGGTTATCACTTTTTCCAATTACCAGATTTAAAGCATTTGTAATGGAAAATAAAGAAACGAGAGAGTTTTTCAACATATTAACATTGCATTGTAAACAGATCTGATTGACTGAATGACATCATCGATCAGATTCCCAAAATAAGACATGACAGCAAACACAATCTCGTTCACTCCAGGGCCATTCTGTGCTGCCATTGTAATTTCCCAATATTGATGAATAGTTTTGTGATTTTTGTGGGAGGGTGTTGCCCCCCCCCCCCCACCTGTTTTCCAGATATTGAATGTTTATCAGCTTTTTGAGAAGGATTTTGGGGCGGCGGGATGCATTTCGGTGCGTGTCAGTTTTGAGTTAGTTTTAGAGTAAATTTCAACTGTGAGAAATAAGCAGCTTGAAGCAAGCATACTAGTCTTCTTATTTGGAGAAGTGTGCAAACGGGAGCTTGAGAACAGGTGCCAAAGAAAATGTAAAGAGCATGTTTTAATAAACGGTCTCTGCCCTTAAGTAACAATACTACTGCCCTGTTATGTCTGAATGACAGAATGGGTACAATCTGCTGATCGACGTCCATGTCTGGAACCACCAGTCTGCTCGATATGACCCAGAAATGTAATTGTTTTAAATCATCTCTTAATGAATTTGTTGGATCATTTCTATCCGAAAAGGGGAAATTTCCCAAACCACTATGATGCCCAAAAGTTTACCCACATTCCAAAGTTGGTCCCTCAACGGTTTTAATACCATGGCTGCGCTTTTCAATAAAACCTGAAACAGTACCTCTGTTGAAAATCAAAGCAATGTCTCATCTGCTGACTCAACTCAGCAATGTGAGATTGAATCCAGCACAATACACACACACGCACACACACACACCAGTGACTGCATTGAGTGTTTGTCTGCTTCAGACTTCCCGTCAAACAGAGTTACGGTCATTTTTCTTTGGTTGGTCATCACAAGGTATTGACTGAGGGCGAAAGCTTTTGAAGCAGTGTGAAGAATGAGCCGCTAGTCTCAAGTGTCATTAGCTCACGGGGCTTTTCTCAGTTTGCGGCAGGTAAAGATTAGATAACAATCGGGTATTTTGTTTGTTTTTTTTCAATGTAAGATCTTGTGTCGTGCTCTTCAACTGAGGAAGAAGAGGCAGCGGGAAAAATGTGTCACGGTGACGCTGAACTGTGATATTTAACAAAATCATACCAGACTTTTGGCTGCTGTCAGTGTGCTCGCTTCACTCAGGTGCACTCCTTAAATTAGATTCGCTCTTACTTTCTTCACTCGTGAATATTTGGAGTGAGGCCCTTTGCATGAAACGACGAGAATGTGATTTAGGCATGAGCGTAACACAGCATTGACAAAAAAATAATAATAATTCCTTTTCAAAATGCTAAAACGACAAAGGCTCACTGCAATGGAAAAGCTTGCATTCAAGTGCTTTATGATGGTAATAAATTGTGATTAATCGACGGCATTTGGAGCAGCTCATTCAAAAAAAAAATATTTTTTTTTAATGTTCCAAATAAGCTGACATTATTAAAGCCGAGCTGCTTGTTTGGAATAGAGAGCTGAAGAAAGAGTAACTCTTGAGGAACAACATCTGTGTGTTTATGCAGGAGAAGATTCATCCCCGATAGCGGCCGTGAAAGAAAAAAAAACAAGTGGAGGAAATTTGTGGAATCCCGTCTGAGATGGCCTCCCTGATGGATTCCTTTTCCTGTCAGCTCAGACGAGAAATGAACCCGGGGAAAATTAACTCCTGATACGGCCACGCCGAATTAGACAGAAAAGAGGAAAGGGGGGGGGGGGGGTAGTGGGAGAGCAAACGAGACACTTTTTAAGGATTCCATCCTTGTCATTTTCAATTTTCTGCTCTTTTGGACATGCTTGTATTCAGGCTCCCCAACATCTCCTCGCCATATCAATCCTAATTAGACAATCTGGGCACCGCCAAGTATGGGAAGCGGCTTATTTGCATAATTTAATCATAAATACTCAGTGATACATATTTCCAAATGCATTTGTACAATTATCTTTTCATCCTTGGGGCAAAAAAAGCATTATGATTAGGCAATACTTTTCCAAAAAGGGAAAATACTCTTTTTTTTTTTTTTAACTCCAGCTTTAGGCTGTATGAAAAATTAATTAATTTCAGAGGAAAATCAATTTCTCCATGTGACCATATTAGACGGTGCCGACCCAAGGCCCATGTTCCTCTTTCCTTTCCTCCAATCAGGAAATCTCATCTCCAGCATCCAACTTGTCAGTAGCGTTTAGCGTCCTTGCGTCTGAGACGCGCGCCACCCTCGCTAAATGCGGCGCATGGTGAGGAGCAGGCTTAGGGTGGAGGAGCATTTGATGTGAAACTCGTGAGTTTTGTGTGATTCGCTAACTGCTGTTAAGAGTCATCTAACATTTTGTCGACTTGTGCTATGCGCCACCAAAAATGTATTACCAAAAGCAAAACAAAAAAACATGAAATGCCACAAGAAATCTTAGGAGGGGAAAAAACTTAATGGTGCAAGGATAAAGTTGTGATTTCTTTGTGAATGACAAAATATGAGGAAAAAAAGTTGCAATATTAGGAGACGTTCAAAGTGTTAAGAGAAAACTGCATAGAAGTTGGAGAAATATGAGAATAGTGTTCATTTGGGGAGATACAATGTGGAGGAAAAGGGTGAAGATTAACAACATGGGTTAAAAGAAAAATGCAGTGAACCAGTAACATTGACAAGAATAAACTCCTTCCTTTTTTAAGAAAAAGATCATTTCAACAACCGCAGACTCTCTTTGTAAGAATTTTTTTTGCCCTCCCTGCCACTCCTCTCTCATTGCCCATGTGTCGCGAAAACTCTTCATACCAATAAGAGCAGGAGCGAGAGCAGGCAAATGAAGCAAACGCATCTTAGCCATGCAAATAGCCTCCAAAGCCACAAACGTCATTAAGACGACGGCAAACAAAGCCTCTTTTAACAAGTCAAATCTGCAGCCGCTACACCCCGCGCCCCAGCAAAAAAAAAAAAGATTTTATTTGGGGTATGTTTGTTCACTTGTTCCAATTGGATGAATGTCATGTTAATAAAGCCCTTCTGATTTTTCAAGGAGACTATTTGCAAGGGGGGCGGGGTGGGGGGTCACACCTTGCCGCCATCTGTCACCTGCACAGTTGACTTGAGCAATTGTACTGTACCTAATCAAATTTAGAAGAGCTCCATTGAAGGAAAATAAATACATCCCATACCTGTTTGAAAAAAAAGAAAAACATGGGCAATTTCACTTCCAAGGAATTTGAAACAGCTTTGTGTACCACTATCTCACCACCCCACCCCACTCTACCCTGTCTAATCAGGCATCTGTCACTCTTGTTTTTGAAGTTATTATCGCTCTGGCTCCCTCTTGGATGCGGTTGCCGAGTGACGGGTATCTCGGCACCCACTCTAACCGGGTAGAAGCATTTGAATGGAATCCAGAAATCTCCCCTGAGTACCTGTAAACACATTGGCGTCTTGTAAGAAAACAAATATATTATAAGGGAGCTCAATGGCGGCGGATAAGAAGGGGGGGATGCCGGTTGTTGGTGGTAGCGGGGGTTTACACCCTCGGTGGCAGATCACACGGAGCGCTATACAAAACAATTACCGTCATTTCCCGATGTGTGAGCATGTGTGTGTAGGCTTAAACACGCTTGAAAGATGCACAAGCGAGTTAGGTTGACGCCAGGCAAGAGGTGCAGATGATTTGCTTTTCTTCTAAAGAGTGTGTGTGTGCCTGCAATTGGCTGGCAACTGATTCAGGGTGTCCCCGCCTACTGCCCGAAGACGGCTGGGATAGGCTCCAGCACCCCCCGCGACCCTAGTGAGGATCAAGCGGGTCGGAAAATGGATGGATGGAGTGTGTGTGTGTGTGTGTGCTCCTGTTGGGTCAGCTCCTTCAATGCAATGAAATACAATACAAAACTCATGTGCAAACAAATCCAAAAAAACAAAGATTGAAGCTTACAAAAATGGGTCTGTTTAAACTTGATTTGTGGCTCTTATTAAAATTTGGTGTTGCATATCTGGCTCGAAAAAAAGGTGGAAAACACAAATTCTGACTCGTGCAAGATAGTGTTGTAACAATATGAAAACATGTCAAGTTGGCAAATTGTAAAAAAAAAAAAAGTTTAACATTAAAATAAAGCCATAACATGAGAAACATGTTTGGTGTTGAACAGAGAAGTGGTAAGAATCAAGTACAAGCACAACATTTTCCGCAGCTCACAATAATAGGGGTCACTCCGCCAGCCTGATGTCATGTCAATGTGGTGCATTTGATGAAAAGGGGGGTATGAGTGAGCGAAAAAAAAAAAGTATATTTTGCAAGGGCTGGCACCCCTTGACACTTTTAATCAGGTAAGTTAGATCAGGGGTCACCAACATGGACCCCACAGGCACCAGTTTGCCACCAAGGACCATGGGAGCAGCCTGCGGGCATGTTCTAAAATTAGCTCTCCAGTGATGGGATATTGCGATTTCCTCAGCATTTCATAGAATTGAGTATCATTAACAGTTATTGGAACCAAATTATTTTAGAAGAGTGTATCAAACGGGTAGACCTTCCAATGATCAGTACACAAGAAGTGGTTCTCACTTTCAAAAAGGTTGGGGACCCCTCTAATAGACACTACAAACTATATATATATATATATATATATATATATATATATATATATGTTGTTTGTCTCTGTGTGCCCTGCGATTGGCTGGCAACCAATTCAGGATGTCCCCCGCCTACTGCCCGAAGACAGCTGGGATAGGCTCCAGCACCCCCCGCAACCCTAGTGAGGATAAAGCGGTTTGGAAGATGAATGAATGAATGAATGAATGAATATATAAACAAACACACACACACACACAAACACACACGGGGACAAGAAAACATCTTGCAGACGACACATTTAAACATGTGGAATAAAAGCATCTTATCACAAGAAATGGTAATAAATCTCATATTAAGATGAGAAACCCTTTTTAATGTGAGAATAACGTAACAATGTTAGCACTTATACTTTGGCCAGTAAAGTGATGAGAAATATTGCAAATTTTAGGGACATAATAAAAGCTGAATATTTCAAGAACAAATGCAGGACAAATATGAGAACAGTGCACTTTGTTTAAAAAGTTGTAATATTGTGTTTTGTTTTGTTTAATTCGAATAACCTTGTACAATTTTGAGAAAAAAGATCAGGAGAGTGAGACTCCGTTTCTGAATGTTTCAGAAGAAAAAAAAACAGTATCACAAGAAAACAAGTTCATTTAAAAAAAAAAAGCGTTGGACTTAAGATCTACTAACCAAAATATACATGAGAATAAGGTTGTAATTTTTGGGTGAAGAAAGTCACAATATCATGGGTGCCTCGCGGCGATAAAGACTGTATTTAAGGAAGGGCCTCCTTCCCCAGTCGCATGACGCTGTCTGGGGTGCTTAACCTTCAGGGCGAGTGAGGCGGGACCATGATTGTCAATTAACTGCAACATTGCTGCGCCTTTCTCAGCAACAGCAGACCAATGAGAGATATGCGATATCTTTAGGTCCACCAAACAGCTCGCTTCCCCACCACCGCCACCTGCTATGTTATAATAACCTTTCAGAGAGTTCAAGTGTCACACGGCAATAAGAACCTTTTTCCCATCCCACCGCGGGGAAAATGAAAAGGAAAACAAGTAGCTGGAACAGGGGGGGGGGGGGGGGGGGGGCTCCTGGAGGGCCGCTCGTAATGTAAGGGAGATTACTGAACCTCGATCTGTGTGTGCCTGTTAGTGTGTGGTAGGCAAAGGAAAGAGGCGCAGGAGAGCCCCTCAGAAAATCAAGGGGTCAACAATGACAATATTCCTAAAGATGAACAATAATTACAAAGTACAAAAACACAGTGCACATGTTGTCAGGTCACATCAAAACCGTTGGTAAAACAAACCTCCCCTAATGCCAAAAAATACCATATCTTGAATCAACGTTGATGCAAACCTCATTTGCTCAGAACGTTTCCATGCGCATTTACTTACTAAATGGCAGAGAAGCTCGGGTAAGCTGAAAGGAATGATACTGAGAGGACTCCGTTTTTTTTTTCTAAATTGCAGTTTAGACTCAATCTTAAATCCCAGCTTTACAGATACCACATCGTATCTGCAGGCAGGGCGTGATGTAGTGAAGATGTATATGGCGCCACCTAGTGGTATCAGTCAGAAGGAAAATAACCATTGCCTTCTAGAATTTGTTTGTCCCGGGGAGGAAGTGAAGATTGCCGGGAGTCCATTTGGGGTAAGCGACCGTATGTACTCGTGGTCAGTATACGACGACTTAACGATTTTGAAATATTCTCTAATGGTGATCCTCCCTACCATATAACGATTGCGATCATATAATCAATATATTGAATAAACATACCGGTAAATACAAATAATGTATTGGGATAATGTATGTATAAGGAATTAATTGGTCAGCCCTCCTGGATATATTGAGAAATACTGTTTCACGTTAACGCGTTTCATGCCATCTTGTTTTGTTTAAAATCAAAATCAGCTTTTCATCCACCATGTAAGAGCTGCCAGAGGTGTCATTTGTGGTAAATAAGATGGCTTCCGATAAATGTTTTTACAATTTGCTTCTATTTTTTTCTGAGCTCCATCAAAAGCTTATCAGCTTTAAAGATGCCACGTCTTTGCTGTGGTAACTCAACACATGGTGGCATTACAGCCAGCAGTTTTTTAACCCCCCCCCCCCCAACCTTAACACACACACACACGGTAGGGTGTGGCATTTATTTACTGTATTTATAAAGAATTGAAGGACGATGTTAACTTGAGACAGTTATTCAGTACCTCCATTTTGTTATTAAAACTCAGACTGCCTCGTCCTGTAACAGAAACCACTTCAGTAGCTTTACTGCAATCATCATCGCGAGGTTAAACATCGCTGTCCAAAGAAAAGCATGTATCCTGACACTTTTTTTTTTGCCCTTTTTTAGCCTGGTGCTCAGCGATAAAAGCAAAAGAGAAGGAAAGGAGGTGAATTGTTGTTATTAACATTTTTTGGACATTGACGTCCAAACAAAGTTGCAACATGCTCAACATTATAACGAGTTGTATGAATCCAAATTATTTCTCAAAGAGGCAACAACCGGTGATGGTACAATGTTGAACTGTGTTGTTTTAGCACAATAGACAAGCGGGGATGAACAGGGGGAGGAGGACGGGGGGGGGCTTAATAGCTGCATGTGAAATAGTGCAACCCCATTGTAGTCGATACACAAGTATTATTCACCTCATTGTTGCGTAAATAAAGAAGAGCAGCAACTGATGGGGAGTCGAGACTATTTCCAGAAGATACTTTTTCATCTGGCGGGTGGGAAAAAAGGGGTGGGTGCGGGCAACCTGTTTACACAAACTGACCATCTTGTCAGCGGCAGTTCAATCAAACACTAACACACCCCCGCATTGCACACACATCCCCGGCAAATAAAATCATTGTAAGCAACAGAAGCCTTTTATCCAGCAGATGCCTCTTGCACGTGATGTAATTCTCCAAATGGGACAAGCGGACGCACGGACGCTCGGCAGGGCAGGCCTCTTCTTGACTGATTGATTTGGAGCCCTGCACCGACCCGCAGGACCTGGCGGCTTTCACAGACAATTACAGTGCTGTGTCCGTGTGCCCCGAAATGGCTCGGCACTTTAGCGTCATTAAAGCGGCGCGAGGCACTGCATTATCCTTTAACCCAAAGCAATCCACCAAAACGACACGCGCAAACACACACCTACACATCGTCATGAAGAGGTATTCGACTATGTCACCACAGAGGAAGCGGGTGACGCATGTGTGTCAAGATTTGCTCATTTTAGCTGACATAGTTGACGAATGCCTAATAAGCATATGAAGGGCAGGGAGACGGGGGGGGGGGGGGGGGGCTCGGCAACCAATAGACCCATGGGATCATACACAGCAATAACTTTGAAGGCCTAATTTTAACACGAAATGCATGGTGGTAAATGACCACAACGTATCCCATGGGGCTTTCTGTCAAATGTTTGACGTCGTGTATTGACGCCGTCGTCTAATGAAGGGCATGAAATGTATCGGTAAATTTTGGAATTCGAAAACAAGAAAAGTCAAACAGCCGAAAAACATGGAACTCACTGATGCACACAACATACGATAATAAACATGTTTGACTGACATATTTTGTCTATATGTTCAATATTGATGAAATCTGAAAAGGTCCTACAACTTAACATTTAATTCTATTAAAAAATAATAATGCAAAAATGCTCCATGAAGCAAAGCTTTCCCTTCTTGACCTAAAACATACGTGAGTGGTAATCAGAGTGATTTAAGCGGTAGTCAACATCTTTAATGCTGACCAAGTGACTCAAAGTGTTGACAACTATTCCGCCACCTTCCCGTCATATTTGCATTTTCTGCTCGTCTCCGTGGAAACGGTTGGTGGGGGGGGATCGATATGGAATCAATCACAGTGACAGGTGAGAGGGTCAGTCTGACCGGTGTGTGTGAGAGACAGGAATAATCAACTATTGATCTGTGGCTTTTTAATCATGTCATATTCAAACATATGGAGATCCAAAAATATTCTGATTGCTAATATGGAATGATGGATTCATTCCCTCCCTGGTGTTTTTGTGTGTGTGCGCGCACCACTAATGTATCTGTGGTGAGCTTTTCTCCAAATGGAGGCTGTTTAATTGAGGATCGTTAATCTCCCATCATAATTCCTGGCATGTGCACTTGGTACATTTGTAATCATTATTATGGAGCGGAGTCATGGCAGTCAATTAAAAAATATATACTATTATATATTTTCTTTTAAAATTGATTGTAAAAAAAAAAAAGTGCGTCACTGGAAAAAATATATATTTACCGTAATTGAATGCATCAATTGAATAATTTGATCATTTATTGCAGGCTGCAGGAGCCATTGGTGCGATTTTGGATTTTGGAGCTATACGTTTATAAAAATATATTAAGTTGTTGGAGAATTGCTGGCCCGCTTCTACGCTACTGTAGATGTGCCCTTGAGCAAGGCACTATCCAGACACCCCCAGCACTGTTTGTGTCCCACTTTCACACTGACATATCTCCTTGAATGCCTACATGCGTGCGATTTGGTTTTGTGTACGCTATGCGTCACTATATATGTATATAAATATATATAAACACACCACAATTTAAATTGAAGCTACCACTGAGGGCTTAAAATGACCGTCACCAATTAAATGCTCTTGAATTAATGCCGAAAGTGACCTTTTTTTTGGTCGGGACATAACTTTTATGTCAAGCTTTTTTCTGACCCTCCCTGGATGTCTGAACTTTTATGCACGCTTAAAACACTTTGGCACTCACAACAACGTTTTAATATCCTACAATGTACGCACTAAAACGGAATTCCGTGCGCTTTACGCGCGAGAAGCGCGGAGAACAGCGGACCTCCAACCCCCTGCGCGCGCGCGCACACACACACACACGCACTTACATACACACACATTTCTTTTCACTCACCTGGCGTTAGTGCAGTCGTTGTAGAGCGTCTCGAAGTCCTTCCTGGAGATGAGCTTGCATCGGTTGACGCCGGGCTGGATCGCACCGAGCCCGCGGAGGATTCGGACTTGCTCCACGTTGCACACCACCGGCGTGATCTCCAACCTCTTGAGCTTCGTGTAGACTGTGTGCAGGCCCCCCACTAGATGCTTGAGGAACAGGTCGAACGCCTGGGGAAGGCAGATGAGCTCGCAGCCGTCCACCGTGAATGAGGCCACCTTGGCCCCGCGCAGCTCCACCATCTTGCACTCATTATTCTGCGGGATGTTCTCCACGGGCGACGGGGTGGAGTAGACGGGTTTGCCGGCCGCCGCGATGCCCGCCGGGCTGCCGGCGGCCAGCAGCTCAGAGCGGAAGAGCGTCTGTGCGGCTCCCACCGCAGCCGGCAGGGGAGGCAGCGAGGAGGAGGAGGACGGAGACGGAGAGGAGGTGGCCGACGACGGGGACGCGCTGATGCCGGTGCCGCTGGACGCGACCTGGGGCGGAGGAGGAGGCGGCGGAGGGACCAGAGAGGTCGGCGGGAGGAGAGCAGCCGGGACGGCGGCCATGGTCACCTTACAACGTTTCGGGGGGAGGGGGGGTGGGGGTTACGGACGAGTCGCCGAAGTTCAAAGTATGCGAGCCAGCCTGCCTGGCCAAATAAAAGAATCCACCGGAGTTCCTTTTTTTTGTGTGTGTGTCTGGAGCTCCTCAGATAAGTTGCGTGGAAGTTGTGGCACCAAAAAAAGAAGAAGAACAAGAGAGAGACGTGAGTAGTTCGTGATGGGGGTAGAAAGGAGGAGGAGGAGTAGGTGGAGGAGGAGGAGGAGGAGGGGGGCAGGACAATGATCAAAGATAGGAGGAGGAATGACAGCAGGAAAATGAGCTGAAAAGTGAAGCTGGGCTCGCTCGATGACTTGTTGTTGTCACACGGTGCGCGAGAAGGGGGTGGAGCTTGGGGACAGTGCAACAAAAAGCCTTTAGAAGAGAAACGCACGCACGCAAAACGCATCACCCGCTCCGATCATGAATATGTGTTTAAACAAGTGCATGAAACGTTTGTTTCCAAACCACCCGACTGTGGAAGTCACAATACCCTTTTGTTTATTTGATTTATTTTTTTAGTTTTGAAAGCTAATAGCCGAGATCAGGACTCTCATATTAAAAGTTAAAAGGAAAAAAAAGTATTCAAGTCTCTACAGCATGGATTATACTGTATACTAAATTCCAAAGGTCATATTCAAACCTCAAACGCGCTTGAAAAACACTTTGCACATGCACGCAAACACGCGCGTGGCCGAAAGCACGCGCGCGCAGACACACGCTCACAGTCCTGTTATGATTACATTTTCAAACAAGCGCAGGAAACGCTTGTTAAATGTTTCCAAGTGGTTTTCATGAGGGGAACCCTTTTTTTAGATACTTATTTTGCACCACAGCCTACATTAGGAGCTATGGTTTGAAAATTACAGGGGAAAAGTCAGACTTTTACACTCAATACATGCTCACTCTTATAATGAATAAGTTCAAGTCATTTTTTTGCACACACATTGTCCTATTATGGGTGTTTTAAACAAATGCATGAAATGACCGCTCAATGTATCCATCATCTAAATACCAGAATCACAGTGATTTCCATGAAAGCCACAACTATCCTTTTGTTCCTACAGTACTTACAATGTTTTCTGCAAAGTTACAATGTTAGATCGGGGTACTACATTAAAAATTAAACTCAAACAGCCTTCATGTGCAACAAGCATTACAGTTCAATCAGATACTGTGTCATCCTGAACACCCACACATGCTTTAAACAATTTCGCGCGCGCACACACACACACACACTGCATATGCACTCTTATTTTGAATTCCTGTATGCGTTTAAACTAATGGATAAAAAGTTTGCTTGATGTTTCCCAACAACCAGACACATAGTGGTTTCTGCTCAAGCCACAGCAACCTATTTTACTCGCTTTACATACTATGTAGCCTATACCCTAGATCAGGTGTCCTCACTTAAAATTTAAAGGCAAAAAAGTTTCCAAGTGGAGGTCCAGAATATCATAATCAACAGCAAGCATTATAATTCAACGCGTTGTCACCAAACGACACCCACAAGCACTATTACAGACACACACACACACACACATGGCGCATGCCTACTTTCTATATTTTTAAATAAGTGAATGAAACATTCACTTAATGTTTGCATTAAGATCATGGCCCTTCAATTAAGTTCAAGAGAAAGACATTTTTTCAAAATGTATTCATAGAATGCATTATAACTCACTAGTTAGCTGTAACTACATTGTTGTCGTCAAATGACTGTCACACTGAAGACCCACGCATGCTTTAAAAACAAATTTGCATGCGCGCGCGCACACACACACACAAACACGTTCACCCACAAAAACACAATTCATGCCTGCTGAGTTCTCTGTATTGTTTAACAAGTGCATGTAACGTTTGCGGAATATTTCTACTGAGTCCAAACCACCAGAACCACTGTGGTTTCGATTGAAGCCACAACGCCCTTTTACTTATTTTTGCATGCTTGTTAAGCTTACAGCATGGGTGCCCACACTTTTTCAGTATGCGAGCTTCTTATAAAATGTAAAAAAGTTCAGAATACTTTATTCATTTGTTTACTTATTGATTGATTTATTTGTATGTCAGTCAACATTGTGATCGGTGGGAGTCTTTTTTTTTCCCTCCCATTCACTACCGTTGGCCGGCAGCTATACCAAAAAGGGCTGGCAGCGAGTGAGCTAATGCCATGAGTGCTTTCACTCCTTTCACAAGTTAGTGGTAGCTCACGATCTACCTAATGGGCACTCCTGACTTGCATTGATGGGCCGTCAAATAAAGGTGAAAAGGGTAAAGTCTTTGCGAGGAGGTTCAAAAAGTCATGATTAATAGCATGAGTGTTATAAATCAAATATTGTGCTGTCACCAACTGACAAATGAGAAAAAAAAATCACTTTCAACCTAAAGTGGAATACTTCTGAACAAGGCATCCTTAAGTGTCAAATAATATAAAGTGATAACGTTAAGTAAATTCAACACATATTCAGTAAAGTGTTTTACTCTCTTGGTAATTAATTAAATCGTTTCGAAAAAAAATCTGAGCTGAAACGATCTGCAAACCAACTTTAACCTGTCTTATTTATGCAGTTATCATATTTGGATATGTCACATGATTACATTTAAATTTTTCCTCTTCGCTTGCCTTTTTCGCCAGGCTTCTCTGAAGAAACCGTTTGATGGGCTGAGAGGATTTACATTGCATGCGATTGCTCCTTGTGTTTCCTTTGCTCACACACATACATTGACCTCCGTGGAACAGAGAAACAGACTTCCAAAAACATGTCAATTGCCAATTTTTTTTTCACTTCAGCTGGATGAAGTTACTTTCCACTTTTGGCATTTGAGTTACAATTAAATCATCTGGACCACCCGGAATTGCAAATGATATATCCCTGTCCATTGAATCATATTGTATTTATCCAGCCAACACAAGAACAGCTGTTTATTCTGAAGTTCTCTTATTACTTTTTCGCCCATTCAGGAATAATAAAAACAAACAAAAAAAAATACAATCTCGTCATTTTACATAATTTTCTATGGAATAAACATAAAAATGTATTGGCAACCAGGCTGGGGTGTGTCCTCCTCAAAGTCAACTGTTTTAGGCTTCAGTTCAGCTGCAAACCGAATGTGGATGAGCAATCTAAAAATGAATTGATAGGTCAATTTCTTGAGATAAGCTTGGTGTTTATCGTGACATATGGTGTCTTTTAAAAGACGAGAATTGAGTTTGTTAGCAGGACAGAGATCCCCATAGCATTCATTGCTGTCCACTGGCACATTCTATTCAGAGTGCACGCAACTGATTGCAGAAATGGTCGGTTGCCACAAGGCCATCTGCCAGTGTTGTCAACCTTGCCTACACGTGCTCTACTGTGTGCGATCCCAGTCATGATTATAAATATACTTTTATTATTAGGACCCTATAACATCACCAAAGTGCCAAATTTAAATTGCTGATCACATATCTTAAATTTCTTCTTTTAATTGACTTTTCAAGAGCGCTTGCACATTACTACTCCCACCGGGAGGAAAGAGTGTTTTGCCATCCAAAACAATACGGATGCTCTGATTCTCGGTTGTATCAGAGGACTTGAAAGAGATTCGGTTGTGTCATTTCAAAATTATCATTCAAGAAAAGAGGCGGCCTGTAGTGTAAAAATCAATAGCTGCTTAAAATTCATTGGGGTGGCAATCCATTTGCCCTTTATATTGGTAACCTTTCACTTAAATATGCACCTTATTAAGATTGCATTGTATACGACGAATGTCACAACAGTTTGCAAGTATTGTTTGTACGGGTTGACGGCGTTGCACTACTCACAATAGTCAGAAGACAACAAATAGAGGTATATATTTAACATTTTATGGGAATCACGTTGGATAATATATGAGCCTTGTATGTGGCTGGGGGTGGGGTGAATCTGCATTAAACAATGCTTGTTTCAGCCACTGGTAGCTTTCAATGAAGTGGGTGGGCTGCTACGTATGACCCCCCCCCCCCTATTGATAAAGGAAAAATGCATCTACACTGCAGAGCTTGTAAAATAAAATCAAAAAAAGTAAAAGAAAAAAAAACTGCAAAAATAAGTCAACATTGCATACGAAAACTCATTTTCAGAAAAAGATCTGCAAGTTCTGCCACCATAAAATCTGTTCTAGTGTCAAACTCTTTATTCAAAGATTTTCTTTTGTGATTGACAGTTTTAAATTCTTATGTCACATCGGCATAAAGTAAACTATTCGGGATGGTCGTTTCCAAACTAACCTTTTTGTAACTAATGGGAGACATTTATTAATTTTTATACCCTTCTGGCAGTCACAAGCGGCATCTATAGAACAACAGTTACTATACATATGAAACTATGCTTCTGTGAGTCCTGAATGACCACCAAATTTTCACGTAATTTGGATGCCTCGCGTTTGTGTGAGTAGGTTCTGAGGGGCTGTCATAGGGGCTCTTATAACTTTGTACATGCCCGGGGTCATCTGGGGGTCACAATGTTGATATGCATTCTTGACCTGTACGTGCACAAAGGGACTTTTGTTCTTTTTTTTTTTTTCCCCTTGCCCGTTTTGGGAGTTTAGATCAAGAAATGTCCCAAATCTTCATCAACTGTGGGCCTGTGAAGCCCTTTGAGACTTCATTGTGATGAAAGGCTGAATAAATAAAAATGATTTGACTTACCACACTTTCCCAGCTTTCTCTGCCATGCCTTCTTGCACTCCTGGAAGGATCCTTCCTGGATCCTCTGCAACTCTGTCATCAGGTCCATCTTAATGTCATCCACATCTTCAAAACGGGTTGAGAAAGAGGAAAAATAATAATAAATCACACAGAGCCGGGTCAGGTGAGTAGGGAGGTTGCTCCATTTCTTCTTAGACGGCAACTCTTGGATGACAAAGGCAATGTAAGTAGGCGAGTTGCCCTGCCACTAATCGTGGTGCGATTAGGCGTTTGGAAAGTCCAAACGCTGCCACAGTTTGGCTTCAGCCACAGGTGTTTCATCTCAAGCGATTGGCAAACAAGCTCTTGCATTGAAACACCTGTTGCCAAAGCCAAACTGTGGCATGGTTTTTACACTGAATGAAGCAAATGCGTCTCACAAACTGAAAAATTCATAATGATGAAATAATCAATCATTATGCTCATTGATTGTTCTAGGAGAAGAGAGAAAAAAAATCAGCAAACTATTTGAAAGTAAATCAACAGCACCTCTTCTGGTTGCAGTCAACGCGTCCCCTCCATTTTACATTGACTGTGCCCATCCTTGATAACCACTGCAGAAACAGACTCAAACTCACGCTTTTATGACACCTGATTGACAGTGTCAACTGTTGGAATCACAAAATAAATACTGTACATTTTCTCGGGGTGTAACAAAAAAGTCTTTGAATGGGAAAATTATTTTGGGATTTAAAAGATGCAAATGCATTGAATACAACCGAATCACGTTCCACTTACATAATTTATTGAGATACGTACAGAATGGCCTTTCTAATAGAGAGTTATACGGATAACAAGTTCATTCAAATGTATGAAAAATGGAATAAAAAAATTAATTGCATCAAATCCTCTCGAACTGAGCCATAGCGTATCGAATCAAATCATAATCCCATTGAGTCTAACTGAATCGAATCGTTCTACTTTCAAATAGAACCGTAACCATTTTTGAATCGTTTCACACCTCACATTTCAAAAAACATGTTTTTTTTTTGTTTTTTTTGGTGGAGAGATGCAGACAGCCCCCTAACATACTTTACATACATTCACCAAACTTGTTACTAAAGTAGTTAAAAAGTGTCCAAAATCTAGTTCAAAAACATCTGAAAGTAAATTGTGTGTACAGTAAACACAAGAATGTTTCCAAAGCATCGGAGTCACTCCGTGGCATATTATAGCGATTGCTAAAAGTGATGACCCACATTGTGTCATCGGGCAGCATTTGCACACAATTTGTCTTCCATGTGCAGTTTAAGAAACTTATGAAAAAGCAGAATAATATACATGTAAAATAGTACAACATAGAAAGAAAAAAAATTCCACTACATAAATTTGCTACTCATTAGTAGAATGCTTTTGATGCTAGCATGCTAAATAATTTGTTTCTGTAATTTATATGAAATTAATTGTGTTGGCAATACACGAAGCAGCTTTCACATTTTTTTTTCATATCATTATCGTTGCGTGGTTCTCATCCAACACAAAGGAAAAGTAAAACACACATGGCATTTACAGAAAAGTTTCATCTAATTCCAAATTGGGTGTGATGAAAAACAAACTATTCGTTGAAATACTTTTTTTAAGAAGTGCACGGACGTGGCAGAGGTCGTATGAAACAAATGAGTTTGTCAAAAACGTAATCAGCGTGCATGATGTATGGAGGAGGGCAGGCGTTTGAAAATGTACGTTGCGTATGATCAATGGCACAGTATATTGTTTCTTGTGATAATTTATTCGGGCCGCAACGCTTTGATAAAACAATGTTGAAAAGCAATTTAAAGGGAATTCATTTAAATGTCAATTCTCATGCTTAAGACTTTTCTATAATTGGCTATTTAATTAAAATAATTTTCATAGTCATTAATACGGGCCGGGCGACTTGTAGCGTGCTGACGTGTTTTAATTACATGGTATTAACAAAATTGATACGCTTTAGAAAGCATGGTGAATAAGAAATAATTAGAGCAATCATGCATCATCCTCTTATGGACATTAAGTGTAGCACAATATAATTGATGAAGTTGTGCAGGGGGAGGTGGGGGGGGGGTGGAAGAAAGAAAGAGAGATAAATAACTTTAATTGTGCGGCTGTACTGCGCTCGCAACAAAGAATTGTATTGTGTTTCGGGTCTAATTCATAATCTACGGGATCGCTTGGCTCTCCTTTAACCTACGATTACATGACATTTGAAAGCAGCGGCGATACGGCGCTCTCGTTCCAAGCGTCCTCTTGCCTCGTGCGAATAAATCTCGCTGGAAAATGGGGGCGCGTCACCGTGCACTTTGGAATCATTGAGATGCTCGGAATAAAGCGACTATTGATCATGAATATTTGTTTGCTTCAAGGTCGCAACGCCTTGAACTCATCTATTCCCAGGCAGCATCAAACACAAACATGCCACGCCAGAGGTGACGGGGGACACTACACTGGAGCACATGTGTTTTATGAGAAACAAGTTGCATTTTGTTGAGAAAAGAGTGTGATTTTTTGGGGTGTGGGGACACAAATGAACCACGAATGTGATGTACATGTACATCTTGTAAAAAGTGCAATTACCTTTGTTTATGTCATAGTCAGGTCAAATCATTCACAGTTCAACAGACATTAAAACTGTCTAAGTAAATCTGAACACCATTGCTAACCAAAAGAGCAATACTGACTTCAGTATCTTATATGAAGACATATTGCATGTTACCTGGAGCAGTTTGAAAGATGAGTTTATGGTTTGTGTTGAAGGAGTCGATAACAATGATTAGTATCCCAGATCAATCTTATATGCGATTGCTACACAATGTTGTGTTTATTCATACTTTTATTCCAAGGATCTCTGAGGCTTATTGTATTTGGTCCACTTTCAGTAGCGGTATTCCTCCCAGGGATCGACGGTGGCCCACTGGCCCTTGACCACAAGGCCACTGTGTCAGGCCATTAGCCACCCTTAGACAATTGCCCAGGCCAAATTTCTTAGTCACGGCTGCCAAAAATGGCCACAAAGTGTATTTAAAACAACACGGCAACCTGTCAATTAAAAATACATTTTAA